>NC_045785.1:2208452-2525243 GCF_009873245.2 Balaenoptera musculus | reverse complement strand
CACAGCAACAACCCAGCAGATCTACTGGGAGGTCAGAGTAAGGGGCTCGTGCACTGAGAGAAGAGGGCAGGAGTCACTACCACCCAGCTCTGTGCTGTCTCCTCACCCCTGCAGGGCCCCAAGGCCCCAGCTAGAGTTGTCCCCCAGTTCCTAGCTCCCTGTGCACTTCCCAGCATGAGTGTCAGTGACTCAGGGAGTGATGGGGGGATGGTGCCCGCCTTCCACCAGACACTCCACAGAGGGGGCCGAGTCCCCGGGAGGATTCCAAGGGGAGCCTTCCCAGACTCAGTGTTGATGCAGGCCGTCTGCTTTCAGAAGGAGCCCTTGGTCATGAATAATTAAACCAAAATTCCAGGTAAAGACAGGCTTTTGTTGACTCTTCCTTACCCTGGTGCTAATCTGTCTTTAGGCGTATTAAAGATAAAACACGGACACCCTCAGGAACTTGGAGGGTTCGTGAAGTTCTGCCCCCACCCTCCGAGGGGCTGGCAGGCTGTGGGATTCCGGGAGACATCTTCCATCCGTCTGAGATCTCGCCTGGAGAAGGCGAGGTGGGGAAGGAAGAGCTCATCGTTTGTCAGGAACGTGGATGTAACCAAGATAACAGCTGGGAAGACCTCGCAATCACAGTGAGAAAAGGGGAGCACGTGGGGTCTGTTCCCATGACATCTGGAAGGTTGTTTGTTCTTTTTTCCAATGAAGTGTACTGACAGAATGAGCCTGGGTTTCATCTTAGGCACAAACTTTCAGAAAGTGTCTAGACTCAGGAAGTATAGCTAAATTAATGGATGTTCTAGAGAAGTAGAGGGCGCTGGTGGGAGAAGCCCTGGGCCTCGGGTGGTGGGGGGATCTTCACGCCGGGTGGGCAGCGCTTGCGGTGCCCTGAGCCCACCTCCATCCGCAGGTGCCTCTGGGAGGCCTGGTGGGGTCAGGTCCCCTCTGGCTTGCACCAGGACACAGAGGATGCGGAGGATGTGCAGGATGCGTGAGGCCGGAGCTTGGAGGCGATCTGGGTGGGGCCGGGACCTGAAGGAGCCACAGGTTCAAAAGCTGGTTTGTCCTTGGAACTGGCAGGACAGCAGCATCTCAGGGACTCAGGGTCAGGGAGGTGGCTCTGCAGGGGTCCCAGACAGGCCCAGGGTCTGCAGACATGGGTCAGGGGTGGGGAGAAGAAGAGGGGTGCAAAGGGGTGTCCCAGGTGCAGTCACTGAGGCATGAAGGAACGCCCCGTGTTTGCAGGACCAAGCTCTGGAGAGGCCAGAGCTAAGGGAGGTGGGCCTGGGTGGGCAGGGGCAGGGTTATGTGGGGCGGGGCCTGTAGGAGTGGGTGGGGCTTTGTGGGCGGGGCCTGGTGGGGCAGGGTCTTCATGGGGCAGGGCCATGGAGGGGCAGATTCTGCAGGGACACGGTTGTGGGGGCGGGGCCTGGTGGGCAGGGCCTGAAGGGGGCGGGGTCTGCAGGGCAGGCCCAGAAGCAGGTGGTGCAGGATCTTCCGGTCACACTGGGGGTCCGGACTAGTTCCTGCAAACGCTGGGGGTCACTGAAGGGAGTTAAGCACGGACGTGACGTAATAAAATGTGTACTTTTGAAAGCTCCCTATGGCTTCAGTGTAAAGGATGATGGGAGGCGATGGGGGATCTAGGAGATTATGACAAGTGAACGCATTTGGAACCTTTGGAGACACAGAGTCCCCAGTGCTTGGGCAGAGGAAGGCTGAATCCAGAAGGCCCCAGAGTGAACTTTAAGCCCTGGACGGATGGGCAATTCCCTGAGCTGGGAGCCCTGGGGAGGGGCGGGTGAGCAGAAAAAAATCCATCCAGCGTGGACAGGTCACCTCCAAGGTTTCTGCAGATCCCCAAGCAGACGTGACTGGCTGGTGGGTACATGGCTTCCAGGCGTCAGCAGTTGGCAGAGAGAGTCGTTGGCAGGAGGCAGTTCAGGTGGGAGGAGAAGGCGTGTGGGTTGAAATCTGTGTGGCAGGCGTCTCTTGGTTCTGTGATGCTTCTAAGAACAGCGGGCAGATAGAGGCAGAGCTCGAATTCTCTGCTGCTGGCGTCAGCCTTCTTAGACGCACTAGGAAGGGTGGAGGGTGAGGAGGGAGGGTCGCCGGGAGGTGCAAAAGCCCCGTAGAGAAGCCAGGAGACACCAGGCGAGGCTGCAGGAAGCCCAAGGCCGTCAGGACCCCAAAAGGCATTAATTCTCCTGCAGAAATAAGTGACAGCCCTTCATGTTTTTCCATTCTCTGTAGAAACTTGGGAGTGTGTCTGCACACCCCACACGCGCACATCCTCTGCCTGTCTGAAGATGACGAGGGAAAAAAATCTAGAGACTGTCATACAGAGTGAAGTAAGTCAGAAAGAGAAAAACAAATATCGTATATTAACGCATATATGTGGAACCTAGAAAAATGGTACAGATGAACCGGTTTGCAGGGCAGAAATAGAGACACAAATGGAGAGAACAAACGTATGGACACCAAGGGGGGGAAAGTGGCAGGGGAGGTGGTGGGATGAATTGGGAGATTGGGATTGACATGTATACACTAATATGTATAAAATGGATAACTAATAAGAACCTGCTGCATAAAAAAATAAAATAAAATTCAAAAAAAAATCATGCAAATGGAAAGAAAAGCGACAGTTTTGTGTCTCTCTTGCTTCAAGAGAAGTGATGGAGGAGCCCTTGCTCAGTGGCCCAGCACTCCCCCGTTCCACGCACAGCATGTCCAGACACCACCCCTGGTGCCACGGGAGGTCCTCTGGTTTCATGTGCTTTTATGTGTGAAGCCTTTTCTTTGCAGTTTAGCAGACGCCTAGACCCAGAGCAGGGAGTGGGATAGGACACCCAATAGGAGGTAATCCTGCAGCCTGCCTGGGTGCCCACAATTCCAGGCCTGTCCTGTGAGTTAAGGGGCCAGGTCTCCCTGCTGCCTTTGGAGGGGGGTGACATTTTCAGCCTTAAAGATCACAATGTTGCTGCAAAATGTGGTGGAAAATAAAAAGCCCAAACCTGGGTTTGTTTGTCCTGTTAGTGGGACAGTTAGTGGGAGAGCAGGGCCTGGGGACTAGGTCAGAGGCTGGGCCTGGGGGTGGTGCCTGGAGCCCAGGCCAAAGTCAGCACCTGGAGAGCAGCCCTAACGGGGCAGCCTCGAACGAGGGACCTCGCCTCCGCTGTGATTCCCTCCCGCTCCATCGGCTCCCAGCGTGATGCCCCTGATGTCAGACAGAAAGTGAAAGGTCAGCTGCCCTCCTACCACGCTCCAGACGATGGGTCAGCCAGCTTCTACCTGGACAGAGACCTCACCTCCCAAAGCAGTTGTTCATTTTCGATAGTTCTTAGAGTTAGAAAATTCATCCTCTGATGAGCTGAAGAGAGGACGAAAGTTGTTAGTCATCAGTATCAATTCTGAGGCGTGTGGTGTAATCCCCCTCCTACACTGCCTGGTTGTGGGGTAGTTATGCCCACTTGATAGATGAGAAGACTGAGGCTGAGAGATGACAGTGGCACCTGGCCTTGTCCCCAGCACCGAGCAGGAGGCTTCCGGCACATCATCGCCTTTAAAACTCACAGCTCAGTGTCACCATCCCCATTTTACAGATGAGGAAGTTGAGCCTTGAGGGGCAACCCAGGTGCACAGCCCCCTCAGCACGCAGGTTAGATTCCGACTCAGATCGGCAAGCTCTGAGGGTGCTTTATGGGCGGTCTAGACAGTCCCAGCCGAAGGGTTAGCCCCGCCCCGCTTCCAACTGGTCAAGCGTAGGGGTGGCCAGCATGTTCGTCCGCCTCTGCTCTTTGCTGAGCTAATGTCCTGGGACCACTCCCCTCCCGTTTCAGTGGCAGGATCTGGGGCTCAAGGGCTCTGAAGGAGAGGGGGTGGGGGAGAAAGAGAGAGACAGTGATGGGGGAGGAAGGAGGACAGTGATGCCTGAGTTACCTGAGCCTCACCGGGATCCTTCCAGAAGCTGGGAGGCAGCTCACGCGTGCAGAACTAAGAGGCAGTACTGATGTAGAAATGCCTTCTACTTCAACGCACCATTTCTCTAACCAGCACCCCCCTTCTTAGACTCCTCGGAGCTGCCTGGAGAGACCCAGGCAGTCAGACGGCAGCTCCACCCACAGAAGACAGAACCGAGTTAAAGAGCCAAACTCTGCCGTCGGAGTGAAGTTTACTGTCATTAAGCGTTATCTCAAGTATACCTGAAAGATGTGTACGTATGTGAGTGTATATATATATATATATATATGAATATATAATTGAGGGCCCACTTTGCAAAATACTGAGGAGAGAGAAATAGACATAAATAAAGATATATATAGGTATAGATACAGAAATAGACATTATAGACACAGATACCGATATGGACATAGACACACACACCCTCTCTGTAGCCCACTCACCCCACAGCCCCCTGACGTGGCAGACAGAGCCACTTGGTGGTGAGAGACAAGGACACCAGCAGCCTGGAGCCCCTCCAAGGTCCTGACCCACCCCCCCGCCACAGCATCTCTCTCCCAGCTGCGTCTCGCTCCATCTTGCAGACAGGGAGAGAAAGCGCGGCCCATTCTGAGACGGCTCTCGGCAGAAACCCAGTTCCCTGGCTTGTTCCCCAGAAGTTCCTTGTCAGCCGCAAGTGAGGAAAACCCCCTGCAGACCTCGGCTCCCACAGCTCCCACGGCTCACCACGGAGGCGGTGGGGCCCCAGGAGCTGCCCAGGTCTGGACATAGCTGAGGTGCCCTTGGTCTGCTCTGCTCCCTCTGGGGTACCCCAGCCCCAGGATCCAGACACAACACTTTTAGATGAAATGAGCATGTAAATACGTGACTCTGAGTAAAGCAGATCACCCTCCATAGGTGGGTGGGCCTAACCCAATCAGTTGAAGGCCTTAAAAGAAAACAACTGAAGTTCCCCCACCGTGGAAGGACTGCATATTTCAGGCTCAAGACTGCAGCATCAACTCTTCCCTGGGTCCCCGGCCTGCTGGACTGCCCTTGGAAGCCCTCACACTCATGTGAGCCAATTCCTTAAAATAAATCTCTCTCTGTCTCGCTCTCTCTGTCTCTGTCTCCCTCTATCTCTTCTCTCTATATAGATATAGGTATATAGATATACACATACACATACATATACATACACATGTATATACATATGCGCATACACATATACACATGCGCATGCACATATATACATACACATACGTATACATATACACCTACATATATACACATACATATATACATACATATACACATGCATATATATAAACAAACACATACACATATATGCACATACATATACACATACACATATACCTACACACATACACCTATACACATACACATACTTATACATACACATACATATACACATACATATATACACATGCATATACGCATACACATATACACACATGCATCTATATACTATACATATACATCTATACACATACACACATACATAATATATATATATACACATGCATTACACATACATATACACATACACATGCATATACACATGCACATATATATATACACATACACACATATATATACATATACCTCCCATTGGTTCTGTTTCCCTGGAGATCACTCACTGCACAGGGGCCTTCTTCTCCAGGGTGAGAAATGGGGACACAGATTCACTCTCAGGTTATCAGGATGCCCCCTGCCTGAAGTCCCCTACCTGTCCCCACCAGAGGCTTCACATGGACCCAGCTGGCACCAGCAAGGCCACCCTGGCCCCTATGGTCACTGCCCCAAAGAACTTAAACCCAGCTGGACCCCAGGCCATGGTGCCCATCCACACCCTGCACCCCCTGACCCATGCCCGGTAGTGAAGCCCAGACTGCTGTATACAGTGCCCACTGCCCCGCAAGGGCCCTGGCTGTGCCACCCCAGAGCCTTCTCTGAGGTCAACCCCAAACCCTGCCCTGCCCCGTGGGCGAGTGCACCTCTTCCCCCCCAGGGAAACCAAATCCCCACCATCCTGCCTTTGAGAAGCCCCAGGTCAGTCCGGCACTCAAAACCCATCTTTTGCCACTGTTATTGCCGTCATCGTTACTGTTGTTGCTGCCACCATCTAACTTAAAATGCCCATTACTAGACCCCGCCCCACTCCTGGGAGACACCCTTCCACCTGGGCCAGGCATTGAGGGTCCCAATGCGGGGGCTGTGAGATGACATGGGAGAGACACAAGAATGGCAAGCGGCTTCTCTGGTTACGAGCAAAGGTAGTGGTCCTGCTGAAAGCAGCTTTCATGTCCCTGTCTGATCCCCAGGTCTCCGTGCTGGCTCCCCACCCTCGTGCTGGCTTTGCCAAGGCAGGAGCTGAAGGTGACGGTCACTGAATAACATGGAGACGGTTCCCTGGAGTGCGGGAGGGGAGCCCTGTGCATGAACTGAGTGACCCTGTGGCTTCTCCACGGGGGCCTCTGGGGGCTCGGCTCAGGTCCCAGAGGAAGGAGCAGCGGCTCTCTGTGCCGGAGCTCGGACACCCCAGGAGCAGAGAGCACTGTGCCAGGGGGCAGGACAGCGCTGCATCAGAGGCAAAGACCCCAGGTGCACAGGGTTGCTGGGAGGCAGGTCCAGAGCCCGCCCTGCGGGTGTAACGTCCCCAAAACCGTCTCCGGGGAGGCAGCAGTTTGCGCTGCTTTTGAAAGACAGTCCTCTGTCTCTTAGACTTACCTGTGGCTCCTGCAGCTCCGAGGAGAGCAGGTAAGAGCCAGATGGCACTCTTGGAGGGGGTCATCGAGAGGATGTGACCGCCAGTGGACCCAAGAACCAGACGCAGCCTTGGGAGAGTCAAGCGTTGAGGCCATCCGGAGGGTGGACGAGACTGAACCCCATTAAGGCCTCTCTATAAACTTTTATGATTCGGGCAGGTGGGCAGACACAGGGATCCACTCAGACGAGCGTCGGCAGTAAGATTCCCGCTCACTAACCTGCCTCCTGCCCATCTGCAGTGCCGGCCTCGCTCTCGGTCTCTCCCTGCCCTCCGGGTACAGGGCTGGTTTTCAAACCAACAGGCACAGAAGGAGTCAGAAGGCCGGACTCTCTGCCTACTTCTTGGTTGTGTGGGGAGATTCCGGAATCCCTGCTGCCTTGGCACAGACCTAGCTGCACACCTGGGGAGGGGTGGTGGGTCTCCTGTTTTCCTAGTCACCAGTGATGTGCGGTCCAGACCCTACATCCTCCTTGGGGCAGGGCAGAGCAGAGCCCCAAGGCTCCGAGACAGGGAGGAGGGCTGGAGGACACGAGACAGGACGGAGCATCCTCTGCAGCCTGGAGAAAAGGCCAGCTCTCCTCCCCCACCCCTGTCTTGCAGGACGGACCAGCGGCCTGCCCTTCTACTCCTTCCTGTACAACCCCCGACCCCCAGGAAGACAGGTGGGCTGCTTATAATCAGACCAGCAAATAAGCGATATAAAGACAAGACGGTTTTCAAACAAACAAAAATGAAACCTTCCAGAGCTCACCTTCACCGTCTGACACCAAACTGCAGATGAAAACACTTGAAATGGTTTATACACATCCTCCAACAATAGGCCAGAGGTGCACTTCCTGTGCCAGGCGCTGCGGGGAGAGGAGGAGGAGAGGGGAAGGGCCTCGGGTCACATCCCTGTCGGAAAAGAGGTGGATGGATGTCGGGGTCCCTGCCACTGTCTCTCGAGGCTCCCCAGTCAGGAAAGAAGTAGACGCCGCAGCCCAGGTCGTCAGCTGCTATTTTCTGGAGGGGTTTGTATGACTGTAAGAAGCATGCCTCTCGTGTAAGATGCACCATCAATACCTTCACAATTAAGTTGAAAATTCCTACCCCTGTCATGGTGGTGAAGATGAGCTGGACCAGGAATAAGCCACTTAATAATAGACCCTGAAGAGCCCCACTTCCCAAGGCTCTCCTTTCTCCCCACTCGGAGGAGGTGGGAGCGGACGCTGTCACTGGGCATCCTTGTTGGACGGGTGTCACTGTGGGCCCTGGCAATCCTCCCGGCTCTCACCTCTCTCATCCAAGGTGTCCCAGCTCCGGGGAGAAAAAGAGAGAAGAGGCCTCTCCTGCACCAGTGAGCCTCTAAGAAATAGGCCATGATGCGGGTTGAATTGTGTCCCCCCAAAATATATACTGAAGTCTTAACCCAGTCCCCAGACTGGGACCTTATTTGGAAATAGGGTCGTTACAGAGGTAATCAAATTAAAATGGGGTCATTAAGATGGGCCTTAATCCAATATGCCTGGTGTCCTTATAAATAGGGGAAATTTGGGCAAAGAGACATACAAAGAGGGAAGATGATGAAGGGTGAAGACCTGGGGAGAATTAAGCCATGGGACTGGAGTGATGCAGCTACAAGCCAAGGATTGCCAGCAACCACCAGCGGCTAGAACAAGGCAAGGAAGGGTCCTCTCCTAGAGCTTTCTGAGGCAGCTCGGCCCTACCGCCGACAGCTTGATTTCAGATGCCTGGCCTCCAAAGCTATGAGAGGAAAAGCTTCTGTTGTTTTAAGTCCCCCAGCCTGGGTACTTTTTATGGCAGCCCCAGGAAAGTGCTGTTGGCTGGAAACTTCATCATCGGGTTCCTTCCAGGGTGTTCCAGAGGTGAGGGCCACTGGAGCGGGGAGAGTCCCCCTAAAACCATAGTGTTGATTCCCCCTTTTGTTTCACTCCTGTTTCCAGCCCCGAGCCTTTCCTTTCTCCCTGAATCATGGAGACTGAGGTTGGCATTCAGAGAGAAGACATCCCCTTTGTAAATGTGTTAACAGAAGTGGACGAGCCCCACCTGCCACACCTCCGTTAGCTCACATCTGGTGGCTGGGATGCCACACGGCCGGCATGGTGCCGCCGCAGCCTGGGGCAAGGGAAGCCCCTCTTCTCTGCAGCTTCTGGGGCGCCAAGACCAGGGACCCCATCCGTGGGCTCCTCCCACAGTAACATAGGGTGAAATTGTCTTAAAGTAAATGAAAAAGGGAAAAGGAAAAGAAGGACATAGGTTGGGAAGGATGCCAACTGAAGAAGGCTGGTCCTCACGCCTCAGGAAAGATGCTTCACCGTCAGCCAGGGATGCTCATTGTGACTGACTTCCCTCCGTTCACTGCAGATGCCAAGGAACACCGTTGCCCGTTCTGTCCTCCAACGTGGCTACCTGAGCAGGCTTTCAGTGCCCAAGTCTTCCCCAGGTGCTGGTTGTGCCGGGTCCCTGGCAGTAGCCCCCGGGCTGCTGGGTTGTGACAGTGACACCCCAAAACTTGTTTGCAGGGTCTTTGCTGAGAGCAACGGCCCTGGCAAAGCACCTGGGCATCTTCCATCATCACATGGCCTTCCCTTCTCCTCCGACCTCCCTTTACACCTTCCCAGGAGCCCCGTGATGACACAGGCCACCCTGACACTCCAGGACCATCTTCCATCTCAGGGTCCAGCCACACAGTCCCTTTGCCATATAAGGGCACATACTCACAGGTTCCTAGGACTAGGGTGGGGACATCTTTGGGGCCATTGTTCTGCCAAGCACAGGACCAAAAGAGGTCACCTCGGGAGAAGGCGGCGGTCAGAGAAGAGAGCTGAGGCCTGGGTGGCACAGGTGAGCCGGGGGGAGGGGCCTGCAGAGGAGACAGGGGGTCAGGGAGGGGCTGCCTCGGGAGGGCCGTGTCCTGGGGGCCGCCTGGGTTGCTTCAGAAACAGGGGTCAGCACAGCATCAGCTGAGATGCAGACGTGTCCAGGGTGCCTGGCAGCCTGGTGACAACCTACAAGAAGGTCCCGGGGGAGGGTGAGGAACCGGCAGGAGGTCAGGCGACTCCTTAGAGAAGCATCGCTGTGGGGTGCCAGGAGACGGGCAGAAGTGGGAGGGGCCTTTGCTTTCATTGGACACTCCTGTCAACTGTCCCAATGCCGAAGACCACCCTCTGGCCTCTGGGCTTCCGGCGAGGACCCCAACAGCCCACAGCCAGAGTCTACAAAGCTGAGCTGCCTCTCAGGGAGATGGAGGAGCCGTTGGCAGACCTGGGACCACGGTGACATCAGGCCTGGTCGGAGTCGGGGAGCCGTTCCCCAGCCCTTCGCCCGCTCAGAGGCCAGGATGCAGGTGGCCACCTCAAGCGGACCTCTTGCCGTGGGTGCTCGAAACCCCTGGGTTCTGTCTGGGTGCTGCTGTGGCCTTTGCAGCCCAGGGGAGGCTCCCGCTGCTGCTCTGGTTCCCAAACCTCAGCTCGCCCAGAAGCAGCCCCGGAGTCACGAGACCCTGGGCTTCTAAATTAACAGAGACCCTCCCCCGAAAAGCCCACCCGATTCCGCTCATTGCCCCACATGCCCAAGATGCGCTCACGCTGCCCTCACCGTGCCGGTTCAGGGGACCTGCAGGAGATTCTTTTCAGCAAATGCTAGAGAAACTGTTCAATATATGAGGAATGAAATAAGGCCACAGGTTGATGGAATATAAATATTCTAAATATAAATACATGTGTCCCGTAAAATGTGTGCCATACGACAATCACGGGCACCCAGAGTGATTTCGTGTCATCTTAGTCCTAAGTTTGTGGATTTAAAGATTGAGTTTGATTGCGTGTCAAGTTTAACCTGTGGCTAAAGTTCAGACATTCTCGTCGAATGAAAAACTGGGCGACCAGACAACAGACGGGGACCCCCGTGTTTGCCCCATGGCTTTTCCCAAATGACAGTGGCTGAACTTGAGGCCACGTGTGCTGGGAGGCATGACATCAGTAATGACAGAAAACCCATCAGGTGAGATTTTCCTTCTTAAAACTAAGATAAAATGGTTTCATTCAGTGTTTTCCTCTTAAACGAGAAGATGTGGTCTGTTTGTTTGTTTTTCTATTGTGCCGAAGCTGGGATGGTAGGATCCTGGCATATCTGATACAGAAGGAAACGCTGGCCCCTGACCTCGGACCCTGGGGCCACCGGCCATCTGGTCCCACCTCCTCTGGTCACCCAGAACGGCTTCTGCCCAGGGCTCCTTTGTCAGCGTTCCTGGGGACGTGGCACCTTTTCTGTCCTGGGCATTCCGCCAGCCTGTCAGGTGCTCCAACCTCCCTCCAAGACCCCACAAGCATCTGTGGGTGGCTGAGATTGGGGACCACGCCAACACGGCAGCCAGAGCCGCAGTGGGAATCTCTGCGGGGACATCAGGTTACACCGATGTTGACGCTGAAAGGGCGAAAGAAACAGCCAAGAAACAGCAAAACCACACCAAGAAAGGGTGCAGGCAGCAGGTGGTGACTTCCCTTCCTTCTGGATCATTCCCAGCGATTCCTCTGCAGCCCGGTCCCCAAGCCTGCCTCCCCAGCCCCAGGGAGGGTCCTCCATCCTACCTTCTACTGACATCTCCCTGGGGGCAGAGTGTGCAAGACGCCTGCCCCCCTTTCCAGAAGGGCCTGGTGGGGAGGGACAGTTCTCTCTGGCCCCCGTAGGGAGGGTTCTGGGACGGCTCTCAGGATGGGAGAAAAGGGAAGGCCTGTCAGAATGGAGCCCCCCCGCACTGCCGTGGTGACATCAGGGGTCAGGGCAGGGACGCTGGAGCCCCTCTGCCCCTGCTCCGTGTGTCCCTTACTCTCGGTCCCACTCAGGCAAATCTCAGCCTCCTTCCCTGTGCAGGACACCTGGCCCGTCCAGGCCTCCCTTGCCACCCGTCCCCCAGCATGGGGTCAAGCCCGTGGAATCTGGGAGAGGGGCTTGTCACCAGGGCAGCCATGCCAGGGTCTCTTGACTTGAAGGAGGAATCACACCACATAGCAAGATCCGTCCTGAAAAATGTCACAGGTGATAAGACAGGAAGTGTGGAGACACCAGGGCCTGGAGGGAGCTGAGCGCAGCCCTGGACACCAAGGTCCTCTGGTGAAAACCCGGAGAACTGTGTGTGAGGGGCCCAGGCAGAGGCGCCTACGCTCCCACCTGATGGCCCAGACCGAGAAGTGAAGCCGCATCCCCATGCTGCCTCCCCAGCTTCCCCCCGCCCGGTCCCCAGCAGGGAAGAGGGGGACTAACATTTACCAGTCACTCGCATGAACTAGGCGTCCCCAGGCATTTTGTCACCGAATCCTCCACACAGCGGCCAGGCCTCAGGCATCTCCTGGCGTGTTCCCGGCACCCTGGAGAAGAGCTGCTGTGCCCATTTTCTGATGCACTCGGAGAAGCCACCTGCCTTGCCAAGGAGGCCCTGCCCCGCCCGTTTGCCCTGGGTCTCGGCCCCGCCCCCGGCTCGCCAGCCGACCCGTGGGCGCCCCCCTGCCCCCCGGCACAGCCAACTTGCAGCCGGGACAGCACGTGCCAGGGATGCCCCAGACGTGAGCAAAAATCCCCCCAACTGGCTGTGAGGCTGCCAAGGAGACGGGAATGTGGGGCAAGATGGCCGGGCCGTGGGTCAAGGCCTTTATGATGGAAATTATAGAGGAAACTTCAGGCAACAGGGGTTTTAAAGGAAGGAATCCGGGCCCTAAAGAGTTAAGGAGTTCACAGTACAGGTGTCTTCTGGGTGATGAAGAAGCTTTGAGCTGGAGAAAGCTGGTGGTTGCATAACATCACACCCTGGATTGTGTGTTACACGAATTTCACCTCCATGAGAAAAAGTGAAGCCCTCCCCCTGCCGCTCTCTCCAATGCCCCCCCCAACCCCGCGCACCCTGCCCTCTGGGGAACAGCAGCAGTGACTTCCTCAGAGGGGACCCAATGTCTGCAGAGCACCAGACGCCTGCTTGGTCCAAACCCCTGTGACCACCCCGTTGGGGGGCCGGCCAGCCTCCTGGCTGCCTCTGCTCAGCTGGTCCCTAAGCCCCCCTTGCCTGGTGCCTGCATGGGAGCCTCTAGGGATTTTGGAAGAAAAGGAAAGAGATCAGAGAGCATCACTCCCTGGTCAGAGGCTGAGGCTGGAGGACCAAGGTGAGAACTGCTTATCAGCGACCACCCCTGGCCCTAAGAGAGAGCTCTCCAGGGGAAGTCACAGAGCATCTCCAAAGCCTCCCCAGGACCTCAACACTGCCCATCGGGCAGAGGAGCTGACTTCTCTCGAAAGGACAGTTGGAGCCAGGGCCCGGGTGTGGGGGGAACAGTCTGCTGAGAAGAGCAGTTTTTCACTAGCATCACAGGATCCCAGCAGGGCCCTGAGGGCGGGGGCAGAGGGTGGGTTTGGGGCTCCTCTGACCTGTGGGGTCTCCCCGGGGCGGGAGACTTCTCCTCCTCTCTGCAGGCTCGGCTCGGCTTTTCCTCTGCTCTCAGGCCACTGCTGCAGGTAGGGCGTTCACCTCTTTCCCTGGGAAGTATAATTATCATTTAAAATAAAAAAGGAAATTTAAAATAAAATGCCTGTTATTATGCCCTCTCAACCTTTATGGGCTGACAATTAGGCAGAAGCACATCTGTGGTCACATACCTTCCCTAAGCCCTACAGGTCTCCGAATTAAGGTCTGTTGGATCAGCCTTTTGTGAAATACTTAATACTTCCGTGTTTGTGCAAGCTTTCGCCCACACCCTGGCCTTTCCTCTGGCTCAGGTCTATGTGTGGCTTTCTGGGTAAATACACACATCACACACGCAGACACACATACATCCCACACAGAGACATGCATCTCACACACGCACAAACACACAGGCACAACACACACACGACTATACCCCCATCACACACGCACGCACACACACACACACACGCATGTTCTGATCCCTCCTAAGGCCACCTCCTGTCGCTGCCACGCTGTAATATTTCATGAAAAGCAAACAAATTGCATCTCCTTGATTACATTTCCTGATTTCTTAGAAAGCAAAATTGTAGTAATTGGTTTACATTAAGCATCATGCTATTTGAGAGAGGGGAATTAAATAGAATACCGTTAGTTTTGATTCATAGGCAAACATAGTTTAATGAGAGCAGCCACAGACATTTGGAAACGCTTCTAAACAACATCTTTGCAGGCAAATTGCAGTTTACATCACTGGCTACAGTGGAAAGCTGTTTCGAGGATGGGCCTGGGAGGCTCCTGGTCCTGGGATCTTGGGACCCTCCCGGTCGCCCTGTGAGGCCTCGGTCTGTTATGAGGCCAGACTTCCTCGTACCTTATGGGGGCACAACAGAGCTGTAGGTTCTGGAAGTCTACTCAGCAAAGACCACCACCTCGCTCCTGACCAGACTGTCCTGGGATGTGGGCTGTGCGCGGCACTGAGTGCGATGGGCTCGGCCTTAAAAATCACCCAGCCATCTGCCACCATTGCCAGATCCCAGACTCAGGAGAGCCCTCTGCCAAGGGCCTTGCCCCTGGGGCAAAACTCAGTTTGGCTCTTCATCTGGCTGCCCCGCTCACGGCTGTCCATCATTTGCACCCTGCGCCATGCTGCTCCTTGAGGGCTGGGTCTCACATTTCCTCATCTGCGTATGCCAGCCACCTCCTCTCAACTCTGTGTTCTGTGCAAACCTGGAGCCTGGTGTGACTGAAGGAGACACACATCCCACTACACCTGCTACTGGGAGAAGTGCTTATAGGATAACAGATACCATGTCCCCAGGCTCCATCAGCACCAGACCACCGTGGGTCACAAGACCAATAGCTCTGGCAACACTGGGTGAAGGGGAAGGACAGGGGTGGGGGGGGGGGCAACAGGACTAGGTGATGCTCTTCCCCTGCATCCCAGAGCAGAGTTGTCACTCCCAGGCCTCACCCTGAACACACAGGCAAACACACACCCAGTTAGGTAGAGCTCAGTCCCTGTAACCTCAGCCCGAGCTCCCTGCATGCGTTATTGACCTGACTCTCCCCAACCTGGGGCACTATGCAGAACAGATCCTGGCTTCTTTCCTGCCAAAGGGAGATAATAGGTCTTGGTCCTGCCTCTTTCTAGCTAAGTGACCTCAGGCGAGTCCCCAGTCCTCCTTAGAAGACATGGGGTCGAATCAGATTCCCGATTCGCTGCTCCTTCTCCTGGAGCTATCTCTGTCTTTTTAAGTTCAAGCCACATCAGTAAACTTCGTACCAGGGACGGTGCTGTGCTGCCTTTGTGGGGGAGAGGTTGGTGTAGTTAAGAGAGAAGAAAAAGAAAAGCTGATGGTGGCAGCCTTTGCATGTGTGAGAAACCAGCAAGAAAGAAGAGCCATTTTTAAGAAGTTTTTTGCTCTGCTATCCTTTGAAATACTTAGGCAATCACTTTGCATGCTCAGACTGGTATTTCTTTGAATGCAAGGCGGCTTTAAGGTGCGACTGGTCTGGCTCAGCTTATGCGGGTTACATCAGATCAAAGTATCCACAAATACCGGTACCCCCCTTCCCCTGGTCCCTGTCCTCCATCCATTCAGGGTACAACAGTGTCACCGAAGCAAACTTGGGTCCGCTCACCTGCACGCAGCAAAGCCAACCTGCTGACACTGGGTTGTGGTGAGGGAAAGTACAGTGTTTATTGCAAGGCACCCAATGTGGGTGCCAGCAAGGAGAATGGGCAGCTCATGCGCAAAAGACCCAAACTCCCTAATGGCTTTCAGGGAAGGGTTTTTAAAGGCAACACTAGAGCGAGGGTCATGAGGTGCCTGATCAGCTCGTGGACTTTGTTCCAACCGGTCGGCGGTGAGGTAATCAGGAGTCAACATCACCCACCTTCTGGTTCCATCTGGTCTGGGGTCTACGTGCTGGTGGGCAGCATGCAGTTAACTTCCTCCACCTAGTGGGGCGGTGGGGTTCCAATATCTGCACAACAGCTCAAAGTCATGGCTCAGAATATTATCTTTTGCCCCTGAGGAGGAACTGAAGGTCCTTGACTTTGTTTTATGGTTTAACTATTATTATTTTGTCTTGCTTGACTGCTTTCCTTCGTCTCTGCATTTTCTCACTTCTCTCATTAAATTTGCTCTTTGGAACTCAGGGAAGGCCTAGGAGGATAAAGTTTTCTACAAACGAGAGGCAGGCGGAGGACATGGGAAGGAGCATAATGTGACGTCAAGGGCTAAAGGCACCCCATCTTCTCCCTGCTCATTCTCCCCTTCCTTCCTCTGCATCTCTAGTACCTTCTCACCCAAAGTTCTAATTATCTCTTTGTATCTCCTGTGACACAAGAGCTTTAGAAACCCCAAACCACCTCTCCCTCTCTCCTCCACCTTGGGCCCAACAGTCGGAACAGAAGCCTTCAGAATGATAAATCTTCTTTATTAAAGATCCTTTGTTTAAGAGCATTGGTCCCGCCTTCCGTGTCAGGATGCTGCAGACACACACAGAGGAGAAGGGGGCAGACTCACGTCACAGAGCGAAATGTCTTAAAACGGGTATTCATTTTTTTAAAATGTTAACTGAATGAAAGATATTCTCCACTTTTGTTTCTTTCTTCAAGTCGTTTTCCCCCAGTAAAAGTGAGTTTCTGTTTAAACCTTGGGACAGAGTCCCAGAAGTGGAACCCCAGTGACCCCTTCATCCTCTCACTCAACAGCATTCATCCAACACCTGGGACAGGTATTGGGTGTCAGGTGCTGGGCTGGGCACCAGAACCCGGGGTGGCCCTTGCCCTTCCAGGAAGCTGAGTTTACGCCAGACTCCAGGGGACCAGGGTCCAGGGGACCAGAGTCCAGGGGAGGACCCAGAGGAAGCTGGTATGACCCAAGCTGAGACAGTTGTCCCACATGGGGCTGCCCTTCTGGTCATGACAGAAACAAATGCCCCAAAACAAAACTCTAAAGGGAAACTTCCAGAATCCAGGGCTCATACGTTTCCCGTGGAATATATAATCTCTGCTGTAAATAAATTTATATTTTTAAAAATATGAAAGGTCATGTTAGCAATAAAAATTTGGACTCCAAATTCCTCGGAGAAACAGGATTGGAGTTTCAATTTTCCAGTCAGCCCCACCCCGGTCTACCTGGGCTGAGTTCCACTTCCTCCTGTGGCCAATTAGGCCACCTGTCCCAGTGGTCCTTCTCTGGGCAAAGGTCAAAGCCCCAATCACCCAGCCAGCTGGGCTTGAGACCTCACACCCTTCCCTGCACAAACATTACAGCCAAAGACTGGCGTTCGGCTCTCTTTCCAGACTCACAACTCTGCGGAAGACACCTACAACTCACACACTTACTGTCCCATGTTATTTTCTGGCCCAAGGCCTTCCTTTTTATTCTGGTGAACCCCTCTGTATATTTTATCAACTGTTCACATTTCATCTGATGCTCATTTATGTTTTAGAAGGAGGAGCTCCACGTTACCTCAGGCCACCGTTTCCCTGGAACCAGGCATTTTGTTTGTAGAATTCCAAATGTATTCACACAGCTGATGTATTTTTCCAATTATATAAAATAATGTGCTCTCATAATGTTTGGGGAATAGAAAACCCTAAAATGAAGAACAGAGGAGTCATTGGAAAGAAAGCTTTAGAAACTGAAAGCATGGCTGCTACTGGTAACACTGTTTCATTTGTAATGATGACAATTAAGGAAATGGCAACAATGGGTCAGAAGCCACTAAAGACACAGTGTGACCCTCCACTGCCCTACCTAATAGTCTCCAGGTCCCAGGCATGGTGATGAGCAGATCCGCAGCTGATTACATCTGCCAAGGGAGAGAGAAAGACAAGAGCAGCAAAATCCTGAACCAGACCCCACCCTGGTCATGAACTGTCCAACAACTTTAAACCCGGACCAAGCAGAAAAGAAAATTTCACAGGTCAAAAAATATCTCCGCAAGCTTCAGCCAAATGGTAACTTCAAATCACACCTTCCTAGTGCTCTTGGGAAAAGATCTATAAATGTTAGGGTGAGATTTCTTACCTGGAGGACGTCTCCCGTCCTCAAAGACTGCTCCTTCCACGTGAGCAGACCAGAAACTTTGATGAACTGTCATTCTGAGTCGCAAAATTATTGGCAAGATGGTCAGCTTCCATTGAAAGAGGAGCTTTTATTTAATTTATCTTGTAATGAAAGCTTGTAACAGTACTGTATATAAACACAAACAGCACAATCTTATAAAAATTTCATCTTTATCTATTTTGGGGAGAAATAGTCCTGTCTGTCTAATTGAAGCATCTGTCATTCTGACATTAAATAGTGCATCCTTGGTCCTTTTATTATATTGTGGTACATTTCTCACATGCTGTTAAATTGAAATAACTCTGCTCACTTGGAGATAAAGAGAGATAATTGGTATTTTATAATGAAGGGGAAGGAGGTTCATCTTGAATCAGAGCTGAGAATTGCTTTATCTTTTTCCTGGGGTTTGCTGCCCTAAAGGAAGCTTCAGCTCGTCACATCTCTCAAGGCTCCAATAAGAGAAGAATCAAATGAGAAACATGTAGACAAGCACTAGAAATGCAGCTGCCAGCAGTCAGTCTTGTGTGTGTCCTGGGAGCTGCTTTATGAGCAGCTCAGATGGGAGGGGCCTTGGCCTAGCCTCCCACGCCGCTTCCATGTTGAAAACTGAATCCCACTGACTATCTTTTAATAGTCAAATATCTCTCCCCAGAGCATCCCAGTCTTTGTTTACTAATCTAGGAACATGTTTCAAAATATTTGACCCCATTCACTCTCCGTTTTGCAGTTGGCTACCTGAATAAACAGTTTCCATAAAATCATAGACTTTCAGTGGTTGAAATGACTGAGTCACTTACTTGAAGCATCTAACTGGGGCTAGAGTCCCCCCATGCAGCCGTCCTACAGAGCCATCCTCTTTCCAGGGTTAAGAGCTTGACTGAGATTTACTGACGTTGTATCCTGACTCCTCTTTGTGATGCTGGGCAGGTTCATCTCTGTGTTTCAGCTTCCTTGTCTGTGAAATAGGAATGATAATAGCACCTAATAATAGCGCTAATATTTCTTTCATTATTTACTCAGGCATCCATTCTTTCTTTAATTTATGATAGTCATAGTTGATTAAACCTCTCTGTGCCTACTACCAAGCCAGGTGATACATCATGAAAATCATAATAATAGTGGTGGTGATGATGATGGTGGTGATAATTATGATGATGATGGTGGTGGTGGTGGTGCTGGTGATGGTGATAATGATGGTGATGATGGTGACGATGATGGTGATGATGATGGTGTTGATGGTGATGATAATGATGATGGTGATGATGGTGATGATGGTGATGGTGATGATGGTGATGGTGATGATGGTGATGATGGTGACGATGATGGTGATGATGGTGATAATGATGGTGATGATGATGGTGATGGTGGTGGTGGTGATGATGATGATAGTTATGGTGATGGTAGTGGTGATTACAACAAACCAACGTTCACGGAGCACTTGCTAAGTGCCCACACTGTTTTAAGAGCTTTCATACATTCATTCATTTTCATCCCCACAACAATCTTGTGAGGTAGGGATAATTACTACAAATGAGAAAACTGGAGTTTGCATTTGTTCATAACTAGCCCGAGTCCACCCACCTGGCTGGTGGCCTGACTGTATTCAGACTTACGCAATGCTCCATTGATCAGCTTTGCACAAATTCAGCAATCACACCATCTGGCCCCCTCTTCCCTGAGTGCCTGAGGGCAGCAGCCTGAGAGCTGATTGGGAGCCTCCTCTTGGCATCTCAAGGAGAGGAGACCAGATCCAAGGACAGCCTGACTGCCAATGCTCTCACGCAGCACACTGAGTTACTAAATAGAACAGCAAAGCCAATGGCCATTTCCCAATCTGTGCTCTGCAGGAAAAGGTTTATTCTGAGAAGGAAATGCTCATGTAAAAGATGAGTTATGTTATATCGTTGATACCACATCCTGAGTGGATGATGCCTCCTCTCGTATACCCACAGATATTTGAGCAAAGAAATGGGCTGACCCATCACCTGTTTGTGGAGTGAGAAGCATCAAGTCACCAGTGGGTCCTTCTGCTGAGATGTTCTGCTGTGTTGTTCCCAGCACTTCTGTCCAAACCCACTCACTGACCCGTGAGTCAGTGGGTGGAAGTTGCAAGTCCAGAACACTCAGTTTAAGTCTTTAAATTATAGTTTCAAGTGCTGAAATTATACCAACATTTCTCCTAGTCTACTCCCTGTTATGTAACAACCACATTTATATTCTCTAAAAGGAACTGAATGTAAATTTCCCTGAACTATGAACCGTGAAAACAATATCACTGCGTCTTGGGTCTAACGGAGAATGAAAGACGGATTTGGCTGGTTTGTCCAGTAACCTGTGGGTAGCAGGGGTTTCATAAGATAAGTCACTCCACTGAGTTTTTCAGAATAATCACATTAAGTGTGTGACCCTAGAGACTCTTGCGCTGGAGGTGAAGACTCTGTGAAATCGACTAACGATCACAGCTCCCACCCAGCTCCTTCCAGCAGATGGAAACCGGGCTCAGATGATAAGCCAGGAGGTCTCAACCCCCAGAAGGCAGGATTCCACTTAAGAACTAGGTCTGCACTGTAATTTTGGAAGGTCAGGAGCCAGTGAGGGAAGTGTTCCCACCCCCGTCCCTGAAAACCTCAGACGTACACTCACTTGCACACATACAAATATGCGAGCACACGTGCATGACCACCTTCACAGCCATGTGCACACATGGGCCCTCATGTGCATATGCACACATGCACACACGCTTTATTCACACACATGCATGCACACGTGCATGACCGTCTTGCTGTGTTTGTCTGCACCATCCTTTGGCAGCAGGAGGCTGGGTTTGCCTCATTAGGGAGCTCTGCCAGCAGCTTTATTCTCCCTTGAAGGCCTCGGGAGTCAGATCAAGTGGGAAGAACAATCTGGAAAGGCGGGGGGGGCATATTTTTCATGAAGAAACATCCGTGCTGACTTCTGCTTCTGCATCCGTGCATCTCAGAAATGGAATGGGGACATCAGGGGGGCGTGGGGTCTCCAAGCTCCATCTCTCCCAGCAGCAAGAAGGAAATGGGAAGGATGATGTGGGCAGAGCTGCAGGGCTACTGAGAAGGTGGTGAGGGCTGACCGCCCATGAGAACGGCCACGAGGAACCAGGGCAAACCAGATGCTTCTGTGGCTGGCTCCCTCCCCGAGGACAGGTGGCCCCGGTGCAGCAATGCTGCAGTCGCTGCCGTCCCTCTTGCCAACCTTGCTTACCCCGGGCCCAGATTGGAGCGAGGACGAAAGAACATTCAGAGGAAAGTGATGGAGCTTCCTTGAGAGTTTCTGGTCCCAGCTGTGTTAGTTTCCTGTGGCTGCCATAACAAATCACCACAAACCCAGTGGCTTAAAACCACACACATTTATGGTCTCATGCTCTGGAGGTCTGATATGAGTTTTACGGGGATAAAACCAAGGTGTCAGCTTTACTTTTCGGGGGCTCCAGAGAACCGGTTCCCTGGCCTTTTCCAGCTCCTAATGGTGCCCACATCCCTTGGCTCGTGGCCCGGTCCTCCACCTTCAAAGGCAGTGAAAGTGGGTTGAGTCCTTCTCACAGGGCATCACTGACCTCCTCTCCTGCCCTGTGATGACATTAGACTCACCTGGATCACCCAGGCTAATCTCCCCATCTCAAGATCCTTAATTTAATCACATCTGCAAAGTCCCTTTTGCCAAGTAAATAACATATTTACAGTTTTCAGGGATCAGGATGTAGACATCTTTGGGAGGGCATTGTTCCTTCTACCGCACTGGCCTTAAGAGTGTCTACACAGCAGGCCTGATGGAGCCGGGTGTAGAGTGGCCTGGCCGTGCAGATGGAGAGTGGGCTGGGGCAGGGAATGGGACCCCGGAGCCTGGGCAGGGGGGTGGGCACTCCACCCAGGACCCCTCCCCAGACTAATCCTGTCCTCCCAGCTTGAACCCGAGGTTCCACTCACAATAAGAAACCCTACAGCCATCTCCCTCCTCCCAAAAATAAATCTATAAAGAGGCAGCTGGAGGTCTTGGGGACCTCCAGGTGGCAGTGGGGGAGAGGAAGTGCTCCCTGGAAAGGATGGAGCACGACCAAGTTCAGTTCAGAAGGCACAGCCGGGGAGCCTGGGATTTGGACCACCCGTGGCTCTAAGACCGCAGGTAGGGCCCAGCCCAAGACCACACCTCAGCAGGGTGGCTGGGGGCCATGAGAAGGGAACCCCTGTCCCTGCCCCGCACACTTCCTGCCTGGGGCCCTGCAGTGTGGCAGGCTGAGCGGGAAGCACAGAAGGAGGCAGGCCGCCCAAGCCTTGTGGGCTCATCATACAGTTCCTGCATCCTCCCGCCTGATCCCGGGCCACGGAGAGCTGGCTCAGAAAGAACCAGAAGCCTGGGTCCCTGCCCCATCCCCAGCTCAGGCACCTCAGGAGCCAGGGTGGGGGGCAGAGAGGGGGACCCCGGAGGGCCCTCAGCTGAGGGATCTTGCTGTGCTCTGAGGGGCCCCATCTGGAGACCCAGGAGTCTGCTGGGGAGACAGACTCCAGAGCCCACCCTCTCAGGGCCTCCAGGCCACGGCTCAGACTAAGGGTCAGGGCTGCAAACAGCGGGAAAACAAGGGGAAAGGCAGCGGGGTCAGCACCTGGATGGCTTCTGTCCAGGAGCCTAGAGTGTCCAGACGGGGGGCCGATAGTCGCCATTGTGTCCCTCTTGTGGGACGGGGGCATGGGCCCCACGACCTCCTGCGACCTCTTCTCAGCCCGGCCTCCAACAGGCAGCTCTGGGCTCTGGTGGGATGCATGAACGCCCCTTGGAGCCTCATGTGTCTTCCCGACAGGATGTCGATGGCTCCAGGGATGGCAGGCTGTGGGGAGAAGCGGACCCGGCTCACCTCATCCCAGCGTCCAGCTAGGCAGAGCCCGTGCTTGGAGACAGGGCCCGGACAGCCAGGGAACGTCCGGGCCCCCAGCCTCGCAGAGGCTCCTGCAGCAGCACCTCCCCCTGATGTAAAGCCCTCTAACCCTCCCTGGGTGGGACCCCAGGTAAGTGTATCCATGTCCCACCTGGAGCTCCAGGTGTGCAGGGCCTGGCAGCAGGTGGGTGGGGGCCGAGTGACCTCTGGCGGCCCTGATGCAGATGAAGCCCAGCCAGTCGTGGGTCATGTTCTATCAGAGCGGAGATCTCCATGAAACCTTGCACGCCCTAGTGTGTAAGTCGAGTGAAGACTCCCGCCTTCCCAGCTCCCAGAAACAAACCCCTTCAATCTTCTGATTTCCATGGAGATTTGTTCCCTTCACTTGTTTCTGAGCCCAGTGCCTCTGCGAGTGTGGCAAACAGGAGAAGAACACATCTGCTTCCGTTGCTGCTGGATGATCACAGGGCCCTGCTGGAGGGGGTGAGGGGCTCACTCCAAGCAGACTGTGGTGTCAGCATCACACCTGAGCGTGGAAGATGTGTGCTGAGCTACCGGTTAGGACAGCCTGGGGGGCACGCGGCATTGGGGCCCAATGGCACTCAGTCCTTTCATTCTCTGCACTGGAGGGAAAACACCCAGGATCCCCGGATTTGGAAACCTTCCCACTGAGAAGCTGATTGTGTAAATGGACCGCAGCCGGTCCTGGCAGAAAAGTAAAACCCTGACCCACGTCCTGCAGCAACCAGCCCAGGAAGCCAGCCCCTTATACACAATGACCAGCCCAGGAATCTGGCTGCCCTGAGTCAGACTCATAGGAAGTCAGATTATTATCTCTAGTAACAATACAGGAGACCAAACAATAACTTCTGTAACAAGTGTCCCCAAAATGGCCAGGACTTGATTAATAACTAACAGCTCCTCTAAGTTTTGTCTCTGCTTCCAACTCAGGACCAGCCAGAGAAAGCCAGGTGTGCCCCCAACCAATCCCATGGGGCACCCCCATTCTGATCAGTGCCTGCAGATCCCCCAGGCCCTTGGCCCCAATCAGGGCAAACTTGGAACACCCCCCTTTTCCACCATGAAGTTCCCCCACTTCTCCCCCAAGTCAGGCTGTTCAGTACAAAGGTGGGAGTGTGACTCTGATGTCAGAACCCAAAACACAGCCCTGGGACCCAGTGAGCAGGAGGAGAGATGAGCTGGGTCGAAGAAACATCTGTCTCAGTCAGCTCAAGCTGGGTAACAAAAATACCACAAATTGGGCAGCTTAAACAACAAACATTTAGTTCTCAGTCTGGAGGCTGGAAAGCCCAAGACAAAAGTGCTGGCAGATCCAGTGTCTGGTGAGGTCCCTCTATCTGGTTCAAGATGGCTGTCTTCTCACTGTGTCCTCATGTGGAAGAAAGGTGGAGGGGATTCTCTGGGGTCCCTTTTATAAGGGCACTAATCCCATTTATAAGGGCACTAATCCTACATGACCTAATCACTTCCCAAAGTGCTCACCTCCTAACACCATCACATTGGGGGTTAGGACTCCACCATGAATCTCAGTGGGACACAGACATTTCATCACTACACAGGGAATGATGGAGTCCAGCCTGGTCCAGCCCCAGGTAGGCTGGGCCAGGCAGCCAGGCCAGCCCCGGCCCAGGAGACCCCGTCACTCTGGGACTAGGCTGCAGGAAATGCTGGTGGGAAGGGAGCGGCCAGTCGTAGGAGGACAGCAGGTATAGTTAGGGCAGGGAGGGCCATGGCAGGAGCATCAGGGGGAGAGGAGGCAGGGAGGGCCATGGCAGGAGCATCAGGGGGAGAGGGGGCAGGGAGGGCCATGGCAGGAGCATCAGGGGGAGAGGGGGCAGGGAGGGCCATGGCAGGAGCATCAGGGGGAGAGGGGGCAGGAGGGGCCATGGCAGGAGCAATCAGGGGGAGAGGGGGCAGGGAGGGCCATGGCAGGAGCATCATGGGGAGAGGGGGCAGGGAGAGGGCCATGGCAGAGCATCAGGGGGAGAGGGGGCAGGGAGGGCCATGGCAGGAGCATCAGGGGGGGGGGGGGGCAGGGAGGGCCATGGCAGGAGCATCAGGGGGAGAGGGGGCAGGGAAGGGCCATGGCAGGAGCATCAGGGGGAGAGGGGGCAGGGAGGGCCATGGCAAGGAGCATCAGGGGGAGAGGGGGCAGGAGGGCCAGGCAGGAGCATCAGGGGAGAGGGGAGGGAGGGCCATGGCAGGAGCATCAGGGGGAGAGGGGGGCAGGGAGGGCCATGGCAGGAGCATCAGGGGAGAGGGGGCGGGAGGGCCATGGCAGGAGCATCAGGGGGAGAGGGGGCAGGGAGGGCCATGGCAGGAGCATCAGGGGGAGAGGGGGCAGGGAGGGCCATGGCAGGAGCATCAGGGGAGAGGGGGCAGGGAGGGCCATGGCAGGAGCATCAGGGGGAGAGGGGGCAGGGAGGGCCATGGCAGGAGCATCAGGGGAGAGGGGGCAGGGAGGGCCATGGCAGGAGCATCAGGGGGAGAGGGGGCAGGGAGGGCCATGGCAGGAGCATCAGGGGAGAGGGGGCAGGGAGGGCCATGGCAGGAGCATCAGGGGGAGAGGGGGGCAGGGAGGGCCATGGCAGGAGCATCAGGGGGAGAGGGGGCAGGGAGGGCCATGGCAGGAGCATCAGGGGGAGAGGGGGCAGGGAGGGCCATGGCAGGAGCATCAGGGGGAGAGGGGGCAGGGAGGGCCATGGCAGGAGCATCAGGGGGAGAGGGGCAGGGAGGGCCATGGCAGGAGCATCAGGGGGAGAGGGGGGCAGGGAGGGCCATGGCAGGAGCATCAGGGGGAGAGGGGGCAGGGAGGGCCATGGCAGGAGCATCAGGGGGGGGGGGGGGCAGGGAGGGCCATGGCAGGAGCATCAGGGGGAGAGGGGGCAGGGAGGGCCCATGGCAGGAGCATCAGGGGGAGAGGGGGCAGGGGGGGCCATGGCAGGAGCATCCAGGGGGAGAGGGGGCAGGGAGGGCCATGGCAGGAGCATCAGGGGGAGAGGGGGCGGGGAGGGCCATGGCAGGAGCATCAGGGGGGAGAGGGGGCAGGGAGGGCCATGGCAGGAGCATCAGGGGGAGAGGGGGCAGGGAGGGCCATGGCAGGAGCATCAGGGGGAGAGGGGGCAGGGAGGGCCATGGCAGGAGCATCAGGGGGAGAGGGGGCAGGGAGGGCCATGGCAGGAGCATCAGGGGGAGAGGGGGGCAGGGAGGGCCATGGCAGGAGCATCAGGGGGAGAGGGGGCAGGGAGGGCCATGGCAGGAGCATCAGGGGGAGAGGGGGCAGGGAGGGCCATGGCAGGAGCATCAGGGGGAGAGGGGGCAGGGAGGGCATGGCAGGAGCATCAGGGGGAGAGGGGGCAGGGAGGGCCATGGCAGGAGCATCAGGGGGAGAGGGGGCAGGGAGGGCCATGGCAGGAGCATCAGGGGGAGAGGGGGCAGGGAGGGCCATGGCAGGAGCATCAGGGGGAGAGGGGGCAGGGAGGGCCATGGCAGAGCATCAGGGGAGAGGGGGCAGGGAGGGCCATGGCAGGAGCATCAGGGGGAGAGGGGGCAGGGAGGGCCATGGCAGGAGCATCAGGGGGAGAGGGGGGCAGGGAGGGCCATGGCAGGAGCATCAGGGGGAGAGGGGGGAGGGAGGGCCATGGCAGGAGCATCAGGGGGAGAGGGGGCAGGGAGGGCCATGGCAGGAGCATCAGGGGGAGAGGGGGCAGGGAGGGCCATGGCAGGAGCATCAGGGGGAGAGGGGGCAGGGAGGGCCATGGCAGGAGCATCAGGGGGAGAGGGGGCAGGGAGGGCCATGGCAGGAGCATCAGGGGGAGAGGGGGCAGGGAGGGCCATGGCAGGAGCATCAGGGGAGAGGGGGCAGGGAGGGCCATGGCAGGAGCATCAGGGGGAGAGGGGGCAGGGAGGGCCATGGCAGGAGCATCAGGGGGAGAGGGGGCAGGGAGGGCCATGGCAGGAGCATCAGGGGGAGAGGGGGCAGGGAGGGCCATGGCAGGAGCATCAGGGGGAGAGGGGGGAGGGAGGGCCATGGCAGGAGCATCAGGGGGAGAGGGGGCAGGGAGGGCCATGGCAGGAGCATCAGGGGGAGAGGGGGGAGGGGGTGGGTCATGGCAGGATCTCAGGACCCAGAGAAGAGATGGCCCGAGGGGAACAGTGGTCAGCAGGAGGGCCCCAGTGTGAGGATGGGTTCCTGGAAAGAAGTGTAGCAGAGCCGGGGCAGCCGGTGTGCGAAGGAGGTGTGGGGGAGGTGCTGGCAGCCAGCCAGGGTGTCAGAAGGAGGAGGAGGGAGGGCCGAGGGTGGAGGTGGAGGGGCGAGTGCGAATGAGTCAACCAGCTACGGCAGGAGTGGGGAGGGAGGGAGGGTGGGCGGCCTTACCACTGCCCTTCTGCAGATGGGAAGCTGTCTGACCCCTGTCTCTCCACGGGGCGCCCCCGTGTCAGCCCCGGAACACAGCCTGCGCTGGTCTACACCCGCCTCTGACTCAGGGCCATGTGGGGACAAGGCTTAGGCCACTGTTCGCTCAGTGACCCCTACATCATCTACAACCACCACAATAATAATAATAGAGATTTCTTGGGGTAGAAGCGACATAGGTTGCTTCCTGGGACACAAAATCCAGACAGAGGCGTTCATGTTAAACAGGGTCAGGCGGAAGGCCTGGAACACAGCTACAATTAACCCCTCGCTGGGTGAACAGAGCAGAAAGTAGCTTCACAACCGAAACGGGCTGGGTTGCAATGAAGAAGCATCACGTCCGCCACACACCCACACCCACGCTGCTGTAGGCACTCGACAAAAGTCTAATGGTTGAAGCTTCTTGAGTTGGGATAAGTGATAGCGTCCCACCTACTTGGATGTACGGAGGAGAGCTGGTTGCACATAAATGTCCACGGACCTACATCCAAGCCCCCACAAGGGACGCTGAGCCCCTGGAGACTCTCTGTCCTTAGGAAGGAGAGGCAAGAGGGCAGTAAGCATCCTTGATACTTTGGGAAGCAAAGGAGCCCGTTTACTCACTTCCTCATCCCTCCAACAAGTGTTTGTGGAAGGACCATGCACAACAGGCGAGATGCTTGTCGTCCAGTGTTGCTGAGGCTGAGTAGGTTCTGAGTGAGTGTCTGCTGGAAATTTCCAACAGCTGTTCAGTTGGTCGAGACAGGCTGTGACCTCTTCTATGTCCTCACTCTGTTTCTGGAGCAGAATCAAGGTAGGAGCTGACCGGTCAGGACCACAAGGCCTTGTGCTCTGGGGCTACGTGGCTGCAGCATCCTTCTTAGCGGAGGAAGTCGGGGAGGCAGGGGGAGAGCAGGGAAGTCAAGTGGCCAGATTTCAACAGGTTCCAAGCTCCCTCTTCTCCACTCTGAGGACACAAAGTCAAGAAAGATAATCTGCTGTTCCAGTTATTATCTGTGGTTGCCAGAAGGGAGTATTATAGATTTAAGGAAGAAACATTTATCAGCGGGTTTTGGAGCTGCAATTCCCTACTGGGGACTGATTTCAAACAACAGACTTGTCCTATGATTCCAGGAGTTACAGATCTTTTTGGGTGTTCAGGGACCGAGTCCCCAGCTCCCATCTCCTTATTCTTTCAAATAAAGTTCATTTCTCACACGGATGACTTAAATTAGGACGCTTGAACAGCTGTGTGTGTAAATAAATTTAAACACCAGGGGAAATGCTGTCAGAACACGGGCTTTAACATTTGATTTAAAAAAGATGATCTCTGTGTTACATTGACGGGCATCGCCTTCCAAAGGAGTCGTCTGTTAAATAAACGTTGTTTGGATAATTTCATGATCTATGGACATAACTGGAGACCCAATGGAGTAGCAGAAAATTAGGTTCAGGAGTCATCTCTCTGGAGAGTGAGCTTCTTGGCAAACTCGAATGGGTCCTGCCTGAAGTGTTTGGGTGCCAGCGACGGGTGATAAGCTTCATCTTAAGGGCAACAAAATAAAGAGTAAATGTTCCAAAAACAAGAACAAAATAGGCTTCTCCACCTCGCACTCACGGGCAAAGCTTGATGGATGTTTCCCTTCAGAATCAACAGAAAAGTTTATTTAGAGACTTGGAAGGGATTTGGGGGAGGGAGTGCAAACAAATATTCCCCCAGCTGTTTTGCCCTTCTGTTGAGATCTGTAAATAATATTTTCTAATAACAAAACTTATGAACCAACAGTTCGTATGGAGAGGAGAAAATATTGGCAAATTAAAATGCTCGGTGCCCAGAATATAAACCATCATTCCTCCTGAGACTGACCAATAAAAACACTTTTCTGGTCCACCAAGGTGTACAGCGATGGGGGAATCAGGCGGGTGGGGAAGGGCGGAGCCAGGAGCACAAGCTCAGCCTTCAACCCTGGGTATAAATCCATTTGCCAGCTGAGCCCTCCGTGGACCCGCGAGAGGGGCACTTAATTGCTCATAAAAATGATTTGCTGGGTGTTTCGTTTTTTAATCAACCTTGTGGGGGTGGGACAGGGAACAGGAAGATGAAGTTCCACAGAGCGTTGGCTTTTTACCTTTCAATTTAATAAAAAAAAGAGAAGCTCAGGGTGAGGAAAGAGAGCCCGAGAAGGAGTGGGCGAGAGAATGGATGAGAGAGAGGGGGCAGACATGGAGGCACCATGGGGCTGGCACCGGGATGGCCCCAGCTGGTGCGTCCTTGCGTCCTGAAAGCCTCACCTGGTTCCATGCCCTCCTTCCAGGCTATGCGTCCATGAACAAGTCTGTCAACATGGTTGTCTGTCTGGCAACCTCCCCACTTAGGGTGGAGGATGCCGGCTCCCCACGAGCACTGCAAGGCAGAGGGATTGGGAGCTGCAGGGGTCCCCGTGTGCTGCACATCTAGGGATGCTAAGGTGGATCCCAAGGTGGGGGGAGGAATCTGCAGGCAGGAGCCCTGTCTGTCTTGCACACGGCTTCTCCCAGGACATCGTGCAATCTGGGCACACAGCAGGTGCTCAATAAATAGTGTGTCAGGTATAATGGACACCCAGGAGGAGGCCAGCTCCCTTTTAGGGAAATCACACTCAGAATTTGAAATCAAGTGCAGAATTCCAGGACCGGAAGAACCGGTTGGTCGGCATTCCCCATCATCCCACAGCCACGTCAACTCCACCGACCATGCACCAAGCACCCAGCACCCACAGACGGACCCCAGACCTCCTGGCACCTCTTCTGGCCGCAGGCTTCCCCCGACACGTGTCCCCGAACACAAGCCGCCCTTCCAGCATGCTCACCTCCTTCCGGCCCACACTGAGCCACCACTGGGCAGAAACGTCAGCTCCTAAATCAAAGACGTACATCACCAGCCGCCCAAATTAACACATTTTATGGAGCCGTAAATGATTTTATGATAAATAGGAGCTGAGGGTTATGAATCAGGTTACGTTACCACTTTCCTCCCCTCGACCCAGATCCCCACTGCTCTCAATTGAGAAGCAATACAGGGGGCGTGGAATGACATTTTCTTACATTAAATTGCAAGCGTGCCTTTTCTCCCTGCTGTTTTCCCTGCGTGAAATGAGGATGAATGCCCCTTCAGCAGCTCGGAGGCCAGGCTCGGCCGAGTGAGGGACTCGGGTGAGCTGGGTCACTGTTAGTTAATTCATAAGGCTCTGGTCCAACTCCAGGAACCCTGAAGGCCACATCTGGATGGAACTGGGCAGAGCAGGCCACTGGGTAGCCAAGCCACTGGCAACACAAGAGGAGACGGTGCCTCAGAACATGGTCCACACACTCGAGTGGGCTCAGAGGGCTAGCCAATCCCACCACGCTCCTGCCAATCAGATGTAGGAATGCCATCGGGAGAGCAGGACTTATGAAGGACTATTATCCTGCAGAGAGTGGGAGGGGAAGGGGGAGGAAGGGGAGAGGGCAGGAGGGGAGGCGTAACTAAGGAGCCACGGTCCCCACTCAATGGTCAGCACCAGTCACAACGAGTGAAAGGCTCATTCTGGAGACTGGTGGGCGTCTTGGCTATACTACTTTCCTGAGATCTGGAAAAGACATCCAACTTCATCCCTGAGAAAACACGTGAAGACTCACTCCCTCAGCTGGAATAGAGGCCTCTAACTTGGGCAATGAGGCAGGGGAAAATTTTTTTAAGACAAAGAGAGATTAAATACAAGTTAAGCGTCTTGGGTTAACAGATGTGTTGTCAAGGACAAAGGAAGTGGGAAAGAGTCACATGACTTACATGGACAGGAGAGAAAACATTTCCCCCATGTGCAAATTTCCCCATTAAGTGAAAATATGGCTCCAACTTTGTCCAGAGACCTGGAAGAATAAGTCCTCTCTCCTGTAGATTCTTTTTTTAAATTTTTTTATTGAAATATAATTGATATACAATATTATATAAGTTATAGGTATACAATATAGTGATTCACAATTTTTAAACTTTATACTCCATTTGTAGTTATTATAAAATATTGGCTATATTTCCTGTGTTGCACAATATATCCTTGTAACTTATTTTATACCTCATAGTTTGTACCTCTTAAGCCCCTATATTGCCCCTCCCCCCCTTCCTTCTCCCCACTGGTAACCACTAGTTTGTTCTCTATATCTGTGAGTCTGCTTCTTTTTTTATTATATTCACTCATTTGTTGTATTTTTTTAGATTTCACATGTAAGTGATATCACACAGTGTTTGTCTTTCTCTGTCTGACTTAGTTCACTAAGCATAATGCCCTCCAAGTCTATCCAGGTTGCTACAAATGGCAAAATTTCATTCTTTTTTATGGCTAAGTAATATTTCATGGTATATATGTACTGCATCTTCTTTATCCATTCATCTGTCAATGGACACTTAGGTTGCTTTCTTATTTTGGCTACTGTAAATAATCTCATGTAGAGCCCTGAACAGTAAATAAGTCAACCATATTCTTCACTCTTCTTCTTCATCCTGCCCTGTGCCCCAAAGAACCTGAAAAAATATCTCCTTGGCCAGCCAGTTCCAAAAGAACTGTCAGTTTTTTGACTGAAACTCTTATCTTTGCTAATAACATCCCACATCCCGAGTGTGCCCTGGACAAGGGGGTGCAGAGGCCCCTCTTTCCCAGAGAACAAGGTCAGCTGAGACGTGGCCAGTCTGGAATGCTCCAGAGGTCCCGGAGGTGTCAGTGGACACCAAGCGCTCCAGGAGGCCATCCCCTTCCAGGCGGTCCATGGACACAAACACATTGGTTTCCAGGCACCTACTTAGCCTTTGCTAGTCCACGGTCTATTTCAGAAACAGGAACAAGAAATGAGAATTCCAAGAGTAATAGATCATGACTTAGGCTCAGAAAGAAAAATAATTCCACCCTTTTGGAAATTAATTCAGATCTTGGGTCTCCACTTGAATGCTGCTCCTGGTCTTTCTAGGTAACAGGAAAGTGTCATGCCCAGCTGACACTGCTCAGAGAGACAGTTGAAGGAAAGACAGTGACAAATGTGGACAAAATCAAGATAAAGCAGAAGTTCGTGATAAGAGCCCCTGGCACGTGTTCCCCCATTGATGGGAACAGAGCCTCTCGTTCCCGTCATCAATGCCCAGGCCTTGTTGACATTTGCAGCTGGTGTAGCAACAAGCTAACTTGAAAGTCTGAGTCTCTTTCTCCATCATTAACAGACATTTACACATGGTTACCACCTGCTCATCTGAGTAAGTGGTGGGGAGAAGGAGAGAGCAAGGAGTTACTGGAGATCCAGGTACTGAGAGGCGCCCCGGAAAATCAGAATGTGCCCACAATCCCATTTTCACCAATGACTCTTAGCTGAGCATCAGAAATTGAGATATAAACAAACACTCACATTCTAGACAGCACCTCCGCTCCACTTCTGCCTTTTGCCTGCTCTTCAGGAAAAACAAAACCTCCCAAATCAAAACAGGCTAGTGTGTACACAGAAGACTTTTTCTCTAATCCTTACCACAAAGCTGTTGGGTCTCCAGAGGCCACGGGAAGTCAGAAGGTGCTGGAAACTAGGAGACCCCTGGGTGGATATGGCAAAGACTCCATCCATGATGCCTGCAGCCAAGGAGACAGGAAGCGCCGTTGCTCCAGGCCGGCTTCTCCCAGCACACCAAGCCACTCCTGCTCCTGTACCATCTGGACCACCTGTCAAAAGTGAAAATTCCTCAGACCCAACCTAGCCCTTCAGGCTCAGGACCTCTGGACGTGCATCCTAGAAGCTTTCATGTCAAGGCTCCCAGATGAGTCATCTGCAAACTCGGGCTTGAGAATCCTGCCTCTCAGTCCTGTGGCTTCCTTAGGGTCCACGCCTGCACAGACACAAATGTTCCAAGACCTTGGAGATGCCATGCACTCCGGGCATCTCCTCTGCCCTGGAGGAAGACACAGGCAGCCTGCCCAAGGCTGTTCCCAGGATCTGCTCAGCAGGGTGGCGAGGCTGGCACCTCTCCACAGTGCCGACTCCGAGGGCGCACAGGGGAGGGACCAGCTGAGGCTGGCACAGCAGGACCCAGCACGTGATCCCTCCATCCCTTATAGAGCATCGGTCTCTGAAAGGTTTCGCTTGAGCAGTTCAGGGGCCTCGTCCTAATTATAGACATCGCAACACAGATGCCCCCTGTCGCCGATCTCCCAGGCGGAGGGAGCACTTATGGGACGTAACCATAAATATATATACACACAGAGACCATGGGGGAATGAGAGAGACATAGACCCTGAGAGACAGAGAAGCAGAGAGAAAGCTACCTACACGAGGCTGCAGGTGGCATCCAGAGCCATCGGTCACGAGAGAATCCCAGCGAGAAAACGTGTGTCAGTGGAAGTTCATTCATTCACTGCAAACAGAATCTCCACTGCATCTGAGAGGGCCGATCTGTGGCGTGACAGCAACGGGAGGAACCCAGGGGACCCCTCCCTTACAAAGAGGGATCACTGAGGTCCAGAGGGGAAGAGGTGCTTCTCCAGCTCACCTTCTCAGAGGCAGAGCTGTGGCTGCAGACCTGCCATCCTCCCCTCATCCACGCCCGGTGTAGGGTCGGCCAGGGGGGCCCCAACCACAGCGGCAGAAGCCACGTGGTGATGGGTGCAGGGCATCAAGGCCTAAATCCAGCCGTCGTTCCTGCAGCACGTTGGTGAGCTGGAGAAGCTTTTCACATGAGGGTGGAAAATTGAAGACGAACAGTGAGCAGCTGCTGAGAGGGCAAGATTCGGGGGGGCAGGAGCTCAGAGGAAGCCCGGCCACCGGGCTGTGATGACCGAGAGTGGGCTCCCAGCTGGAAAGACTGGGAGGTCGAGGGGCAGCATTTCAGGCAGACACAGTGGTCCAGGCAGCGGGGCTCTCCACCCCAGGGTCTCCTCTCCTTCCAGGCACCTCTGCAGCCCCCACAGGTTGGCAGGCCGATGGGCCACGAGCAGAAGGGATGCGGGGTGTCTAATGTCCCATGTGAAGCCCTCCACCAAGAACTACCCATGTGTCCCAGGTGGTGAAGCCCCAGCCTGGATCCCCAAGTGGCCATGCAGAACAGGCCATCCCCCAGCCCACCAAGGACAGCGGGCGCAGCTACCACAGCACTGCCTGGCCTCGACGGAGCAGGAAAAAAAATGGTCAATGTTATTGTCTCGACCCCGATTTTTAATATTCTCTGCGGTTAAATGGGAACCATACCTGGAACTCCCTGCCTCAAACCAGAGTGGACTATTTGTCTCAGGAAAAGCACCTGAGTCCTGAGCTGAACCAGCCGCTTTTTCATGGAACCATGTTTACCTAAAAAGAACAGCTAAGAAATGAACTGCTGTCATTCAGACTCGGGTGATCGGTAGACAATCTTCAAAATACATAAAGGGAGCCTGTCACTCCAAGGGAAACAGCAGAGAGGATTTGTTGCCAAGAATAGAATTCAGGCTTTCGAGCAGGAATTAGAATTCTGGAAAATTTGTCTCCACCGCCAGGAGCTTGACAGCTTTCCAAGACTTAAAGGTTCTTGTGATAAGGTACGTAGTGATATTAACCAATGTGATTTCTCGAATAATGAACTGTGTTGATACGTGCAAAACACAGGAAAATGGTATTTTCCAGGTGACCAATGTGCAGCATTACAAAATCACACACGGGGGAAGAATGGGTTTTGATGCCACAGGAAAGGAAAAGTTGTCAATATGGTCTCTGATTCCACACTGTAAATGAGCTTTAAAAAAAATGCCACTTGTTGACATTTGGTTTAATATCAAAGCAGAATAGCTACAATTATTAGTAATCTATCTGCAGATTATCTAGAAAAGCTTTTAAAAGACCCCTCGGTTTTCCAACTCCATACTTGTGTGAGCCCACATTACCTTCATACACAGGCAGACCTCGTTTTATTGCACTTTGCAGGTCTTTGCAAATTGAAGGTTCCTGGCAACACTGTGTCTATCGATACCATGCTTCCAAGGCATTTGCTCACTTCATTTCTCTGTGTCACGTTTTGGTAACTTTCGCTGTATTTCACTGTTTCATCATTATTTTCCTGTTAAGGTGATCTGTGAGCAGTAATCTTTGATGTTACTATTGTAATTGTTTGGGGCACCACGAGCCACGTCCGTATATGACACTGTGTGTGCTCTGCCTGCTCCGCTGACCAGCTGTTCCCCCATCTCTCTCCCTCTCCTCGGTCCCCCTTATTCCGTGAGACACAACAGTATTGAAATCATGCCAGTTAATAACCCTACAATGGCCTCCAAGTGTTCAAGTGTACGGAAAAGTCACACATCTCTCACTTCACATCAAAAGCTAGAAATGATTAAACTTAGTGAGGAAAGCATGTCAGAAGCTGAGATAGGATGAAAGCTAGGCCTCTTGCGCCAGTTAGCCAAGTAGTAAATGCAAAGGAAAAGTTCTTGAAGGACATTAAAAGTGCTACTCCGGTGAATACACGAATGGTAAGAAAGCAAAACAGCCTTATTGCTGATATAGAAAAAGTTTGAGTGATCTGGATAGAAGATCAAACCAGCCACATCATTCCCTTAAGCAAAAGCCCAATCCACAGCAAGGTCCTAACTCTCTTCAATTCTATGAAGGCTGAGAGAGGTGAGGAAGCTACAGAAGAGAAGTTTGAAGCCAGCAGAGGCTGGTTCACGAGGTTTAAGGAAAGACGCTGTGTCTCCATAACATCAAAGTGCAAGGCGAAGCAGCAAGTACTGATGTAGAAGCTGCAGCAAGTTATCCAAGAGGTCCAGCTAAGATCATTCATGATGGTGGCTACACTAAACAACAGATTTTCAATGTAGACGGAACTGCGTTCTATTGGAAGAAGATGCCATCCAGGACTTATCTAGCAAGAGAGGAGAAGTCAGTGCCTGGTCTCAAAGCTTCAAAGGACAGGCTGAATCACTTGTTAGGGGCTAATGCAGCTGGTGACTTCAAGTTGAAGCCAATGTTCATTTACCATTCCAAAAGTCCTAGGGCCCCTAAGAATTACTCTAAATCCGCTCTGCCTGTGCTCTGTAAATGGAACAACAAGGCCTAGATGACAGCATGACTGTTTACAACAGGGTTTTACTGAATATTTTAAGCCCACTGTTGAGACCTATTGCTCAGACAAAAAGATTTCTTTAAAAATATGACTGCTCATGGACAATGGGTCTGGTCACCCAAGAGTTCTGATGGAGATGTACATGAGATTAATGTTGTTTTCATGCCTGCTAACACAACTTCTATTCTGCAGCCCATGGATCAAGGAGTCTTTTTGACTTTCAAGTTTTATTATTTGAGAAATACATTTTGTAAGGCAATAGCTGCCATAGATGGCAATTCCTCTGATGGATTTGGGCAAAGTCAGTTGAAAACCTCCTGGAAAGGATTCACCATTCTAGACGCCATTAAGAACATTGGTGATTCATGGGACTATCAACAAAATATCAACATTAACAGGAGTTTGGAAGAAGTTGGTTCCAACCTTCATGGATGACTTGGAGGGGTTCAAGACCTCAGTGAAGGAAAGAACTTCAGATGTGGTGGAAACAGCAGGGGAACTATCAATAGAATTAGAAGTGGGGCCTGAAGATGTGATTGAATTGCCGCAATCTCAGAATAAAACTTTAATAGACAAGGAGCTGCTTCTTATGGACGAGCAAAGACAGTGGTTTGCTCATAGATGGAAAATCTACTCCTGGTGAACATGCTGCAAAGACTGTTGAACTGACCAGAAAGGATTTAGAATATGACATACACTTAGTTGATAAAGCAGTGGCAGGGTTTGAGAGGATTGACTCCAATTTTGAAAGAAATTCTCCTGTGGCTAAAATGCTATCAAACAGCATTGCTGCTTCAGACAAATTGTTCATAAAAGGAAGAGTCATTTGATGCAGCAAACTTCATTTTTGCTTTATTTTAAGAAAGTGCCATGGCCACCCAGCCTTCAGCAACCACCATCCTGATTGGTTATTGGCTATCAACATCCAGGCAAAATCCCCAGACAGTGAAAAGATTACAGTTCACTGAAGGCTCAGGGGATGGTTAGCACTTTTTAGCAATAAAGTAATTAAGTTGTGTTCACTGTTTTTAATAGACATACTACTATTGCACACTTAATAAACTACAGTATAGAATAAACAGAACTTTTACATGCCCTAGGAAACCAAAAAATTCGTGTGACTTGCTTTACTGAGATATTTGCTTTGTTGCTGTGATCTGGAGCAGAACATGCATATCTCCCTTGTATGCCTATATTTCCAACAAAACAACATATTGGGACAGATTGAACACAGAAGTTGTTCTGAGAATTCAGCTGTCTTGTATTAAAGCAAACATGAAAGAGATTTGCTAAAAGGTAAAACAAGACCACACTTCTCACCAAGGGAGGGGAGAAGGAATATATGATTCGTTTTCTGAAAATATGTTATTTATATTAACAAGTTATGGAGTTTATTATTGTTATTTTCTAAATAATAACTATGTAATTTTTTAATTCGTTCATTTTCATTCCTAATAAGGTAAATATCAAATAGATATAACCACATAATCAGAAGCTCTTTGGAAACCTCCATAACTTTTAACAGTGTAACGGGTTTCTTTGGTTAACTTCCCACATGGGTCCCTACATCCATCTCCAACCAGCCCAAGGACCCCACGAGGGGCAGGACCTTGCTTCACCCTGGTGTCTGTGTGGGGTCTACTGTCATGACCATGGTGGGTGCTACACAAGTGAACAGATGACAGTCTCCCCTTGGGTGGGACACTCCTCAAATAACAACCTCCAATGAGATGAGTGAGAGTCTTCTGGACCCTTTCCTTCTGGACCCCAGTGGGAGAAAGAACCGCAGCCTTCCAGGCCCCCCAGGGTCTCCCAGAGGCACACAGTCCATCAGAGACAGACGACCCGGTGGCCATCCACCTCCCAAAATATGAGCTGCTAATTGAGATTTCACTGAAACCAATCAGAAACAATCAGTGTGCTTTTTAAATTTTTGAAAAATAATTAAGAATATTGGACTAACCAGCTACATTGTAGGGTAAGCGGCATTTAATTGGCCTCGAATAATCACAGTTAGGTGTGACTGACAGAGCAGGAAGTAGACGATTAAAGATCTCCCAGCCTGAGCTGCTACAGAGAAAGTCCTCGAGGGTCCTCGTGGACTGGGTGCTGCATCTTGTCCCCAGGCCTGGGGTTCCAGGAGTTGACAGTGCATCTGACAGTGGGAAAAGAATGATTATGACCATGAAAACAAAGTGACTGTGCCTTCATGTGGCATTCCTAGTTAGCTGTCTATTACCTGCTGTTTGCCCCAGAAGGATTGGGGGGATCTTTTTACTTTCCTCTTAACATTATTTTATTCAGTTCTTTTAGACTTAACTCAAGAGAAGATGTGACTTGTGTAAGAAACGGAAAAGCCAAAGCCAACCCCAAGTTCCCCCCACCCCCACTGGCCACAGGCATCATAGAACCAGGTCCCTTTTCTGCATCCAGGGATGTTGAGACAAATGCCTTCATTTTCCTTGACACCCTTTGCCATCTCTGCCGGGCAGGGTGTGGGAGATGTATTAGTCAGGGTAACTCTCAGCAGCTGCTGTAACAAACAGCACCTAGACGTCTGTGGCTTAGCACAGTGAAATATTTTTCTTGAAAACCAGAGCATAATTCAGAATAGGCAGTGATCCTGGTTGCTCTCCCTGGTTACTTGTATACCTGTGCCTATCTCAGGATCCCCTCTTCCATCCACAGCTACGTCCCATCAGCCAGACTCCGTCACATGGTCCCTGACTTACTTTGAGGGAGGCTGGGAGGTAGAGTCTTCCACGGAAGTGGCCACGGTCTCTGCCACAACCAGCCTCTGGTCCCAGTGTTCGTTCCTCCCACACAGAGAAGCCCCAGAGCCCCACAGGTCACAGCACGCAACACAAACACAGGCTCTCCGGGGAGGCTCGGGATCTCTGTCAGCAGGTTGGATGGTGACCTATGAACAAAAAGGAGCCTTCAAACCCCTCTCCGACTCTTACCTGAGATCCGATGGGGGAGCAGGGTCAAGTCAAACCCATTCAGAAATGGGGGTAGGGGGATGAGGGGCTTTAAACCAGGAATCAGATCACATGATTCCCTGTTCCAAACCCTCCAATGGCTTCCCCCTGACACACCCAAGATAAAATCCCAGCCCCTCCCCAGGCATGAGAGGCTCTAAACATGTCCCCGGTCTATCATCTACCTGGCTCCCCTCACTCACGGCCACCTTCACTGTCCCACCTCCGAGTCTTCATACTCACCTTCCTCCCCCCACCCAGGAACACCCTTCCCCAGATTCTCCATGTTCCTTCTCACTATTCAGGGTCCCACTCAAGTGTCTGATCTTTGAGGGGACATCTCTGGCACAATCCTCCTCTTCCCCACATGCTGCACCCCTTCCCTGAATCTGTTTCCTGTACAGCAATTATCACAACCCGACACTGTGTTGTGTGTGCATTGCTGGTCTCCTGTCCCCTCCATGAAGGATGGCAGGAACCATGTCCATATGTGTCACAACTGTGTTCCTAGAACACACCTCACACTCAGCAGGAACTCAGCAAATGTTTGCTGAGTGAATAAATGAAAACCAAAAGGGGGCCTCACTAGACCACTTTCTCAATCTGTTGAGTGTATTAACATATTCTAAAAGTTGACTCCTCAAAAATTACAAATTTTGTACATCAAAGAACACTATTAAGAGAATGAAAACACAATCCACAGAATGGGAGAAAATATTTGCAAATCATGTATCTGATAAAGGACTAATATCCAGCATATATATATATTAAAAACTCCTAAAACTCAACAACAAAAAGGCAAACAACCCAATTCAAAAATGGACAAAGGACATCAAGAGACATTTTTCCATAGAAGACATACAGATGGCCAACAAGCATATGGAAAGACGGTCCACGTCGCTGATCATCAGGAAAATGCAAATCAAAGCCACAATGAGAGACCACCTCATACCCATCAGGATGGCTCCTATCAAAAAAACAGAAAACAGCAAGTGTTGGTGAGAATGTGGAGAAATTGGAACCCTTATCCACGGTTGGTAGGAACGTGAAATGGTGCAGCCGCTGTGGAAAACAGTATGGCTGTGCCTCAAAAAGTTATGCAAAGAATTGCCATATGATTGAACAATCCCACTTCTCTGTATATGCCCCACAGACGTGAAAGCAGGGTCTCAGAGAAATATATGTACACCCATGTTTACAGCAGCATTAGTCACAGTAGCTAAATGTGGAAGCAACCCCAGTGTCTATCAGCAAATGAATAAGATGGATAAACAAGATGCGGTCCATCCATACAATGAACATTAGCCTCAGAAAGAAATTAAATTCTGAAGCCTGCTACAACGTGGATGAACCCTGAAAACAGGCTAAATGAGATAAGCCAGACACAAAAGGCCGAATATTGTGTGATTGCACTTATATGAATTCCCTAGAGTAGGCAATTTCATAGAGACAGAGAGTGGAGGGAGGGGTGTGGGCCAGGGGCTGGGGAGGTGTTATTATTTGATGGGACAGAGTGTGTGTTTGGGAAGATAAAATAGCTTTGGAAATGGATGGTGGTGATGATTGCACAACATTGTGAATGTACTTAATGCCACTTAAAAATGTTTAAAATAGAAAATTTTATGTTATCTATAGTTTACCTCAGTAAAAAAAAAAGAAAGAAAAAAGGTCGATTCTTCAGTCAAACAGGTAAGAGAAACGCCACAGGCTTTCAGTAATAGAACTCTGGGAAAGACTATGAGAAAGAAAACTACTCAGCTCTGTATTATCCAGTGTTTCCCAAAACCACTTGACCACATCACTGTTTCCATTTTTTGCACTGTGCCTACCTAACACACCGAGGACCTTTCACCCAGCACAGCCTCCTAAGTGCCAGACCCTGGGGAAGAAATTTCTGAAACATCAGACCTGGCCCTGCCCCCCTGGACTTCACAGTTCCAGCCGGAAGCTGGGACCCAGGAAGCCCATTATCTTCCTGGCATGATGTAGGATCACTGTTTTCAATTTCATGCGGATTCCGAGTGGGGCGCACGGAGGGTTCCTGCCCCCACCCCCGGCCTTCCCCGCACGTGGAGGGGCCATCCCAGCCCCTGGGAGCCTGCATCTGCAGCGCGGGGACCCCCAAACCACACGGAGGCAAGCAGGGACAGGCAGACAAGTGGTCTCCGTTTCTTCCTCCCAAGTCACCTTCACAAGGCTCTTGGCACAGCTCGTGGTCAGCAGCGTCCCAGCCAGGACCAGGTAGCAGAACTTCCGGGCACCCAAGGTCACGGCAGGTCACAGGACCTGGGAACAAGCCGGGCAGTGGTATCTCAGAGCCTGCTTTGAGGGTGAAGGCAAAGGAACTAAACAGAAGCTGCCCCACGCCGTCCCCTCCACAACCCCGGCACATCCAGCAGCTGCCAGGATCGCTGATCCAGCCCACACAGCCTGCGGTGACAGCGCCCAGGGCTTGCGTGGTGCCCTCGGCCACCCCAGGAGCAGCAGCAAGCTGCCTTCGGCTTCCCGCTGCTGCCCGCCCCTTACCAGACAGAGAACTGGAGAAAACAGCCATACTCTACCCCAGCCTGGAAGCTTCTTGGCTCAGAGGGAGCCGGTGGAGGTCCTAGGCCGGGGAGAGTTTCATCAGGCCCAGGAAGGGCTGTGGGAAAGCTGCTCCAGGCTGACCCCCACCTCGCCCTTCTCCCTCCTTGCAGAGGGCAGCCCTCCTTCCAAGCCCCTCTGGAAATCTGATTCTTCAACATCTTTGTTTGACAAGAGATATATGATGCTTTCCCCAATTACTAAAATGAGGACAGTTCAGCAGTATCTACTTAAGAGAGACCTCTGACAGTGGAATGGGGCCACCTCTGCTCAGCACATAGTAGATGCTTTATCCATGTGCATGGGCAAGACCCATGAGGTCACACTGGGTGCCTATCCTGTCAATCTCTGAAGCCCTGAGCCTGGCGCAGAGGTGGCCTTCCGTAAATGTTTGCTAAAGGAAATTCGTGGAACTACTTCTCCTGGGAATTTCAGCAAACTGAGACCCAAGCTGTGACTATTCAGCTTTTCTCTGATGTTGCAACGTTGCTTTGGTCTGGTCTCCCGTCCTGGTTTGCAGCGGAGGCTTAGATGCTTTATCCCCTATCATCACAGAAGAACCAATATTCCCTCCAATATATGGACTGTTTGTCATGAAGGAGATGCAGAAATCACAGGGCACGCTTCTCTGGACCTTGCAGTTTACCAGCTGCTTTTGCTGGCTGTCTCTTGTGAGCCTCGAGACCCAGGGCCAGCAGAGCAGCTGGTGTCTCTGCCTACATTTTATAGATGATGGAGCTGGGACTCAGAAAGGTTAAGTGATTTGCCCAAGGTCACCCAGCTAATTAGGGAGGGCAGTGTTGTCTTCCCGAGCCAGGTCCTTTCACTTGGGTCCTTTCTGTCCGGAGCTCTTAAGAGCTGCTTCCACCTGGGAGACTGATCTGAGGTTCTCTGGGTCATTCTCAGGATGAGAAGCTGGCATTCCCTTCCGAAACATTTCAGGGGGAGGCACCTGCTCTGGGAAAATAATAATTTACTGCATCAGACTCGAAATGGTATGTAAGGGCCACATACACATCCCACGAGGGATGCCAAGGGCTGTTCAAAATGTGCTTCTCCAAATCAGGGACTGAGGACAGCTGCTCTGTCCAGCTCACTGTGATATTGTGATTTATAGGAAAAAATATATATATATTTGGTCATTCAGATGGCCAAATACATATTTCTCATATATATTTGGTGTTTATCCACACTTCCTGGCTCACAGCTCTCAGAACCCTTAGAATTTCCTGAGCGATTGGAGCAGTGGGATAAAATTTGGTCTCTTGTCCTCAGTTCCTGAAAACCCTTCAAGGAAGGTGACCTCTGAATCCCACCCAAGGGTGGGGCTGGTCACCAGGAGAACCCGCCCTGTGATTGGAGGGTTGGAACTTTCGTCCCTCCCCTGATCTCTTACAGGGCTGGAGGTTGAATCAATCCCATTGGCCGATGATTTAGTCAATCATGACCACATAATGAAGCCTCCATAACAACCCAGAAGGAAAGCTTTTTGCCCCTTTTTTGGAGAGTTTCCAGGTTGGGGAAGCAGAAGGCTTCTAAATGCCATGGTGCTGGGTCCCAAACTCACCAGGACAGAACCTTCTTTGTTTGAGAACTCGCCCCGTGTATCTCTTCATCTGGCTGTTGGTTTGTATCCTTTAATACCCTATATAATAACTCGGTAATCTAGCGAGTTAAACGGGTTTTCCATTCCGGCAAATTAATCAAACCTGAGGATGGGGTATGGGAATCTGTGCTTCACAGCAGGTTGGTCAGAAGCACAGGTGACAACCTGGGTTTAGGACTGGCGTCTGAAGTGGAGGGTGGTCTTGTGGGACTGAGCCCTTAACCTGTGGGCTCTGATTCTCTCTTGGGGTGAATAGTGTCAGAACTGAGTCAAATTCTGGGGCACCCTGCTGGCATCTGAGAATTGCTTTTTGGTGTGGGGAAGCCTACACACACGCACATGTGCATACATGCACACACATAAACACACAGACACACGTACAGACACACACACATACACACATGCACACACACAGACACACACACATTAGAGGCATGGGTCGGGGGGCCGTTTTACACTCACACCTGCTCCTATCTACTTTTCCAGCTCATTCCATGCCTCTGAGACATCAGCAAGGGCAAACAGCCCTGAGGGTCATCCGCAATGCGTTAACGGCCTCGCAAAGGCTCCTCGTCGCGCCCAGGTGCCCGGCCTCCCGGACATCGCCAAGCTCGCGGGCTCAAGGCGGGATCAGTGGCTGCCTTGCCGTCCATTAAAGAGCAGTGTGATGGTTGCATCCCACAGACCTGATGTTTGACTTCAGACCCCTTGGTTCTGGCCAGAGTGGCTTCCAGGATGGCGGGCACATACCTCCTGAAGAAACGCACACGCCGGTGGGATGGAAAGGCAGCTGTCCGCGCGAGGCTCGTGGGTCTGGACACCATCCTAATGAAGAATAGAGGCACCTCCTCTCCCGCCGGGTCCGCTGTCGGGCCGCGGTCAGCCTGCCCCCTGCCTCCCCCAGGCCCCTCCTGCCACCGATGCCTTGTTAAGTGTCTAAAATAGTGAGAGCAGCTTGAGAGGCTGCCCAGCTGAGGATCCGCTCCAGGGATCTCCACGCTTCTCTGAAACGTATTGATTTCTATTCCACAGTCAAGACACCTAATCTGAAGCATAAAAGCCGGAGTGGCAGGCTGTGACCCCCGAGAGGGGTTTTCTGACAAGGGCCTCTCTGTTTGGAGAATTAGCCATTGATCTTCCCTGAGACGTTTCAGAGGAGCCACTGAGATGGTCCAAACTCACTCTGATGTGGGAAGACTGGGCGAGGGCTGGCGCTCTCCACAGGGGAACGAAAAGGGCTCCACCCAGGCCCGCCTGGGCCACCCCCAGGCCCACATGCTTAGCTGTGGCTTTGGCGACAGCCTGTGTCATAGACAGATAAGGGAGAGGCCCCCAAGGAAGTTACTGACTCCAGGCCCCATGCACGGGCCCAGGGACGCATCAAGTAGCAGAGACTGTATTCAGCAACTACCTTCCGAACCCATTTCTTGCTCCCTGGACTGGCTTGAGCAATGTCCCCCTCAAATCATGTCCACCCAGAACCTCAGAATGTGGCTTTATTTGGGAAATTAGGCCTTTGCAGATATAATCAAGTTGACATTGAGGTCATGTTGGAATTGTGTGGACCCTAGTCCAGTGACTGGCGTCCTCATAAGAAGGGGAGACTTGGATGCGGACACACAGTTCCAGAGAAGGAGGCCATGTGACAACGGTGGTATCAACAATTCCAGGGGGGCTTCCGTGGTGTCGCAGTGGTTGAGAATCTGCCTGCTAATGCAGGGGACACGGGTTCGCGCCCTGGTCTGGGAAGATCCCACATGCCGCAGAGCAACTGGGCCCGTGAGCCACAATTACTGAGCCTGCGCGTCTGGAGCCTGTGCTCCGCAACAAGAGAGGCCACGATAGTGAGAGGCCTGCGCACCGCGATGAAGAGTGGCCCCCGCTTGCTGCAACTAGAGAAAGCCCTAGCACAGAAACGAAGACCCAACATAGCAATCAATCAATCAATCAATCAATCTTTAAAAAAAAAAAAAAAAAAAAGCAATTCCAGGGTCCCCACGGACCGCCCATCACAAACCTCAAAAAAGAAAATTTCTGGTCTCTTTTCATCTGGATCATTCAGTAGCATCTGGTGGCTCCCTTGGGTGGCTGACTGACATCTGGTAAGAACCACCATCTTCATCCTTATCATCAATAACAAAATAAACGTTAGCACCAGGAGCTGGGAGGGAGGCCTGGGATCTCTCCTCAGAGGAGACCAGCCCTGCCCACACCTCGATCCCAGACTCCGGGCCTCCAGAGCTGAGAGAGAACAGATTTCTGTTGTCTTAAGCCCCCCAGTTTGCAATGCTAATGGAGAAAAGCTAATCAGAGAATGAACCCCACAGAGTGGAGTTGGGCCACTGCATCATAGTGAGAGAGGCTGGGACCTGGGACCGGGGGCCCTTTGCTGCAGTGCTTGCACCTGGACAAACATCTCCTCAAGCAATGAGGGGCTAAAAATAACTGCATGCATGCACAGTTGGGGCAAATTCTGGACAAAAGATACAAAAAGACCAAAACCCCAACTGCCACTTCTGAAAAGCCAGGAGCAAAAGCAAGGTACTGGCAGCCCCAGGAAACCCATGCACCCCCCAAACTTCCAAGACTCTCCTGTGCCTCCCACCCAGAGCTCAGCAAGACCCCTGCCATCTGTCCATATTCCTCCAGGATGCCCCTGGGCTCCCTCAACACTGACGTCCCCTCTGCTGTGCCCCTCAGCCTTGTAACCTTGGAGCCACAGCATTTTACGGCCAGGGAGCACCGTGAAGGTCATCTGGTCTTTTTCTTTTTCATTCAAGCAGTATTCAAGACCCACGTATTCCACACCCTTGGTAGGTTCCATCCTCGTAAGTGTAGGGAGGCCACGGTGAAGGACACGTCTGTCTCTGAAGAGGGTCCGTCCTGCACTACTCTTCTTGGGGGGCGAGACCCAGGAGGAAACAGCGTCCAGCTCACTGCTCTCCTACTGTTACCGACCAAGATTCTTGGCCTCCTTAATCAATAGAAATTGATAAGAGGCCAGACAAGAAATTCAGACTAGGCTTTATGGGGGCTCCTGCTGCAGCAGGGGGTAGTAAGAAAAAACAACAGCTTCCCTTGCTCTCTCCCCAAGGAAGGGCAGGCTGATTCCTTATATGGGGTGAGGGTAGGGGTGTGTCCAGGTGTTGGGCCAGAGGGGTGGCTTAAAGGTCTGCCCACCCCTTTGGTGGTGTTGAGGGCAGGGGGCATGCACTGTACCCTGCTTTTGCTCCCGGCTCTTCAGAAGTGGCAGTCGGGTTTTTGGTCTCTTTGTATCTTGTTGTCCAGAATTTGCCCCAGCTGCACATGTACACAGTTATTTTTAGTCCCTTATAGTTTCTTTGTATTTTGTTGCTCAAGGAGACCTTTGTTCAGGTGCAAGCTCTGCAGCAAAGGGTTCCAGCCTGTGTCACTACGATGCAGTGGCCCAGCTCCACTCTGTGGGTTTCATTCTCTGCTTAGCTTTTCTGCAGGGGGGAGGGGCTTGCATGTCTTTGTTCCTTGAGATGAGTCCCCCTCCATCCTCCTTTAGGAGTCCATTCCAAGGCCCCTTGCGATCCCCCAGGCGGGGTCCCCCAGCTCATCTGCCTGTCACGAGGGGTGGAGCTTCATTCCTCATTCCCGTCATACTTCCCGGTGGATGGAGAGCTTCAGGACAGGGAGCGGGGCTGGGCCAGAGGACACAGACACCACTCCCACCAGCCCTCGACTGTCACCTGCCCTAGAATCACAGTAAGGAAACTCACTTTCCTCAATCCACCCTGAGAACTGCAGTGTTAAGATCAAGGGCAAACACGAGGGAACGGCCCTAATTTTGAGACCCCAAGTCGCCTGATAAATTGGCACAGTGGGAGGCCTTCCTCTTAAACCCCTGGCTCAGCGACCTCGCTCCATCAGGTAAAGTGAACCTGGAAGGTCTGGTCCTTCCACTTAATTAACTGTCCCCCACCAAGGCCTGGGCCTACTCTGAAAGTTCTGGTCAGCAATTTCAAGACCGTCTGGTTCTTGAGACACTGGAAACTCCTGCCAGCTCCTGAGATGACTCAACCCAGCTCCGTTCACAGATGAGCACAGCCGACGCCAGAGCCTCCCAACCAGATGCCAGGTGGGGGGCTCAGGGAATGAGGTAGCGGGGCCGTGATAGCCAGGTTTGGATGCAGCCAAGTGCCAGCCTCCCTCACGGGGGAAGGGCCAAGGGTCTAGCCCCTGCCCAGAGCTGCTCTCCTCCCCCGACCACCTTCCTTGGATACAGGAGCTTCCTGACACCTAACAGGTCAGTGGTTTCCAGCCAACCTCTGACTTGCTCCTTCCTTCCTGGCCCTTCGTGTCCTAACATTTTCCACCTACTCAGCCCCACTCAGCCTCCTTCCTCCATGGGGCAGGTCTCGCCTCCCTCCCCCTCCCCCAACCCCATCATGAGCCTTTACATCCTCCTCTGTCCTCTGCTTACACAGAACCCCCAGGGCAGAGTTCAGTACTTCTGGGAGGTAAGCTTCCACCGCTGACCTTCCCTCACCTCCCATCCCCTCACCCAGAAAACCCCCGCCTTCCACCCTAATCTCTCAGGGTGGTAACCACATAGTCTGATCAACACACCATCCTAAAATGTAAATGGATAGCAAAGGTAGAATAGGAGTTTCCATTCAATGCCTTAATGCAAGAGCTCTGTGTAAATTTCAGGAACCACTGAGCCAATGGGGAGGGTGTATGGGCAGGAGGGTCTTTGGTTACCCCAAAATCCCACCACCTGCTCATCTTGTACACGACAGAATGACTTCGGAGTCAGACAGACCGGAGTTCAAATCCTAGTGTCCCAACTAAATGGCCATGTGACCCTATTTATTTTCTCAGTTGCCTCCACTATGAAACTGGGATCCTCATGCCTCCCTCACAAGTGCAGGGCTTTGGAACCTACCAAGCGCTGTCATCTGTGTTTGTAAGCCTAAGAGCACAACGCAGATATAAGAGGCGCTTTTATTCATTGACCAAACCTTTATGGAGTGCCTGGGGCTATACCAGGCAAGACCTGAACCCAGCAGGGGAAGCCCCCCATCCATCACTGCTGTCCAAATAAAGACCCTCTGTGTGGTCTCTGCACTGGAGGTCAAAGGTCTGGCTTCCCGGTGCAATCCTGGAGGCAAAGAGCTGGAAGATGAATCCTCTTTAGATCTGAATCACCCCAAAGCTAAACTGCCTTGGCACTTGGGAAGGATGAGTGGATTTCCAAAGAGCTGGCAGTCACCAGAGAGGGTGTAAGGGACCATGTCATAGTTCAGGATCCTGGACAAGACAGAGAGCATTGGTCTGCTTATATCAGGAACACCTCATTTGTTCTTGCAGATCCCAGGATCCAGAGCCTTCAGGAGCATGCTGTTCCCATCCTGTTGCATCTCGCAGCAGAAACTTCTCTGAATAATTCATAGACAACAGTTAAGTCAGGTCTCATATGCCTCCATCCATGTGGGCTTCTAATCAAATGATGGTGAAGTTGATGCCATTAAGCTCTTATTAGCAGCAATAGTATTTTAAAATAATAGAATGTTTTCATGGTGTGTGATGGAGTTCTTAAGTACTTAGGTCACGTCAGATGGCATCTGTGGTTCCCTCCAGCCATTAAATATGCTGAAAATCAGCGTAATGGTCAGCTTCTGTTGCAGTAACACACATCCCGATATCTCAGGGACTTACAACAAAAGCAATTATTTCTTCCTCATTTTACCCAAGGGCTGTAGATTGGCTGTGGCTCTGCTGGGCTCTGCTGGGTCCTGCTAGGCTCTGCTATGTTCTGCTGGGTTATGCAGAGATCCATGTGTCTTTTTTTTTAGAACCCAGGCTCAAGGAACACCCCAAATCCGGCCCTGCTATCCTCATGGTGAGGCGTAGAAGCAAGAACCGCAGAGCCAAACCACATGTGCACATTTAAACTTCTGCCTGGAATAGGCTCTATCACATCCATTCACATTCCTTGGCCAAAGCAAACCCCACGGCCAGACCCAAAGTCAGACTTGGCAAGAAAGTGCCTACAGATGAGCATGGCAAGGAGGAGGAGGTGTCACGGGATGAACTGTGTCCCCCAAAACTCATGTTGAAACGCTAACCCCTAGAACCTCTGAATGCGAACTAATTTGGAAACAGGGTCATTGCAAATATAATTAGCTGAGCTAAAATGAGGTCATAATGGAGTAGGACACCAATATGACTTGTGTCCTTATAAAAAGGGGAAATTTGGACACACACATACATACAGGGAGAATGCCATGTAGAGATGAAAGCAGAGATGGGGTGATGCATCTACAAGCCAATGATGGATGACTTTTGCCAAAAAACCACCAGAATCTAGAGGAGAGACATGGAACTGATACTCTCAGAGACCTCAGAATGAAGCATTTCTGCTGATCCCTTGATCTCGGACTTCCACCTTCTAGAACTGTGCGAAAATAAATTACTGTTGCCTAAGACACCCAGTCTGTGGTTCTTTGTTATGGCAGCCCCAGGAAACTAATTAATTCCCAGGAAGGAATGAGTAACTGTGAGAAAATAATATTATGGACCACTGTTGAGCAGCCAGGAGAAAGTTTGAGACAGGGGAAGATCTACCTTCTATGCCATCAGTGCTGGGCCTAAAATGCCATGTGAGCATAGTGGGGTGTGACTTGTCCTGCATTTTTGCTCCCTAAGAGTTTAAGTTTATATGACTTTACCTAACAGCTTCTGATCTCTAACAGTGAGCTTTGGGGGCAGGAGCTATATTTTCAATCTAGTGTTACTACTGGTTGGTGGTGACTCCAGCTTTTTAATATTGCAGTTGTCTTGATGATTGCCCTTGACAGTCTAAGACAATTCCACTGGGAATTCCTCTGGACCTCTGCTGTGGAGATGCTATGTCCCAGGGATGGCACTGGGAACATCCAAGAGGCAAAGAGTCCCAGATGACCAAGTAGACTTTGAAGTCACACAAATCTGCATCTAAGCCAAGCTCTGAGGGTAAGATGGAAACGGTTCTCTCCACCCTGCCTCTCCCATGGAATGCAGCTCTAAACCCTGAGCAGAATGCATGCAGCAGTTCTGCGAGACTCTGAAAAGCAAACAGCAGACTGATAGAAGAAGAAGACCGGAATTCAAAGTATCAGTGAACCACTGATGAGTTTGTCATTTTATTTTCCTCTAGGATTTCATAGTCTAGGCTCAACTCAGAGTCAAAACCCAGAGGTGGCCATTGCTGAGGACAGAGAGAGCTCTGGGAGAAGCCCTCTAGTTCTGATTTGAGGAGTAGGTCTCTAACACTCAGATAGAATAGAGGAAACTCCCATTTTTTCTTTCCTCCATTCTCATACCCCAACCCCCAAGCAATCCCACCATGGCAGCAGCAACAGCAGCCTTGGTGAGAACTCACAGGAGCTAAAATCCTGTGGGAAGAGACTCTTCTTCTCCTAAAAGAGTGGGGTAGATTCCCCCCTCAATTGCTTTTATTCTCTCTTTGTCCACTACTATTTGGCCCCAGGCAGGATTCATTGTAGGAAGTACATGGCAGAGCAAGATAAATAAACCCCTAAATTTCTGGCCACAGACCCATAAATGGGAGTTTTAAAGAAAAAGGAAGAACCAGAGAGATTACAGAGAGAAAAAAGCTCGGGAAACTTCCGGGCTTATTCCCAAACTGTGCATGTGTGGATCTGATTGTGAAGAGCATGAAAAAAGATGGTGAGAACTGCACGAAGAGATAGACTACTTCCTAGGTACCAGGCTAGACACTGAATGGCAGACAAGCAAGACAGATCCAAGCAGCAGCAATGCAAAGACTGAAAATGAAACTGGTGTGAAACCACAGCCCTCAGTGGGCTGGTCATAACTTGCGGCCAGAACATAACTAGGTTGATGGTCCGACAAATCAACAAAAATATCAACATTCTGCATATGATTTAATTAAGACCCAGAGACTCATAACATAATATTTAAAATGTCCAGGATGCAATCTAAAATTACTAAGCATACAAAGAAGCAAGTAAACCTCAAACTCATGAGAAAAGACAATTAATAGCTGATAATGCCAAGGCGATACAGATGTTGGAATTATCCAACAGACTTTAAAGCATCTGCTATAAAAATTCTCCAACAAGTAAGGGGAACACTCTTGAAATTAACAGACATCTAAAATGTTTCAGCAAAGAAAAAGATAAAAACTGAAAATTACAATCACTGTAATTTTAAAAAGTCATTGAATGGGCTTAATAGTGTAACAATAATGACAGAGGAAAGAGACAGTGAACATGAAGATATCTCAACTATCCAATTTGAACAGAAGAGAGAAAAGAAAAACCAAAAAAAATAAATAAATAACAAGGACTCAGTGGTCTGTGGAGCAATACCAAACCAAACTCTGACCCTTTAAGAGCTGAGTGTCCCTGGAAAAGTTCAGAGTCTCAGTCTCCTCACCCCTAAAGTAAGGAGAAACTTTTTCTCTTTTCACTAGGTATCAACCTACATCATCTCATTAAATCCTCATGACAACCATCTGGTGCAAGTATAGGTAACAGCACCTTCATCTTACAAACAAGAAAACTGAGGCTGAAGGTGTTAAAAAGCTCAGCTTAGTGTCAGTGATGGGCTTATAACTTGACAGACCAACTCCAGAGCCCATATTCCTACTCTTGACAGCTATCCTATTCCTTTCAATGAATAGTTGTGCTAGTGTTTGCAGAGAAATGGACTCTTCAGTTGGGCAAAATGAGACGGGAGCTTTATGGAAAATCTAGGAGCCTGAATTCTGGTTCATTTCACCACAAACGAATAGCATGAACCAGGTCAAAGTACTTCCTCCGTGTCAGCTCACCTTCCTCAGCTGGAAAATGAAAAGTTAGTTACATTATCTTTAAGGCCATTGCCAACTCTGACAGTTAAGAATTTCAATCATCTTCCTCCAGTGACATCCAACTGTTGCGTGAGAACATCTTAGACTCATTCTCTGTTCACCAAAGGGTATGATTCCTTTTTAGCATATGTGTGTGTGCCTGAGTGCACATTCACAGACACGGGTCCTAGTGTTTACCTGGCCTTGTATTAATCAACACCTTCCAAAGGTGAGTGATGGAAAACCCAACTCAACTGGCATTGGGTGACAAGGGAATTCATTTGTTTGTTTAATGGAGAAATCCCAGGTGGCCTTGCTTCAGGTAACAGGTAAGGCTTCCCCCTGGGGCTCCTCAGAACTTGGTTTCTCTCCAGTTCTTGGTTCTTCCTTCCATTGTGTTGGTTTCATTAACAGGCTCCACGTTGTAGCACCTGGCATCTCCAGGCTCATGTCACCCCGGTGCTCCAAGTTGCAGGAGGGAAAAAAAACACATGCCCCTTCCCAGTGGTCTACACCTAAGCCTTATTGCATCCATTGACTCTGACCTGAGTACACACCGATTCTGAACCCTTCTCTGTGACCACGGGACGTGAGGCTCAGGTTGACCAGACCTGGGTCATATGTTCACTCTTGTACTAAAATTAGCAGCAACTCTCCCCAAAACATAACACTGAGAATGGAGAGGGTGACCGCCCAGAGGAAGACAAAGGCCCTCTGGCTGGGGGAGAGTGAGTGATGGAGAGCAGTCCTGGCAACTAGTACAGGTCACGTGGGAACTCGCCGGAAAGCGAGAACTAACCCTGCAGCCCACTGCTGATGCACCGGGGCGAGGGCACAGGTTATAGAAGTGGTGCCTGAGGAGACACCTGACCTGCGGACGGCCGCACGTTTCCTGCTGCCCTCCAGGCAGGTGGGGGTTGATGAAGGACGTCATCAAGGGCCCTGAAGCTCAGGAGAAGGAGGAAGCGGCCAGAGGGGGACACCCAGGAAGGTCAGAGCTGCACCTGCTATGGGTGGGGCTGCTGAGCCATCTCGCTGGCCAGGCTGGACCCGCGACACCGACACTTCTCTTCTCTAAGGACCCCATTGCCTCTCCAGCTGGCCTCCTGGGTGGGTGCTCATTGAAGCTTCTCTTTTTTTGTAGACCCCCAGTAACTCACGAGCCATGAACCTCTGCCCCCTTCCTCCTCCGATCGTGTCCGCCTTGAGATCCGCACCCTCTGAAGGAAGATTTAATGACATGCCGGGAACGTGATGTCCCCGTTCCCAAAGCCATTTCAGCAGATGCTGCTGGGTCCTGGCGCTGATTTACCAGAAGGCACTTTCCAGGCCACAGGCCACTTCTCATTTCCAGGCAGCCACTCCTCCCGGTGGCATTTGTGGAGCTGCCCTCCCTGCGGCCACAGGAGACCAGACAGATGTGCATGTGGCTCAGAATCAGAGACACACAGCTGCCTCCCAAGGAGTGGGAATATTACCCAGGACTTGAACACACACAGAGCAGGGAAACCTATGGGGCCATCCTGCTTGGTGCTCCAGGGAAGGCACAGAGGGGACGTGAGCCCCCCACCCCAGCTCTTGCTGCAATAGGAGATGCCCGAGGGCTGCTGGTGAGATTGAAATCACAGCCTCACTGATGGGTACTTAGAGCCTCTTCAATCTCACCTTTCCTGTGGACGATGCCCCCTCCCCTGCAGTCCTGGCTTCCAGCACACAGCCCTGCCCTCCTCTGCTTTGCTCCTCTGCTTTGCAGAGTTCAGGGGAGACCTGAGAATTTGCTCCTGGCCACAGCTCTGCAAAGGGAATCACGGCTTCTTCTCGGGTGTCCCAAGGAGAAAGGGCACTGACCTAAAGCCCTTCATCTGACCTTGGACCTGACCACGCACCCAGCCCCAGCCGACAGCAGACGGGTTGGGTCAGGATTGGAGTGTGAGGGAGCCTGAGGCAAAGCACTCTGTCTCTCAGACCCTCAGGTTCCTCATCTGTAACAAGCCCGATGCACATGCTCACGTCCATGTGAGGTTTGAATGAGATAGTCTCCATGTGGCAGAGGCTCCTGGGAGTCTTCCCAATATTCCCTCTCATCTTCCTCTCAGAAACAGAATCCCAGTTGTATGCGGAGCAGCAATGTACCCCTTCAAAGAAGACATTTCCTATCTGGCTACATTCTGGCCGATGAAACACGAGCAGGAGCCCAGTGTGCCACTCTGGGTAGTGGCCCTTAAAGGACATTGGTGTGCCCTCCATCTGCCCCTTCTCCTTTCCCTTCATTATCTGCAGCTATAATGGGAGGAATGTCAGTAAGACTTCTGGGAAAGCCCCTTATAGGGAGCTGAATCAGGTAAAAGGTCCTTCTCTTTTGTCCTCCCTCCCTTCCTCTTTCTCTGGCTAGAGTAAGAATGTGATGGTTGGAGCTCCAGCAGCCATGTTGTCCCATGAGGTACCTTTGAGAATGAAAGTCTTGTGTGACATAGAGGAAATACAGAGGGATCCTGGGTCCCTGGGGACAGCAGAAACTCTGAGGAAGCCCTTCATTTTATATCCTTTAAGCTCTTATGTACTCAGCCAGTGCTATTTTTGGTTTTATTATACATAAAACTAAACTTTATCCTATTATATAAGCCATATGCACAGTGTCCAGCACATAGTAAGCTCCCAATAAATGAAAGTAGCTATTTTCAGGTTGGATCAGGACTCCATTTTGCCTCTGGCTGAGAAATTTGGAATCATTTTTCCCTCAGGTAAGTACTGTGCACATTCTGTCAGCTTCTCAAAATTAGTTGCAGCTCAATTAATAAGTGGATTTTTGGTTGTCATTGGTATCGTGTGTCTAGTCACACGCTAGGAGCTTTAATAAACATCCTCTCACTTTTATAAACTGTTATTTGACTCTTGACAACCGTTCAACTCAGAGGACCATCAGTCCCACTTGCCAGCTGAGGAAACTGCGGCCCAGAGAGGTTTATCTGCTTGCTCAAGGCTGCCCAGCCAGTTCATGAAAAGTCTGGGTACTGATGTTCTGATTCCATGTCCAGGGCCTTCTCTACAGCCTGGCTGTGGCCCCTTCAATGGTATCCCTGCCCTCTGGGTGCCTGTAAACAGCAAGTGCTAAATGTAGGCAAGTAGAGGAAAGTGCCAGAGAGTAAAGGGGAGCCATCTGGGAGGAGCAGGGGCAGGGCAAGAGGAGCTGAGAGGCCCTGAGTATAAGCCGAGCTCACTGCGCTGGAGGACGGGCGCCCAGGAGGGGACCAGCAGGACCTGCCTCAGCATCAGCCCCCCTGGTCTGCAATATTTAAAGTCCCCGCTATCCCTCGCAGGATTTGCTGCACCAACGCTCGGCTTATTTTCACTCCGTTTCCCCTGAGCCCGCCTGAGGGGCTCTCTAATTGCACTCAGAGTCTGGAGAGAACCCACTTCAGCCTGAACACAGAGCTGATGCCCACCCACCAGCATCGTGGGTCGAGGGCTGGAGGTGTGGACGCTGCCCACTCTGCCCTCTGCCTCTCCCATCAGCTCCTGGTCATCAGGGCCTGTGGGAAATGCCTTCCCGACAGAAGGGTCATGGGAAGGACACTGACCGGCTCTATTCAAGGGCTCTGGGGAGGGGAAGGACGGTCCAGAGGGATGGGATGCACTTATGACATTCCTCTCAGAGTTTCCAGTTGCCGTGCTCTTCCTAAACTAGTGCCAACTAAAAACTGGTACTTGCTACCTGACTCTAAAAGGACTAAGTCACTGGCCACTGCAGCTGCTGACCTTCAACACCCTGAAAGGAGCTCAGGGTGGAGGTCAGGAATGGGGTGCTCTGTGCTCCGGGAAAACTGGCAGAACCAGCCTTCAGATGGTTAGGTATTTTCAAGAGAAGATTTTATGAGCCTAAATCTTGCATCTCCTCGTATCTAGAAAAGCACTACAGTCATTAACGGTGACATCTGCTCCTCCTGACTAGCAGCCAGGCTCTGCCAAAATGCATGTTTGACTGCATGTCCCCCCTTCACTAAAATCATATATAACACTGACCTTACCCCCCCCCCTCTTTGGAGCGATTTCTTAGAGCTCTCTGAGAGGCTATCTCCCAGGCTATAGACCTCATTTTGCTCCAGATAAAACCTAACTCACAACTCTAACATTGTCGTGCATTTTAAAAAATTTTTATTGGATTATAGTTGATTTGCAATGTTGTGTTAGTTTCAGGTGTGCAGCAAAGTGAATCAGTTATACATATACATATATCCACTCTTTTTTAGATTATTTTCCCATATGGGTCATTACAGAATGTTGAGTAGAGTTCCCTGTGCTATACAGTAGGTCCTTATTAGTCATCTATTTTATATATAGTAGTGTGTATATGTCAATCCCAATCTCCCAATTTATCCCTCCCCCGCCATCCCCTGGTAACCATAAGTTTGTTTTCTACATCTGTAACTCTATTTCTGTTTTGTAGATAAGTTCGTTTTTACACATATTTTTAGATTCCACATATAAGTGATATCATATGATATTTGACTTTGACATACTTCACTCAGTATGACAATCTCTAGGTCCATCCATGTTACTGCAAATGGCATTATTTCATTCTTTTTTATGGCCAAGTAATATTCCATTGTATATATGTACCACATCTTCTTTATCCATTCCGCTGTCAACGGACATTTAGGTTGCTTCCATGTCTTTGCTATTGTAAATTGTTCTGCAATGAACATTGGGGTGCATGTATCTTTTCAAATTATGGATTTCTCCAGGTAGATACCCAGGAGTGGGATTGCTGGATCATATGGTAGCTCGATTTTTATTTTTTTAAGGAGCCTCCACACTATTTTCAGTCAACAGTAGGAAGAAGCCCAGTGCCTGCCACACAGGAAGGACCTAGTGCCACCCACTCTGTGCTGTGTCCTCACTGCCATCCCCAAGTGGCCTCTGCACAACCCCCCGGGAGGTGGGGCCCCAAGCCCTCATGGTCGAGGTATGACTGTATGTGCATCTGTGGTCGGTTCACAGCGCTGGGCTTCTGAACGGTTTACTCTGCGTATCCTCCAAGACCCCAGAGCGGCAGACACCCCCTGCACTTCCAGGTGGGCAAGAGTGGCTTGGGGGTGTTTGCAGCAGACGTCCCCATAAGAGGGGGCTCTGTGATTCCTGGTGACCTTCCCTCCCTCTCCCATGAATTCACTGTGAAGGGAAAGGTGAGGGGATCAGCATCTCTGTTGCAAGCAGTGGGCTCGCTGGAGAGAGAAGCTCATTCCTGCCTCAGCCGACCTCGCGCTGGGTCACCGACGATGGACATTCCAGCTTGCTTTGTCTCCTTTCATCGTTTGTTTCTGCTTCTGACCTTTGGCACTGCCCAAACTTCATTCAGATCCTCAGAAACCTGCTTCTCCTCCGTACATCAAAAGTGCAGACAGGCTGACGGCAGCTTGAGTGTCCAGCATATAGGAAAATCCCCCGCGTTGCAGCCTCCTGTTTGCAAAGCCACGGGGACAGGACACTAAATTCCGCAGCTACCATGTGGCCATCAGATTCTGGAGGGAGAATGCCACACTTCAGGAAAAAGTGCAAGAGACCATTAAACGTTGCTGGGGTGCACGGGAGGAGGGTGCTTACAGAAGACTGACGTCAGCTCCCACACTTCTGAGATGCCATTGGCCTTCAGGGGAAAAAAGTCCATGAGGATTTAGCTCAGTAGAGAATGCCGGCCACGCACGTGGGGTGGGGGGACTCAGAGTCGTAGCATCTGGTTCATGGTGGAGGACGCTCCTCAGTGGGGCTGAGATGCAAGCGGCACGTCTGCTCCCAGCCAAGACGGAGTGACAGACACCAAGTTGTGCCCCGGCAGAATCAACAGGACAAGTATGTGGAATAATGGTTTTCAAGACATTGGGCTTCAGGCCATGAAGGGCAGTGACCCCTGAGGGATGGAAAAGGACGGGGCGGTGAGCCCCACAGTGACCCAAGCTCCATGCTGCACGGTTCCCAGGGGAGCAGTGGGAGGGGTCCAGGCAGAGCCTGTGGCTCCCTGGGTGAAGAGGCACAGCTAAAAGTCCAGAGAGACCGGGCAGTTGTGCAGGAGCCCAGAGGCCAGAGAGTTTCCTGGAGAGAAATCCAGTGATGTGAGTGGACTGTCAAGTCTCCGGCTGAGCACTGACCGGGGGACACGAGTCCGGAACTGCCTGAGGCCAGGGAAAGCCCACCTAAGGGACTGAGGGGGACAAGTCAGGCCGAGGATGGCGCCTGCTCCAGCACCAGCCCGGAAATCTTCACAGTTCCTGGGTGTTGGGTGAGCTTCTCAGCGGGGCTGTGCCTCACAGCGGCGGTGGGGGGGGGGGGGTGCAATTAGTCCTGCAGCAAACGCTGACCTGGACCAGAGCCCCAGAGCTTAGGGGCGAGACCAAGGCAATCACAGTTTCCAAGGAACAGAACCGCATTCCAGGAAAACACTCCCCCAGTGCCCACCCAGCCAGGGCGTCCGCTCGGGGGAGGATGGGGGTGACAGTGAGGGGCGCCAGGCTGAGGCTCGCCTCTGGGGGCTCCCACTGTGTTGCCCCCTCCCCCTCCCCTCTTTCCTGTGGGTCCTCTTCCCGCTGCGTTCTTGGGACAGATGCGGCGGGGGCCCGAGGGGCTGGGGGAGACCTGTGAGTGGGATCTGAGCCTCGGTGACGCCTGGGGAGCGAGGGGGGCCTCCCCCGGCTGGGGGTCCCTGCAGCCCGAGGAGGGGTGAAGGTGGGTTCCCCACAGCCCTCAGGTTCTCCAGTGTGAGGAGCAAATGAGAAGCTTGAGAGACAGAGAGAATGAGAGAGAGTAAGAGAGAGAGAGAGAGGCAAAGGACAAAGACAGACAGAGAGGGAGAAAAACGGAAGGGGGGCTCGGGAGATGGCGTTCTGTTTTGTTTTGCTTTCCTAATTCCGCGATTCCAGACAAATCTCAGGTTAATGTGCTTCCTTGGTCTTTAGCCATTTCCTCTAGATGGCCTGCCAGGGGCAAACGGGCAGAACGTCCTTGGAGGCAACAGAGGGCCATTTAGCAGCAAATGATGCCTTCTGAGCTCCCATCCCGGCCCCGGAGGTTGGAGGTGTCCGGCATCACCTGTCAAAAGGCCAACTTCTCTCAAGCACGAGAGTCTATCGTGTTCTGTTTCTTAATATAGATTTATGGATGTGTTTTCCATGCTAAGAAAAGAATCCTTCAGATTTGAACTGTTGTTGGTTTTTTTTTTTTAAGAATGCTAAAGAGACTCTGGAAGGAGTGGAGGAGGGAGAGCCTGCCTGTCGCCACAGCAGGAAGACGGCGCACGCAGTGGTCCAGGCCCTCGGAGCAGCCGGCCCCGCGGTAGAGGCAGGTGGGCCAGGGGCAGCCAGGAGGCTGCTTCTCCCGCCTCCCGAAGGCTGTGGACACCCTCAGCCCCGCAGGCCGGCAGGGGCTGGGCCGCTGGACGGTGCCCATCTGCCCCAGAGCAGCTGCTGCCGGACGGACTCCCACGGGCCCCCCCTCAGCCACACAGGGCATCACGCCCACTTCGCAGATGATAGACTGAGGCCAGAGAGGCTGCGTGGGACGTGACCAGGACTCCAAGCCTGTGCGTGGCCCAGCTTTGGGATCGGTGGAATCAGAGAAACGTGAGAAGAAAGACACTTGGCCCCTCCTGAGCTGTGGGGCCGTGCCCACTGCTGGACCTCCTGTGACTCTGCCCGCCTGGGAAACGGGGACCGTCATACCCGCTGTGCTGGTGAGAGTGGGGACAATGGGTGACATGTGAGGACACGAAGCTCAGCAGGTGCTCGGGAAACCAGAGCCGCCCTGAGCATCCCAGATGGTGGCCTCTGTGCGCCGTGGGGAGGGACCAGAGGGCAGGAGCTTTGGGGGAGAAGTAGGGCCCCCTGAGAGGCCTGGTGGTATCAGAGCACCACTCCCCAAGGCCGCACTTGGACTCGGCTGTTCCCCGGCCACACCGTGCGGCCCACGCACGCCATCATATGCTGCCAGGAGGCTGGGCTGTGGGATTGGAGGGTCCGGTCAGGCTGATGGACGCTAGGCGTGTTACTTACACCCCCAGGCCTCCACTCTCCTATCTGAGAAGTGGGTCTCATGGCTGTGCTGGCTCTCCATTCTCAAGCCCCTAATTCCTGCCCCACCTCGGACACGGGGCGCCTCCCCACACCCACTGCACCCCAGCCCCCACCCCCCCGCCTCACTCCTCCACAGCCCGCCAGCCACACACCCCCCCGCACCTCCTACAAGAGACTTTGCAGGTGCCGGGCCAGCCCCTCGCTCTCAGCCCCTCTCAGCTGTAACTCCAAGCAGGGTCCTCCCCTGTTCCCTTCCCCCCCCGGCACCGCGCCCACCGCAGAGGCCAGCGGGCCGTGGGCACCCGTGGACGCCGCCGTGGACGTTACCCCCACCCGGCCCCTGACCTGCCCTCACACAACCTCCTCTGACACGTCCCACTCTCAGCTCTGTTGGAGCCAACAGCAAATCCACGTCGACAGCCTCTGGGAGCCCCGGGCTCGAACCCGTTTCCAGCAGCTGCTGTGTCTGGGGAATGCTGCCGTTTCCGACGAGCTGGGCAAGCAGATTCTCGACTGACTCAGGAGGACTTGGAGGGAGGGGGGAGTTTGTCTTCATTCATTTTCCTGAGACTAAAAGGTCCTAAATAATCAACTAGTTGTTAGCTGTAGGCAAACTAGCCGGATTCATTCATCCAGCTAGCTGTTCGATTACGTCACTCATTCCTTCATGAACTCACTTCTCCAAGATCCTGTGAAGGAGACAGCCAGGCCAGGCCCTGAGGGGCTCGAGCCCGGAGGTGCCTCATGTGCGCCCTGGCAGAACTGCTTCCTGGGTTGTGGGCCCAGAGCTGAGCGTCCGACAGGCTGATCCCCGGCAGCTCCCAGCCCCAGGCCAGCTCCACCGTTAGCCCCATTTCAAGGGAGGAGCCCCAGGCAGGGGCTGTAGGGAAACAGCCCAAAGTCACAGAGCTGCCGGGCAGTGGGGTCGGGGCTCAGACGTGGTCAGTGGGACACAGAGCCTGCGTTTGTCACCACCGCAAGGCACAGACCCAGCCACCTGCCAGGGGCCCTTTCGTCCCCCATCCAGACTCCGAGGGGAGCGGCCTGGGTCCTGCACCAGGTGCCAGTGACCAGGGGGTGGGGGCGAGGTCAGTGATGGCTGCAGGGGCCCCACTGGGTGAGAGGGGAGGGCCCGTGACCAGGAGGGAGGCCCTTGGGAGCTGAGAGACGGCCCAGGAGGGCCAGACGCCCTCGGCCTCCTTTTCCCCCCCTCTCTGCCTCTGCCAGCTGCTTCCCTTGTACACAACTGGCACCACTGTTTTGTCTTTCTCACTTTTTTATTTATAGTTTTGCATCTCCCCTTCCCCTCTGGTTCTCCGATGCACAGGACGGAAGCCAGGCTCTGCTGTGGCTGATCTAAAATGCCATTAATATAAGTGGGGGCTAATTACTCAATCACTTCCGGTGATCCCACCTGACTTCTGTGTGGCCGGGGCCTTCTGTAAGGCTCTGGAAGACACCTCTGTGGGAAGGGCACAGGACTCCTGCGGAGTCCGGCTCGCTGACTCCAGTTCATGCAGCCTTGGTTCTCCTTGGAACAGGCTGTTCGAGGGTCCTTTTCCTTCTGGCTGTGCAGGGTATATCGGAGTGCAGATCGGTGGTCTACTGAACGTAAATGTCCTAGAGTCTCGTGGCAGAATAGTCGCACTCGAGAGCCGAGGGCCTGAACCCACCACCTGCCGCGGCTGCACTGAACCCACTTTGCAATTCTGAGTCTTCGTCTCGGCAAACCCCCATGATCATATATTTATCAGATCAGGTTTGAAGTGAGCCGTGAGCCCAGGCAGGATGCTCAGCACATGTTCTCCAGATCTTTCAAGAAAAAGCGAGCCAGTGTCTGAGCAGAGGGCCGGGGCCCCTCCCCAGGTGCAGGAGCCCAGGGCTGGCTGCCGGAGCTGGGGGGCGGGGGGTGGATGGGGGGCTGCACCCCAGGCAGTGGGGATCCACACACTCTGCTGTGTTGAGGGCAGCTCCCCAGGTGGTGGGCGTTGGGCTAGAGCCCAACGGGGGCTGGCAGGGTGAGGAGGGCAGAGGAATCTAAGAGAGAACCTGGGCTACCCAGGCCTGGCCTCTGTCCGCCCAGCGTCCATATCTGTGTTTGCCCGGTGGCCTCTATCTCCCCACCAGACCACAGCCTTCATCAGAGCAGGGGCTGCAGGCTGAGGGCCACGGGTGACAAAGACCAGCATTGAAGACTGCCTTCCAAGCTCTCTGAGAAGGCATGTTGATTCAGAGCTGGGAACTGAGATGTCTCAACGGGGAAGAGAGCGAGTTGTGTGTTACAGTGCACGCTGGGAATATCCCTTCCTAACCCAAGGCAACGTTGGATGGAGTTTGCAATGTTTCCAATAATGTCCTGCTCCGGCCAGTGAAGAAAATCATCACATGTTGGACAAGAATGAAATCTTAGGCATGGAGCCTTTTTCCCAACGAAGAAGAGTCTTCTGAGATGACCCTGGTGTCTTTTTTTTAATTTATTTATTTACTTATTTATTTTTGGCTGTGTTGGGTCTTCGTTTCTGTGTGAGGGCTTTCTCTAGTTGCGGCGAGCGGGGGCCACTCTTCATCGCGGTGCGCGGGCCTCTCACTGTCGCGGCCTCTCTTGTTGCGGAGCACAGGCTCCAGACGCGCAGGCTCAGTAGTCGTGGCTCACGGGCCGAGTCGCTGCGCGGCATGTGGGATCCTCCCAGACCAGGGCTCGAACCCGTGTCCCCTGCATTGGCAGGCAGATTCTCAACCACTGCGCCACCAGGGAAGCCCGACCCTGGTGTCTTATTCTAGGCTTTCAAACCACGCCGTTGGCCGTGGAGTGACAGCCCCTCCCTGGGATAATAAGGATTGTGAAGAGCTATTTTCACCCCTGCTCTACTTTCAAATGCTCGTACGAGCACCGTCCCCTCAGCTGCCGTGAGTGAGAGTGGAATATTGCGCTTTCTGCCCATCATCCTGGCTGGGTAAGCACGCTGGGTTCCATCCAGCCCTCTTCAGCATATGTTGCCCTCCAACCCCACGCACACAGCCTGTTGGCACCCAGGGTCCCATGGGTCACCTGTGCACCAGGTCCCCATCCGACGCCCACACACACAGGTGGCACGCCCTCAGTACAGACCATGCCATGGCCTTCCAAGTCATCACAGGTCTCTTGAGAGCATCACGGGCAACTCAGAAACTCTCTCCACCTGTGACTCGGGCTCAGGAGTCCCCACTGTCTTCTCTCTCCACGTGAAATGCTCACACACCAAGAGCTGTTTACACTCGACCCACTGGCGGTCTCATCCAGCCACACTGCAAGAGGCGGGCCCGTGTGCACACACAGGAACGGCATCAGCACACGCTACCTGCCCAAGAGTACCGTGAGATAGACAGACATTGCCAAATCGTCATCCTGTCCTCTCCAAACACCAGGCCCTTTACCTTTGCATCTAGTTTTTCAAACTTCCCAGCAATTGCATCTCTCACTGCTCTAAGGTATGCCGTTTTGAATGACATCTTTATCATTCCTGTTCCCTCTCTGTCCACAGCAACAAAATGTATCACTTATCAGTTTTGTGCTGGGAAACATAATTTAGCATTTGTCAAGATTAACTCACTGGGTTGACCAGAGCAGTCACTTCACGTTTCCAAAAATGAACTGCAAGCTTCCACGATGTCATGTCACTATTTGAAAGTCAGATAAGAGACCACATCCTGGAGACCGTGGGCTTCCAGTAAGCTCCAGCTTTCAGGTATTTTCCGCTGTCTTTTTTTAAACACTTCTATTCTGCTGCGTGTGCAGAAACTTCACACCCAGCTTCACTCGCCCTGGCACACACAGATTTGCTGCTGTATTTGCACTGGGGTCCAACACATGCTATTTACATTGTTTCAATGTTTCTAAGCTGTGCTATTTATGTTTCCATTTGTATCACCACTTTTATACTTTAATGAACTACTTTTGAACCGTTGATCCCTTTTCAGGAACTGGGAACAGGTCACACCATCCCAAAAAAGTAAGGAAAAACACAGATGTTTACAAACATAATAACATGCCAATTATTAAAAACGTGATAACCCAAGAATAACAGCATTCTGTTAATTGCTGCTCAAGGGAACCAGCCCAGACTTGTGTTCGTGGTCCAAGCTTTAAGAGCAGAGTGATTATTAAAAGCATAATGCGATTTCTGTGAAACACATGTAAACAAAATTGTTCTCCTGTCTCGTTTTACTCCAAAACAACCAAGTTTCTGTGGACCCACTGTGGTTGCCAGGGTTGGCCAGAGGTCAGCAGACCACGCTTGGAGAAACATCCTTCTTCCCAGAGACTGCGGGCGGCTTCAGAGCCTGGGCCATGCGGTATTTCCAAAAGCACCAGTATGACCCATAGCAGGGGAACTGCCAAGCAGCAGAGTCGGAGCCTTGGGTTCAAGCCCTTGCACCTGAGAGTGAGCCAGCTGGGCGGCCTCTCTTGGCTCCTGCCGCCTCGGATGAAAAACAGGAGTGATACCTGCTTTACGCTCGGAAGGATGGAATAAGATCACACTACAAATTTCCTTGCACAGAGTAAGCATTCTTTCCTGGCTGCTATTAACGCTGACTGTATAATAATCAATGAGAAATGATATTCATCACTAAGAAACTCATTGTAGGAGGAAAATATCTTCCTGGAAAAAGTCCCAGATGCTGAAGAACCCCCAATATTTTGCTCCGATGAGCGAGCTCATTCCCGCTCCCTAAGAACAAGCTGGAAGCCAGAGAGTGGAGCTGGGGTCACATCCACCAACCATCCCCTCCCTCTCGTGCTTGGAAACCTGGTCGACAGGGCAATTTGCCTCATGAGGTGAAACCATTCCCTGACTGTTCACTTTGGGCTGGGAGCATGTGTCTTCCTCATTAAAGATTTACTGTGGGTTTTTATTTATTATTTATGAGGCTCCAGGGACACCCTGAGTCTGACTTTGGCTTCGTGGATGGATCAGCTCCCTGGAGTTTTCCTTTCACTCCCTGAACCCGCTTCCACTCAGCTCCAACGACAAATGAGCAGCCTCAGACCCCAGACCCTGGACCCCAGGCCCCAGCCTGTCCCCCTCCCGCCCCAGCACGTCCCCTCTCTCTACTTCCTGCCGCAGCTGCCACCTTCCACAGAAGGAGCCTCCACTCACTGTACAGTCGCCCCCATGCTTGTGCCTTCTGACCCCACTTATCTTTCCCAAGTCAGAAGAGGAAAGCAAACCTCTCTCCCCCCAAAGTGTAACTTTTGTCTCAGGAGTGTTTGGATCCCCTCCTTCCCCTCCCCCATTTAAATTGATTAATTGACCTTTAAAAATGTACCCAGAAAATAAATTGCCTAATAAAATAAATTATCTCGTACTCAATGATGCCTGAAATCCACTGAAACCTGAGAGGGGAACAATGAGGCGGCAAAGAAATGACTAATGAAGGAGAAACACATACTAAAGGATAATTGATTGGTGATCACGGGTGCCCCACACTCAGCCAGGGCTCTCTGGGAGAGTCCCGGGCAGGGGCAGTGAGAGATGATAGTTGTGACTGCTCAGGAAACCAGCCATGAAAACAGTCAGGGAGCAGGGCCTTCACCAGCCTTTGCACCCCCTGACCCAGTAGCTCTGACATTGACCCTAGGAGGCAGCTGGGGGTCCAAGGCAAGGGGGATCCCGGCGAGCAACCCAGCCCCACAAAGGACCATTGGACAGGGTTTGGATGCAGGGTCTGAAAGGGCCAAGGTTGGCGTAGGGGCGTTTCTCCCTCCAGGAAGAACAGATTCCCCAGAGCAGGTACAGCAGTGCCTCCAGAACCCCGCACCCAGCCTCAGGACCGTGTCCATTACTTCCTCAAAATACAAGCAATGATGATCTGAGAATAAAGGACAGCTGTGTCAAGCTGAAGAGCTGGGAAATCATCCTGAGGATGGCTGTGTCTGGTCCATGGCCACACAGAGTCATTCTGGATGTTTGCAGGAGGGGACAGAATCAAACGAATGGGTGTCTCGAGTTTGACAAAGATGCAGCATCACCTGGGGAGTCAAAACACTGCTGCTCCCAGACACAGTGTTTGGGGAGGGGACTCACTGCCTCACAGGGACCTGGGTTTGCCTGGACCACACACTCCCCACACTCTGCTCCTGATGGGACATATCTATTGGACATGGGTCACACCATGGGACAGAACGGAACTCAGTGGGACTCGTGGAAACTGAGGATGCAGACCCAGGGCACGTGGGCACTGTGTACCAACAGGGAAACTAGGAGACAGGGAAGCTCTTCTTACTGAGAGTCTAGTTTGTGCCAGATGCTGTGCTTGCCACTTCACCTGCGTTATTTCTTTTGAGCCTCATGCAAACTGGCCAGCCAGAGCTGTGGAGCTGCCTTCCCCAAGCCTCACAGCACTAGGCTTCTTAGGCACAGTTTGTGTCCCACACACCATGCTGCCTCCACACCCGCATCACTCATCCTTCCATCCTCCCATCTATCCTTATATCCATCCACCCACCATCCATCCAAACCACCTTCTTTTCTTTCTTCCCACCATACATCCATCCACCCACCCACCCATCCATCCATCTATCCACCCATCATCCATCCATCCATTCATCCATCATCCATCCATCCATCCATCCATCCACCCATCATCCATCCATGCATTCATCCATCATCCGTCCATCCATCCATCCATCCATCCATTCATCCATCCTTCCATCCACCCACACATCCATCCATCCATCCATCCATCCATCATCTATCCATCCATCCATCATCCATCCATCTATCCATCCATTCATCCATCCATTCATCCATTCTTCTTTCATGCCAATCATTCATCCTTCCAACCAATGAACCATCCGTCATTGTCCACTCACTGAACAGTGTCCACAGAGTATCTCCCCACAAGACCCTGCCTCCATTCTTGTCTCCCAGCACGTGAGCTTCACATCACATTAGCTCACAAACATTTGTGCAAAACCAGAGTCTATGTCAAGTTTCAGTCGGTGGCCCATCACTCCAAGAGTCATGGTTCTGGCCCTTTGGGCATCTCCAACCTTCCTTTGGTCATTTGGGCTTAGAGGTGGACAGGCCCATTCCCACCACACCGGACACTCTAAACCATTCATTCAAACTCATATTTCACTGTCAGGAAGTCAACCCTTGACCAGTGGTCTGTGACTAGGGTGAGAAAAGCTGACGTGCCTTAGGGAAGGATGGGCATTCCCGGAGGCTCTGGAGGAGGACAGCTCTTCTGGAGAATGCTGTCAGGTGAGAATTCCATCCTGACTCAGGGCCCACCCAGTTCCCGGAAACACGTGTCTCTTTGAAAATGTAAAGAGCCCCTTTGAGTTTGTTTATGCCCCAGCCCTCTTGGCCAAGAGGAAGAGACGTGTGTAGTAAAGAATTTAACCTTGCCAAGAGAGAGGTCTGGCCTTTGCCCTCAGCTCTGGGAGGTGATCTCTAAGCCCTCGGATGTCCTACCTGATAAGAGTATCCTTGTTTACCTGGGAGCCTTGGGCCATGCTGGAGAGCTTAACGATGTTATTTATGGTGGGGGAGGTCTTGGGGCACGTGGTGTCAGCTCACCCTTGAAGGGACTGGAGCCTGAGGTCAGCCATGTGCCTTGTGTAGATGAAAGGGCTCCAGTAAAGACTCTGAACACCAAGGTTCTGGCGGGCGATACCCCGGGCAGGTTGTCACACATAATTGCTGGGAGGAGTTGACACTGCCCATGACGCTGTGGGGAAAGATGGCTGAAAGTCTGGCCCGTGGAATTTTCCTGGACTCTGTCCCCTGAGTCTCTCCCTTTGGCTGATTTTAATCTGTGTCTTCTCACTGCAAAAAAAAAAAAATTACAGCTGTGAGTATATCAGGTTTCAGTGAGTTCTATGACTTCTTGTAGCAAATTATTAAAATTGAGCCTGGTCCTGGGGACCCATGAACTCTACTCCCTGACCTCACAGGCAGATTCTCATCCATTCCAGGACCTGGTACAGGGGGCACCTGGGCTGAGTGTCTGCTGACAACTGTTGGGAGGTCACCAGCATCTTCACACACAGCTGTGATAAATTCCCGGGGTGCATGGGCAGGCGTGTCGCTCAGCCTTGATGCCCCGCGGCCCACTCCCTCTCCCATTATTACTGCCATGTTTTATAGGCAGAGCTTGGACAAAGTGAGTGGAAATCACTTTGGCTTGAGTTCCATCAAAGGAAGTAATGAGAAATCCATAAGTCTTGTAAATAGATGATAAGACAAGTCTTTAAACTAAATGGGTAATAACTTAATCACATGTAAAGCAGAGGTGTGAGGACAGAGCTGGCTGAGACCAGCTGCTCCTCGGGACCTGGGAAGCCAGCCCCTCCCCAAGGGAGCCCTCAAGGCACTGTTCCCCAAGAAAGGAAGCGAACCCCACCTCGATCACACCACCTTGGGAGCAATGCATCATTGCACTCAACCCTCACAGCCACCCTGATGGGAGGTGACCTTGCCCGTGAGGCAACCCAAGCTCAGAGGAATCAGCACCAAGGGCAGAGCTGGGTCCATCTGACTCCATGGCCAGTGACCTCTTTCACCTGTCATCAGGATCCCGAAGAAAATTCCAGTAATACCGTGAGATACCAGGAGAGGCCCCAGCAGTGACGGCTGTGGCTACAGCCCTGCAGCCCCCACCCTCTCTGGCCCAGAGACTGCAGGCTCCCTCCTGAGACAGAACATCATCCTGGCACCTTTCCCGATGCCCCACATCCAGGCTACCCCCTCATCTCTCCATCCCCACAGGGACGGGGTCCAGCATCTGAATGGTTTCCTCAAAGGATCACAGCACTTTGTGGTTTAAAACACACCATCCTCCTGCTATGAAATGAATGTTTATGTCCCCCCCCAAAATTCTCATGCTGAAGCCCTAACCCCCAATGTGATGGCATTGGGAGGTGGTGCCTTTGGGTGGTGACTAGGTCATAAGGGAGGGTCCTGTATCATTATCTCCAGAGAAACAGAACCAACAGGATATAGATAGGTAGATAGATAGATAGATGGCAGATAGATAGAGATTGACTAGGAAGTACTGGCTCACGTGATTATGGAGGCTGGCAAGTCCCACAGTGTGCCATGCACAAGCTGGAGCCCCAGGAAAGCCAATGGTGCAGCTCTGGCCCGAACCCAAATGTCTGGGAAGCAGGAGGATTGGCGGTGTAAGTCCCAGTCCAAGTGGGAGGCCCAAGGACCAAGGGGCCCGTGTCCAAAAACAGGAGAAGGTGGATGCCCAGCTTGGGAAGAGATCAAATTCACCCTCCCTCTGCCCTCTTGTTATGCTCAGGCCCTAGTGGACCAGACAAGGCCCACCCCATTGATGAGGTGGATCTTCTATCAATTAAGATGCTGACCTCTTCTGGAGACATCCTCACAGACACACCCAGAAATAAAGTTTTATCTGCTCTTGGGCACCCTTCAGCCCAGATACGCTGACACATAAAATTAACCACCACAAGCCCTCATGAGTGGGATTAGTGCCCTTATAAGAAGAGACAGGAGAGATGTCTCTCTCCGCCATGTGAGGACACAGCAAGAAGGACACCATCTACAAACCAGGAAGAGGGTTCTCCCCAGGACCCAACCATGTGGGCGCCCGGATCTCAGACTCCCAGCCACCACTGGGGAGAAGTAGACGTGAGAAATAGATGTCTGTTGTGAAGCTGCCTAGCCCGTGGCGCTTTGTTGCAGCGTCTGCACCTCCCAACTCCTAATTTGCCCCTCCAGGGGAAGAGATAGCTGCTCCCATTTTAGAGGTGGAAAAACAGAGGCTGAACAAAGCAACCTGACACGGCCAGACATGCAGGGGAGCTCCATCTGCTGCCTGGTCCACAAGGACCCCGGGCTGCTCGGGCAGGCTCTCTGCCGGCTCTTCTGCAGCTTGATCCCCCTCGAGAAGTGGGAGGGTGACAAACGCCTTCACATCACAGGCGAGGAGACCGAGGCCCAGAGACCAGCGTTGGGGACCTGAGGCCAAGTCGAGCCAGCCCCACCTGGTTTCTCTGCAGGGGCTGGAGCGTTTCTCAGCAACCCAGTCTGTCCTTCTGAACCAGGCTGAGGAGCCGACGGATCCCATCCTAGTCCAGACACACAGCACCTTCCCTGGCCTGGCTTCCACTGACAGTGCGACGGTCAGAGGAGGGCTGGACTGCAAGTCTTGTGAATGGTGGGACCCTGAGCCCCTCCACCTCTGTGCCACCTTGTCACCCCAGCTACGCAGAGCTCTCCTTCTCCCCCGGGGCCTACTCCCTGCTGCCACCACTGGCGGTCACAGGATAGCGTCCCATACGAGTGTCCTGGGGCAGTGGCAATTAATGACCATAGACTGCGGGGCTTAAAACAACAGAAAACTACTCTCTCACAGTCTGGAGACCAGAAGTGTGAAATCAAGGTGTCGGCAGTGCTCTCTGAAGACTCCGGGGGAGAATCCTTTCTTGCCTCTTCCAGCTTCTGGTGGTTTCCAGCATCATTGGTGCTTCCTGGCTGTGGCTGCCTCACTCCAATCTCTGCCCCCCATCGTCACATGATCTGCTTCCTCGTGTGCCTGTGTCTTCACATGGTGTTCTCCTCTGCATCTGTGTCCAAATTTCTCTCTCCTTGTAAGGACACCAGACGTACTGCATTAAGGCCCATCCTAATCTGGTACAAGCTCATCTTAACTTGATGCCATCTACAAAGCTCTATTTCCAAATGAGGTCACATTCACGATACCAGGGGTTCGGGCTTCAACGTATCGTTGGGGGAACACAGTTCAACCCAGCACAGTCCCAGAGCTGGCCAAGGCTCAGGTCTAGGCACACCCTACCCGTCATTGTGGGGAAACCGAGGCACAGAGGGGCAGAGTGATGTTCCTGAGGTGGCACCAGGAGGTCCAGCAGGACCACACCCCCATTGCCCACATAGTGTCCCTCCCACTCCTCATCCCCGGACGGAGTCACTCCTTGAGCCATTTTCCCTGCCTCCTCTGTGCCATGTCCTGGGAGAGCAGAGATGGCCAGGACCACCTCCTGGTGAAGCCAGGAGCCCACCTTTTGAAACCCCGCCTAAAACCTGTCAATGATGCCAAGGAAGAAAGGAAAGACTTGGGGGCCAACAGACTCAGCGGGGCAGAGTGAGTGCAAAGGCTCCCCAAGCCCGGGGCTCAGAGGTGTCCACCCTGAGCACCCACCGCCCCCCACGGGCATTTATTGAGAAGACGTTATGGCCACGCCCTCAATCGTTATTTCTAGACACTCCCACTTGATTCACTCCTAAGGGCAGTGGTTAGAGCAGTTAAACCTTTCTCTGAAAACTCTGTAGGATCACATCCTTGGTTCAGTCCAAACACACAGTGTCTCCATGTGGCCACCATGCCCTGAGGTCAGAGTGTCAGTGTAAACAGGCAGAGCGGTGCTTCCCTGGGGTTGGGGGTCTCTAGAAGGATCCCCTCCTGCTCCTTTCTTCTTCACAAAAAGCCCAGCAAGAGACCCCAGTGAGAGAGAGAGCCCAGTGCAGGAAGGAAGGTTCATGTCAGGAGTTGTTCATGGCAGAGCCCTTCCAGGGAGCACGGTTCTGGCTGAACCACAGGCAAAGGGGTTGAAGAAGGAAAAAAGGGTCCTTGCATTAGTCAGGGTTCTCCAGAGAAACAGAGCCAGTAGGAGATGATAGATAGATAGATGATAGATAGATAGATAGGAGATAGATAATAGATAGATAGATAGATAGATAGATAGATAGATAGATAGATAGATAAATAGGAGATAGATAATAGATAGATAGATAGATAGATAGATAGATAGATAGATAGATAGATAGATAGATAGATAGATAGGAGATAGATAATAGATAGATAGGAGACAGATAGATAAAAGATAGATAGGTAGATAGGAGATAGATAATAGATAGATAGGAGATAGATAATAGATAAATAGATAGATGATAGATAGATAGATAGATAGATAGATAGATAGATAGATAGATAGATAGATAGGAGATAGATAGGAGATAGGAGATAGATAAATAGAGATACAGGAACAGAGAGAGACACAGAGAGATCTATATGAGGGATTGGCTCATGTGATTACAGATGGGCAGAAGTCTCATGATCTGCTGTCTGCGAGCTGGACACCCAGGAAAGGTGGTGTCGTAATTCGGTCCAGGTCTGGAGGCCTGAGAAAGGTGCTAGCCAAGCACAGAACAGATGAGAGGTCCCCTGTCAACAGTGAGGCAGACAAAGTGGGTGCCTTCCTCCTCGCTCCTCCTGTGTTGCCTGCAGACCCTCCTGGATTAGGTGCTGCCCACCCTCATTGAGGAGGGAGAGCTTCCCTGAGGGCACCAATTCAAATGCTGATCTCATCTGAAACACCCTCACAGACACACCCAGAAAGAATGTTTAATCCAGGGACCCCAGGGCCAGTCAAGCTGACACATAAAATCAGCCATCACAGCCCCTAAAGGGAGGTCTCAGGGTCCCAAATATAAATCCCCTCACTTCACAACTTTGCAAAATGGCTCTTAGAATGTGATGTTGAAACTGTGTTAACAGAAACTGGTGACTAGCAGAAATTCTTGAGCTCGTCTTACAGCTTGTTAAAAACCCCTGGCTTGTAGCCTGCCTTCACTGAGCAAACTTGCCTTAATTATTCTGCAGCAGATTGCACACTCTCCAAGCTTCACATAGCCCAAATTATAAGATGTTTGCCCAAGTTGTTTGTCAGGAGCTTGGAGTCAGCTGTGTCTAGTTTGAGCTCGAGCCGGCTAAGACTGGTTGGGACCACTGACCATAAAACTGGGCCCATGCAGGTGTCCCACAAAGGACATTTTGATGTCAGAGGGCCCAAAACCCCACCTCAGATCATGCTAAGTGCTGACATTTTTTAACATGCCTACCATGAGGGAGCATGTAACTCAGATACACCTGCTCAGAACACTGGTTACCTCACCTTTCCCCGACCTCCAATCACCTTTCCCCATGCCTAAGCCCACCCTGTTCTTTAGTCCATAAATACCTCAAGCCCCTGACCTTTGGCAGGGGGCGGTGGGGCGGTGGATCTGCGGCTGGTTCTCCCATCTCCTCACTTGGCTGCCTTGTGAATAAGCCTTTTCTCTGCTGCAAACTTTGGTGTCTCAGTGTTTAGCTTGCTGTGTTTTGGACAAACGATCCTGGTTCAGGAACAGTGTCACCAGAAAAGAGGACACGATTTTTGAGGGCTTCCAATACAGAGATCTCTGGGCTCAGTACTTTAAGAACACACTTCCTCTCTAAACAACCCTGCAGGATTGATGTCACCATCCCCTCACCTCACAGGTAAGGAAACTGAGCTGTGAGCTCACCTGGACAGGTAGCCCTGACGGGGCCACAGGGGTCCGCCTCCTGGTGTCCACCCCCTCTCCTGGTCCCTCCCCTGGAGTGTGGGCTGCTGGTGACTTGCTCCTGATGAATAGAATGGCAAGGCAATGGTTATCACTCCGGCGCACAGAAGACTCTTGCTTCTGCCCGGCTGGTCCTCCCTCTCTGCCTCGTGCCTGCTTTGCTCTGGGGAGGCTGCTGGGCTGTGGACCGTGGGGAGGCCCAGCGGCAAGGCCGTGAGGGAGCTTCTGGCCGACAGCCAACGAGGAACTTGGGCCCTCCGCCCACGTCTCGGGGACTGAACACCGAGTGAGCCTGAAGCAGACCCCTCCCCAGGCAGGCCTTCAGGTCAGACCCCAGCCCTGAACAACATCTTGATCACGGCCGGTGAGAGACCCTGAAACAGAAGCACCAGCTGATCCAGGCCTGAAGTCCTGACCTCAAAATCAGCACCAGGAGAACCGTATGTTACCTTCGGGCGATTTGCTACTCAGCAATACGATACGACTCACAACCTGCTTCCACACTCCAGGCAGCCCAGCTCCAAAGCCATGTTCGTCCCACTTCACTCCCCTCACACTGCCCTCCTCACCTCCACACCCTCAGAAACCACCCAATAAGTCCAAGAAGGCGGGTTATTGAGGGAAGGACCATGCAGCCTTGGCCTTGAGCTCTGAGGGAGCCGGGACCGCGTCTGATTTCTTATGCAGCGCAGCGCCTGGCACACAGCAAGTGCTCAGCGGATGATCGCGATCCCCCCATTACAAACGCACACGTGCAATAATGCCATGTGTTTGCAGAAACTCTCACCCTTCCCCAAAGCCCAGCACCAGTTGGGCCTCATTCATTTCTTCATTCATTGATTTCTTCATTCGTTCACTTCAAACATGTCTGTTGGGCCCCTCCTATCTGCTCGTTATGAACAGTGGTGACTGTAAATCATTTCATGCTTGGTGGGAAAAGGATGTGAATGTGAAACTGTCCTAGAAGTGACCGCAGGAGAGCCTCGTGTTCCTGATCTCAGGCCTGGGAACTAAATGTCCAGAGGAGCTATCTCGCTCAGGCCTCCCGCTCGAGGCCCATCTCGGCCTCAGACCCCACGGGAGACCAGGTGCCCGCTGCAGCTGCCACCTCTGCTTAGCACACAGCAACCCCGCCTGAAAACAGGCTGGAGAATTGTGTGGGAAAGTGTCAGCTCTGAGCCCGTTACTCGTGTTCAGTAACCGAATTATTCTTCTTTGGAGGCATTAAGGGTAAATAAAGGCTTAATGAATCAAGCCTTCGGAATTGCTGTTGCTGCTTTAATTTGTGGTTTACAAGGTTCTTGTAAATTACAAATGGGAAAAGAAATCCCTTCCCATCCAGAATGAACCTCCTCGGGGCAGGAACAATTTGGTTGTTTTGCTGTTCACGTCCCTGCGGCCTTTATCTCTTTGAAAAATTATTCCTTAATTTTTATGAGGCTGCTGGTGAGACGGGTGAAGTTGAGCGACGGTCTGTATCTTGCTCTCCGTCTCCTCCAGCTCACGCGAGTGGTTATTCCCTGGGCGGGGAGAAAGGTGGAGTGCTCACTTTTAATTTACTATTTGCAATAAGCGGGGCTTTATCAACATCCCTCCGATCAATTATCTTTATTGCCAGCCTCACATTGCCAGGAGCAGAGGTCATGAAAACACTCCAACAAGGAAAACACAATCACAGCAGCTTCTGCCCCAAGCAAGCTGGGACCCGCCAGGTGGGTGAGGAAGGAGGTGCTAGGTCTGCGGAGGGAGCCTTGGTTTGGGAGGACAGCAGAGTCTCCGGGCTTACAGGCAGAGAAGAGGAGCCAGCTGAATGCAGGTCACCCAAGGGGGCAACCCATCAGTCCAGGGCTCACACAGCCCTGGAGCCACCCACCTTCTGCCCCACTGGTTTAAGTGTGGGATAAATGTGCCCCGTCCTGCAAATCAGGATGTTCCAAAGCCAGGAGGACTCTGTGTCTTGCAACTCAGCATCTGAACACTACCCCCTTCCCTGAGCAGGCAAGGTAGAGGGGTAGCAATTTCCAGAAAAGTGATTAGCATCTCTCTCTCTCTCTCTCCCTCCCTCTCTCTCTCTCTCTCTCTCATTGTGGCATGTCAAGCCACTAATAGAAGACTCTGGTGTGGATGCCACAGGAAAGCGACCACATATTTTGAGCCCCAGGAATTGTCCATCCATAGTCGAGGGAGGAGACCTGCTCTCTCGCCAGGTGGAGCGGGCAGGAGCGCTGCTCTGTCCGGCCGTCCTTGGGGGGTGCCCTCAGCAAGGTCTGGGGAAGTTCCTTCCACTCTTTCTGGACTGTGTGTGGAGGGCTCACTGGCTGAGAACTTGCTACCTGTTGGGGTATCAAGACCCAGCATTTGCCAGGAACCCCCACGCTGCACACCCCTGCTGTCCCTGATGGTGTTGATGTGTTGAAAAGTGCCCCTCAGAGGTGACGGGCTGGAGAAAACTACTTACACACGTGCTTGTTACTGTGACACTGTCCTGCGTGTAACCGTAGCATTCGCTTTGAGAATGCTCGCTCAGATTTCGATTTCCCATGCTGCGGAGACGTACTGTTCGTACACCTGCTGCAGTCATCGCATGTTTAATATCACCTGAGGTCCCACAGGTGAGCACCCACCCTGCCGACATAATGACATTTCTCCAGAGCCCTGTGGTCACCAGAAATGCTGTGTATGGAAGGGACCTCGTAACTAGCCTTTCGGTTGCTCCCCAGGCTGACCCTGCATCCGGCTCACCTAGTTGCATCCCATCACAGAAAAAGACGCCCATCCCTAATCAAGAGCTCCTGGGGACACACGGACAGGATATGTGGCCTCATCCAGTTCCCAGATGGCACGTGCAGGGCAAGAAGAAGCCCAGCCCCACAGAGGTGCGAGGACCAGCTGGCACACAGTAGGTGTTTAGCTGGTCTCCTTGAATGCAGCAGAGGCTGACACCCTGGAGAGCGGCTGGCCCTTTTCTGCAGAGAGCTGGTCATTTATTCCATGGCGTGGGCAGGGAAAGAGGGTGCGGGGATAACTCAGAACGCGGGGAGAGTCCCAGCCCCGCCCAGAACCTTGTGCACCGGGCATGTAATGAGCAGAATCACAGAGGCGTCTTCTCGGTCTGTCCCTCCAGACGGCCGACGCGGTGGGTCAGTAACCGCGCTGGCCCTGATAACCACCTCCCATCCGCCACACCCCAGGGGAGGTCCTGCTGCCGCCTCATTTGCAGACGAGCCCCTGAGGGTCAGCAGCGACATCTGCCCACATCTGCTTGGCAAGATGGTGTCAGAGTCCAACCCAAACCTGTCACTCTGACCCAGGGGTCCTCCCACCCCTCTTACCATGTGTCACGTCACTTGTCACCGCTGTAAAGAGGGGTGCCCTGGACTCATGGGCCCCTTTCTGCGGGGGGTGGAATGAACCGAACCCCAGACAGCCTTCCAAGACGTCTGCAGCTTCCCACCACCTCCCACACTGAGCCTCACGGTGCCTTTTTCTGCTGGTGACATCACTTTCTTGGCACACACAGGGATACAGCACCGTCCCTGGCTCCGGTCCCGTTTCTCACTCACTCCGTTTCTCTCTACTCGTCCCTGACCTTCCAGCCTCAGCAGCAGCCCCGGGCCTCAGGAAATACCCAGCCCCCATCCAGGCAGGAAGCCCCACACTTGGAGACAGTGCAGCTGCCGTTAGTGAGCGCCTAGCCCGTCTGCACGACCGCTGGTCCCCGAGGCCATCACTGGGTGCCAGGGTCCTCACAGGGCTGGGCTGAAGCTCCATCACCCCACAGGAGGGGCTCCAGGTATCCTCCCGAGGCCGGCCACCTAGAGGCCAGAGCACCCTGGAAAGGCCCGGGCAGGTGCACTGCCCTCGGGGGCCAGCATCTGACCTTCTCTGGCTCAGACTGGCTGCAGAAGGGGGACAGTCCCCTCACCCTGGTGACCAGCCTGAGAGCCTTGACACCCTCCTCTCTGAGCCTCAGTCTCCCCCCAGCAGCCGAGCTAAGAAGTGGTTCCTATTACTCGGAACTTTGCTGAGGGTCCAGGCAGCAGCTGTGGGAAGTGCCAGGTGTCCAGCGAGGACCCTGAGACATTCGCCCCTAATATTATCAGCTACCTCAGAACCAAGGAGAAACACCCATCTGTGTTCTAAAGAAGGACAAAAGCTCCAAGGAGATCATCTTTCTGAAAATACACCAACATCCCCATGTGGTCCCTCTCTCTCCCATGGACACCCCACACCCCATGTCCCTGCAGAAAACAGGGTCTGTTTCTGGGAAGCACGCACTGGAAGCAGGGACCCTCTCTGCCATGCCCGCGTGGAGGGAGGGTTGGACAGGGGCTGGCGAGGAGGGTCTGCGCCCAGCTCACCATCAGCAGATCAGCTGGGGCCAGACCCCGTGACAGCCTCCTCCCTGCAATCAGAGTATTTGCTGGTCCATCAGCTGGTTATGCCCATGGCGGCCAGATGGTTGGAACATCCGTGTTCGGCGGGTGACGAAAGTAATGGCGGGTGGGGTACCCCGCAGCCTGCAGGAGCAGCGCTCCCGGAGACAGGAGGTTGCAGCCCTACAGCTCCATCCAGACATGAGCTACGCTGAGGATCCAGCAGGAAAACCAGGACAATGAGAAGGAACGGGGAGGAAGGAAGAATGTGTCAGCCCAAGAACACAAGACTGAATCCGCCAGTTACAAAGCAGAAGGCCACTAAGGGGCCAGAGAGATGGGGCCACCTCCAGGCTGTCCCTGGACCAGTGGACACAGCCAGATGAGGCGATTTCCAGAAGAGGTGATTGGAAGCCTGATACAGACACTATGTGAATAAAATAACAAAGCAGTGAATGCGTAGGGTCCACTGTGAGCACCACGGAGAACTTCATGGTGGAGAATCCAGGTGACCAGGGTCAGCATCAGCCGTGGGGAGCCCTGCTGATAAGATGTGGTGAGGAAGACACTGCCCCTCTGTGGCTCCTCCCAGGAGACCCCAAACCCCAGTCCCACCTTGAGAAAAAACATCAGAAAAATCCCAGCTGAGGGACATTCTTTGAATCTGATCAGTACTTCCCAAAACTGTCAAGGTCACCGAGAACAAGGAAAGTCTGAGAGACTGTCACAGCCAAGGGGACCCTAAGGAGACGTGGTGACAAACGTCATGTGGCCTCCTGGATGGGGTCCTGGAACAGAAAAGGGCATTAGGTAAAAACTAAGGAAGCTTTTTTTTAATATCTATATATGGACTTTAGTTAAAAATAATGTATCTATACTGGCTCATTAATGGAGACAAATGTACCACATTAATGCTACTGATGGGGGCACGGGGTGTGGGGTCTATGGGAACTCTCTGAACCATCTTCACAATCTTTCTGAAACTCTAAATCTAATTTTAAACTTAATATTTATTAATAAAAAAGAAAAGTTACTTACAGATGTGGTCTGGGGTTAAAAAAAAAAAGAGTGAAATGAGAAATTGATCCAGCAGCCATGCCGGGATGCTTAGAGATTGTGGAGAAAGTCTCCTTTGAAAGAGTTATTCAAAAAAAATAAATAAAGCTCCAGAGACTTGTTAATATTACAGGGAGGCAAGAAGTACTGAAGGTTATGTTCATAACAGATCATGCAAGATAAGAAGGAAGGAAATTAGAATCTCCAGAAAGAAATCCGTACAAAAAGGGAATTGCTATCATAGTACACTGTGCGGCTGTGCAGCAAACAATGTTTACATAGTTACAACAAAGCAAACACATCTGTTGATTTTTTATCTTTTAGAATTGGTCCCACAGACATGCTCTGAAGACTCGGTTGTGGTTTCGGTAGGGGATGCATGGTGATGCGGGGTCATATAAAGCTCTCTCAGGGCCATAAGTTACTTGAGGGGAAAAGAGAACCTGGTTATTACTGCACTTGGTACCTACCTGGCAGGCGCTCAGTTACTCTTCAGGTGGTAAAATGAGCCGGTTGGGAGTGGGGCTTTGAAGTCCAACATTCTCCACCCTACTACTGGCTCTGACACTTGCTCGTGTTGGGAGAGTGAACAAACTAGCTCCTCTTGGCCTAAAGTCGCTTGTCTGCATATCACCCGGCTCGGATGCAACAAGGATGAAGACAGAATATATCTGTCAAACAGCACAATGCCCAGACACAGTAAACACTCAATGCAGATTAGCTGCTATTGTTACCTTGTAAATTACAAAGTGAAGACAGTTTCTTCTTCTTTGCCAGGAGGCCAAGGGGAAAGAAAAAAAAAACAATGGAAGTGTAATTCCTCAACCCAAGGCGACAGGTGAAAGAAAAACAAACCAGCAATACCTCTGAGGTTTGACCTCACTCAAGAGGCAGGGGATGGAGAGCCCCTTCTTCCAGGATTCCCACCTTCTCTCTCTATGAGCTTTGTCTGTCCATGAGCTACAGAGGAGAGTCACAAAGACATCAGTACCCACCTGGCACCTCTACAAATCTCGGCCAAGGTCGCCCCTGCGGACGGGAAGGAGCGGGGCTCCTGCCAGCACACGTGGGGAGTAGATTCCGTTAAATCCAGAGACAGCACATCCAGCCTGAGCCCCACTGGCGAGCAAACATTCGACGGGTCCAGAAATCGCTCCCGCTCCCAGCGTAGGTGGAAAGCCCCGGGGTGCACCCTGATGCCTGATGGATATTGAATCATAAAAATAAGTGATGATTTGTGCCTGGCAAAATAATGCAGGAACGAGGTTTCATTAATGATCGTAACCGATGGGCTGGGGCCCAACTGGAGGTACAGACCCGCAGACATCTTGGCGGTCCAAATCCGGTGCACTTGGATAATTAGCTCATCCATAATTGAACACTTCTGCCCGCACAAAGTTTGTGCTCATTAGTCAAAATCACATCTTGCCTGACTCCACAGGTTGTTTTAAACAAATTGGTTTCTGCTCAAAGCCTTGTTTTCATTTAAAAACGTGCCCTTACACAACATGTCAAGAACAGGGACACTTTCAGGAAGACAAATGGAGATGCTCACTGTCTTCTCTTTAAGGATTTTGCTGCATCCCCGGGCACTGTGCTTGGCTAGCGGGGCAAAGCAGCCCCAGCAGCCTCCCTCCTGGGCAGACCCAAGATGGAGGGTCCCCGCTGGCCCAGCCGAGAAAGACCCCCCCCGTGGGTCCCCGGGGCCCAGTAGCCGTTAGCAGCCCAACCACACTCTCAGCCCCAGGCGTGGCAGACCCTCCAGGCCCCAGGGAGGGACGAGGGCCCTCACTCTGCTCCCAGCCCCTGTTTCAGACACACAGTCTCTTTGAAGCTCAGAAAGGGCACTTTGCAGCCTTAGTTTGGGCTGCAGAATAAAATACAGAGACTGGGGAACTTATACAACAAATAGTTTGGGGTCTGAGATCAAGGTGCTGGCAGGTTTGGTGTCCTGTGAGGCCCTACTTCCTGGTCAGCAGAAAGTCGCCTTCCCGTGATGTACTCATATGGCCCTTCCCGGGCCTTCCCAGATGCGTGCGTGTTGGGTTGTGGGGGGAGACCTCCCCGTCCTTTCCTCTTCTCATAAGGGCACTGATTCCACCGCAATGGCTGCATCCTCATGACCTAATTACCTCCCAAAGGTCCCACCTCCAAACACCATCACATTGGGGGTTAAGGCTTCGGCATAAGAATTTGGAGGGACACAGTTCATAACACAGCCCCCCGCCTTGATATTACATCTGGCAGCTTAGTACTTTTGAAACAGGAAGCCTTCTTGGGGTCTACGTACATTTTGCTTGCTCTGTCTAAAAATTTCTTGCTGGGTACAGGATTCTGGGGTTGCCCATTTGGGCTACGTGATCGTGTCTCCTGGCCTAGCAGCCACTGGCCCGAAACGTGTTGGCCTTGGCCGGCAACGCCCCTTGACTCCTGCTGCTACTGGTCACCCTTCCTGAATCCCTGGGTCCTCACTGAGCACCATGATGATCCCCAGGCCATTATGTAAACACACGAGCAGGACACTTCCTACGAGGCTGCAGGGCTCCCCACGATCCTCACGTGTCGGCACCCTCATCTCAGGACAGAAATCCCCCCGTGCAATGGTCAGTCAGTGCCCATCGACCTCTCCACCCCTCCCTGGGGTCCCACCAGCCTCTGCCCACATGATGTGGTACCACCTGGGGAGAACACCCCTCCACACCCCTCTGCTGAACAAATGATGGATCAATGAGTGAGTGAGTGAGTGAAGAGCCCCAGGGGTGGGGGTCTGTGTCTGTTCCCCTGGGCAGTACCCACGCCCCCTCCTCAGGGAACGGCACCTGGGTTTCCCTTTGGGGGAACTACCACTCCCCCATTTCACGCAGCTGTCCGTCCGGTTGGCGAGAAGTGGGCCTCCTGGGCCAGCTCGGCCAGCCCGGCCCCACCAAGGATCCGGACCTTGAGCAGACGACGCCTGAAGCCGGCACCCCCAGAGGCTGCTGCCCGACCCACAGGGTCCCAGCCCTTCCTCTCTGTCCTTCTCCGTGCTTCAGCCGCCTCTTCCTTACAAAAGCTAGCGCGCATCCTTCCAATAAATCCCGTCCCCGCCTCCTTCATTTTCTCAGCCGAACTTGGTGACTTTGTTGCAGCCAAAGAACCATAACTGATCCAGTGTCCCCAAAGTGGACTTAGGGACACGTGGGCCCTACGTGCTGCTTTCTGGGGCCATGACCCGTGGGACCAGCTCCACCTGACCCAGAGCCACCCGCTCAGGTCAGGCACCGTCCTTGACCTCTGGACCCCTGTCACTTCTTCATCCTTCTGGAAGAACGCCCCAGTCTACAAGTGAGGACCTGGGTTTGTGCTCCTGTTCAGTCACTAGCTGCGTGGCTCTGGGCCACTGTGGACCTCTGTTTCTTCATCTGACACACGGGCTCAGCATCTCCGGGATGTGCTCTGAACCTGTGAAAGTGTTGCCACCGCTGGACGGTGCTGCTGTGGCCCTCGGTCCTGGCCACTCGGTGGGCCTGAGGTGGCAGCTGCTCAGTGCCAGCGCTGGGCCGCATGCAGAGGCAGCGGCTCTCTCCGGGGCTGGGGACAGAGGCACCCGGCAGGACCTGGGGCTGCAGGAGCGGGTCCCCCAGCAGGGCAACGGCCAGGAGCCCTCCACTCTCCCGGCCTGTCCCGGTCCTGCCACAGCTGACCACAGACCATCACGGGGACCAGGGGGCTGAGGCCTGAGCCCCGCGCCACCTCAGGGAATGAAGGACAGTGAAGGGAAGTGGGCGGGGCTGAGGCCGGAGCAGCCACAGCTGGTAACAGTAGCTGTCGCCACTGCTGTTCATGGCGCGTCTGCAGGAGTCAGCCGTGTGCACGCACTTCAGTCCCTCCGGGTGTCAAGGAACCTCGGAGGTGGGGCCCCTGCTGGTCCTGGCTTCTAATGAGGCACCCAGGCCTCGGGAGTTCTCTGAAGGTCACCCAACAGGCTCAGAGGAAAGATCCAGGCCTGGGAGGGCGGACCGGGAGCCTTCACAGGAGACAGGAAGCGGGGGGCACTCCCGGGACCCAAGAACCCCCCTTGCCCATGTGGAAACACCCCACCCCGGCCAAGGTCTGACTTCCTCATGCTTTCTACAGAGAGAGAGAGATGGAGAGAGACAGACACAGACAGAGAGACGGAGTGAGACAGAGACAGAGAGACAGGCAGGCAGAGGGGCCGAGTGGAAGCCTCCCTCTCCCTGCGAACCGCCCCAGGAACGCACTCAGAGGCCACGCGGCCGGGGTCCAGGTGGCGGGATCCACTTTCCTGCTGCTTGTCCCCCGGGCCTGACCCAGCTCAGCGACCGCCCTGCCTCACGCCCGCCCCCACGAAGTCAGAGGCTGATTCCGAGAAGGACTCCTGTCCTGTGGGCCCCAAGTTCTCTTCCTGATTAGCTTCCATTTCGGGGTCAGGGGGCCCCTCGGGGCCAGGACCCAGCTCTCCGCCTGGCCCGGCCTCCTCTCCGGGTTGTCTGCTGTGATGGGAATTCAGGAGCAGGGCTGAGCCTGCCCCCCCCAACCCCAGCTTCCCCCCCCGTGTCTCCTCGGTGTGGCGCCCGTGAGAGTGAACGCAGCGAACTCAGGATGGCTGTGTGGAGCCCCATCACCCCGTTTCCGCGGCCGTCGCCCCTAATGAAGGGGTCCTCTGGCACCAGAGTGCGAACTTGCCCATGTGATCCCGTCACCAGAAACTCCCAGCTCATGGAGCAGGGATCGCAGGGCACGGAAGCCCCCAGCCTCGCCTCAGAGACAGGCCGGCAGCGACAATCAGGGGCAGTCCCTGGGGAGGGCTGGCATCAGGAAGGATCAGCAAGCCCCCCTCTTGTCCAGGGAAGAGTGCCCCCGGACTCCACCCAGGAGCCACATCTGCTCCATCCTCCATCTCCTAAGGCCTCCCGTGGCCGGCGCTGCGTCAGGCCCTGCTGTACAGGTGCTGACGGCACAGGTAAGGCCACCGTCAGCAGGCTAGATGCATGAGTGAGAAGCGAGTGGAAAAATGAAATAGGGGTCGTTTCCCAGCTGCTGTAACAAACTGCAAATTGATTGGCTTCAAATACAACAGGTTTGTTCTCTTCTTGTTCTGGAGGTCAGACGTCTGCAGTTAGTCCTAGGGGCTCAAATCAGGTGTCAGCAGGGCTGCGTTCCTTCTGGAGCATCCAGGGGACAATCATTTCCCTCCTGCACAGGTGAGAGCTCCCGTGGTCCAGTTTAGACCCTGGCCTCGCACTCCCAGCAGGATGATTGTCCCAAAAGATCCCCCAGACGTGCCCACCACAGCGTTGCCCCGGGTGCCTCTCCCCCAGCCTGTTCTAGCATCTCAAAGAGCAAAGAATGAAATTCAGTGAGAGCATACGGAGCGTTCATCAGGTGGCAAACGATCTAGACAGGTAAACAGCCCTGGAAATCTGCATCCACCCAGCGAGGGACGCAGTTCACCCACCTGGAACCCAGACCCTCCATCAACCCAACCCCCGGCCTGCTGCGCTTCTCATGAGCCGCCCCTGCTTCTCCAGCCCCGGTTTAGCTCCGTCACCTGCTCCCGACCCCTCCCGAAGGCCCTCCTGGCCCAGGAACCCGTGTGAGCTCGCCTCTCTGCACCCCTGGTACACGTCTGGGAGCTACCCTCTGCTACCCGTCCCCCCCCAGCCCCCGGACGGCCCTTCTTCCCACTTCCTGCAGAGCAAGGTGGGTTCTTCCTGCAGGAAGATGCAATCCAGCCAGAGAGGTCCGGACTCACTCATCCTAAAGCATGGTTCACAACCACACAGGGGTGGCGTGAGCCAAAGTGCGAGAGGGAAGGGGAGGCTGGCACTCGGAGCCCGAGGGCAGATCAGCCCGACGGGCAGTGGTGTCGGCCTCGGGGAGCAACCCGACCAGGGGCCAGACACCCGGACCCGGAGATCTGCTCTCTCCCCTTTCCTCGCCCCCAATACCCCCAGCATACCCTCAATACTGATTTTAACTGTTTCATAAAATTTAGGTGTTGACACAGCACCCAGCGTCTAGGGAGACAGAGCCAGGCCAACCCTTTGTCAAATGAGTTCTTAATTTGAGGTGGGGAGAGTCCAGACCCTTTAGGAAGTCTGATGAAATCTAAGCATCTCCACAGCTGAGGCCCCTACAAGGCAGATTTTGCTGTCAGCTCTGCAACACAGGACCCCAGCAGCTCAGGTGAAGGACCCCGAGGTTGGCATCTGGTTTCTTGATCCAGACCAGAACCTTCCTTCCCCCACCCCCCAGGCCCCTTTCCCCAGACGTCAGCCCGGCCTGACTGTCTTGAGGGTGCGACACAAAGCTCCCCAAGTCCACGTGTCCTCCAGGGTCCAGGGAGCGCTGCACCCCTCTCACCCCCAGAAAGACCCCTGGGCTCATCCAGCTCCAGCTGCTGCCCTGCTGGGCCATGGTCTTGAGCAGTCCTTCAGCTTCATTCTGGGAGGACAGTGGGAGAAGCTGGGGTTCCCGTGGACCCCTGGAGTCTGCGAAACGCCTGCGCAGAAGGACACCAGAGTGGACATGGCACGAAGCCAGGGGGTCCTGAAAGTGTCTTTGGCCTCCCTGGGCCCCCATTTCAGTGGCACAAAGCAGAAAGTGTCGCCCAGACCACGGATCAAGGTGTGGGAGACGTTTCTAACTGGCCGAGTTACCCGGAGGCAGGCTGACCTCCGGTCCCTGCAGGGGGTGACACTGAAGCCATCTGCGTTTGTGGTTCAGGGATTAGGGACGGGTGTCTGGGTGTCCACAGAGCCCCGCGGGCGACACAGCATTGCCAAGCCCCTCCTCCCATCGCATCTGCTTCTCTGAACTCAGGGCTAACCGGGCACCAACCTGCTCAACATCACCCCCTCCCCTAGAGCGGAACCCGAACAGCCGGGCCAGGGCCATGCGACCCACCACGACAGCCAACACATCCCCAGGCCCGGCCCTGCCTCCCCGGCCCCGTCACCCTCAGCCCGGTTTTCTGGAGAGAGGCCTCAAGGGTCCCGAATGTGTCAAGCCCGTGCACAGGAGAAGAAAAATAGCCCCGTGATGGACCTTTCGGTTCTAACAGGAAACAATGCCGAGCAAGGAGGGGCTGGGTTGCTACCGTCCCCACGTGATTACAGGGACGGCCCCATAATCAGAAGCAAAATGTCTATTCTCAGCTCCGATTCTAACGAGTGAATATATTACAATAACTTTATTAAAAAAAATCAATGCACATCAATTCAATTTTCAAGTTAATTGCCTTGCGAGTGGCAGTGGCGGGAGAGCCCTGGCAGCTACATTATGCCTCTGATTTATGCAGAGCGGGTAGCAAATAACTCACCCGCTGTTTGTTTGTTTCTGCCAGAAAGTGGAGGAAGTTGGGAGCGAAAGCCTCCCTGCCCAGCACACCTGCCCTGGCAAGAGGTGAAGGCAGCCCTTGGCAGGGCTGGGGGCACTCGGGGACCAGGCATGCTCATCACAGCGAGAATGGACGAGGGGGCACCTGTTGGACCACAGTGAACAGGGGCAGACGGGCCTCGGGGCAGCACCTGCCCTCTGTAGCCTCAGCTTCCCCACCTCCAAGGTAAGTGATGGTGACCCCCAAGGCCAATGACGCCTGCATGGACCGACAATGCCACACGTCACCGTCATCATCATTGTCATCTCATTACCACCTTTACTAAATCATTATTATAATTTCTAAATAATTATAGTTGTCCCCCTGCCAAGGAGTCATGAAATTCAAATGAAGTCACATGCGCCTCTCGTGAGGCACTGCCAAATTTACTTACGCAAATCACCTCGTCCCCTCAAGGGCCGCCAGGCAGTAAGGAAAGTATTCCTGACAAACCGTCCCTGAGAATCAGGTTCGCCCAGCAGGACAGGCACCCCTTACTCTCCTGGGAACAGGGCGTCCTCCTCTTGAGGCGATGTCTGTCCCCCCCAGTGCAAGGAAGCTCACCAGTCTGTGGGTCCAGAAGGGGAGGAGACAGGTGCCCCGGCTGGCACAACCGCGGGCCCCTCCACACGCCTATCCTGACCAGGGGCTCACCCCTATCTCCGGCCAAGGGCACTGGGTATGCGAGGTGGGGGGCAGGGCGCAAGACAGGAGCCAGCCCTGCGTGGGCGCCGGTGCCATCTTCCCCTATGGCCCCCAAGGGGGTCGCCCGCAGAAGCTGGTTACCTGAGCTGCCAGCAGCTGTTTCTGAAAACCCTGCCATCATCTCCCTGAGTGGCGGGGGCCCAGACCAGGCCCCCGCGTCCTTACCAGCATCCATTCTGTGCCTGGCTTCACGCTGACCCCCACCTCGTCCCCCACCCACCAGTAAGGACACTGACTCCCCAAGGCCAGGCAGCAAGCAAGGTACCCGTGCCACCAAGACCACGGTCCGAACCATGACTCTGGACAGCCCACCTCTCAGGACGGCCTCCAGCGTGGTCACCTGCCAACCAAAATCCCGCCTCTGCCAAACAAAGCCCATGGCATTGGTCTGTCATTTTGGTGATCCTGGGTGGAACCCAGATGTCCATTGTCACTGATGTATAAGGAGACAGAGCGGTCATCAGAGGTGGAGGGGTGGACTGGAGAGATACTGAGCCCTCCCCTTGGCCTTCTGCCCTCCAAGCCACTGGGAATCGAGAGCTGGACCCCAGGCTGAGCCGATGGGGAAGGTCTGCTGGCCATGACCCCGGGGGAAGCCTCTCCCCTCCATCCCTGAGACCCCCGCCCGGAAACAGCATCTGGACAACGCCAGCCCCACCTGCCAGCACCAATCCTGCCTCCACACAGTCAAACCTACCTGGCTTTAATTGGTGGTTTGGGGAATGCTCAGAAACCCAGGGACAAACATTTGATTCAAGCACAGCAGGTCTGAGTGGAGGACCGGGCTTTTTCCTAAGTGTCTAACATCTGGCAGGCTAATTATTTATTAAAGGGTAATGAGGTTTAATCCAAATGATTACTTCCAACTGGATGCACCTCTAAGTCAGTTCAGCCAGCGCAGAAGCATCATGCCCCCGGGCTTGGCTCCTAGCCTGACCATGCAGTCAGACCCTGGCCCGTCCTGCTGGCTTGAATTGACTGTGGCACTGAAGATGGGAAGAGAGAAAGGGAGGGAGGGAGGGAGGGAGAGGGAGAGAACTGCTCAGGGAGTGTCACCTTCACTGGCCCACGATCGCGTCATGACGCCCAAACCCCCGGAGTTGGGAGTGCTCATCAGCCCCATTTACAGAAGACTCTGGTCTGCTCTGCTATCAAACTGCGAAACCACAAAGGCTGGCGTGGGTGGGGGGTGGATCTTCCCAGGTCTCCCCAGGTGCACATTCAGGGCATCACCCAGCTGCCACGTCTCCAGGTCCCTGCCGTGGGCACCCACAGACCAGTGAGAGATACAGTGGTCTGTGCCCTGGCGGGTCTCGTGGAGAGGGGTAGGGGGCAAATTCAAATGCCCCCTATAAGCTCGGAGCCTGAACCGAGACCGATGTCACCATTTCTGTCCTCCTCATCATCATCCAGTGACAGCCCCGCCCTCAGAGCTCACCTGCACTCTGACAGGGACAGACAGGTGAAGAGGAAACTGTGGTCTCACACAGTGAACACCAGGGTGGGGCACAGGTGGGGACTACAGAACTTAACCCATGCAGGGAGTCAGGGAATGCTCCCCAAGGAGGGGGTATTTCGTCTACAACTTAAAAGAAGTGTAGGATTTGGCCAGGCAGGGTGTGCTTGGGGAGTCCAGGGAGTAGGAAGGGAGGTACAACAGGCAACTGCCAGAAGTTTGCTGTTCAGAACACAGAGGTGGGGGAGGAGGAGGGAGTGAAGGCACAGAGTATGAAAAGATGGGGATGGAATGACAAACAGGAGACATGTAAGAAACTTGGAGAATTTCCTGAGAGCAATGTGGTTTAAAACCAGAAGTTACACTATTACAGCAGGGGCATTTAGAAAAGGCTTTTGAAGGATGAGTAGGAGTTCCCAAGAAGAACACTATGAGGTTTAGCATTCCAGGAAGAGGAGGCAGAATGCACAAAGATGGAGGTTTATAAAAGAGCATGAGAGCTTTAGAGGGGCTGAGGTTGGGTGGGGCCAGAGAACTGCCAGAGAAATGGCTGAGGAGGAGGCAGGGTAGTGAGGCGCATTGAACACCAGGCTCTGGAGCTCAGGTCACCACCTGAAGGATGTGGGAGATGAGCAGAGGGGTTTGTGGTATGGAGGTTTTCCAGCTGGAGTTACATGTTCATCTTTGTGTGTTAAAAAGATGAAGCCGGGGCTTCCCTGGTGGCGCAGCGGTTGAGAGTCTACCTGCCAATGCAGGGGACACGGGTTCGAGCCCTGGTCTGGGAAGATCCTGCATGCCGTGGAGCGGCTGAGCCCGTGAGCCACAATTACTGAGCCTGTGCGTCTGGAGCCTGTGCTCCACAACAAGAGAGGCCGCAATAGTGAGGGGCCCGCGCACCGCGATGAAGAGTGGCCCCCGCTTGCCACAACGAGAGAAAGCCCTCGCACAGAAACGAAGACCCAACACAGCCATAAATTAATTAATTAATTAATTAATTTTAAAAATGGGGGGAAAAAATCTATCCACTTTAAAAAAAAAAGAAAAAAAAAAGATGAAGCCGGTGGCCATGTGGGAAATGAACTTGGCATTGGCGAGTGCAGGTTATACAATAGTCTGGAAGAGATGAAAAGGGCCTGAGAACAAACCTACATTTAAAAGTGTAGCTTTATATTTATTGATTTTTTTCCTTAAACACCAAAACAGCACAGAAAGAAATGCAGAAGAAAATCAAAATTCCCCATAACTCCACCACCGAGATATAACCACTGTTGGCGTTTTGTTGTTTATCCTTCCAGCCTTTGGTCCTATGAGAAAATACAGTTTTACAAAACCTGTTCATATGGAACCTGAATGTATCCTAACCTACTTGTTCACTTAATATGTTCCGAAAATATAATGAACATCTCTCCATGGTCCCTCATGAAAACACCTAGTGTACTTAAGGAATGTTGCAGTATTTTAAACGTTGGGGTGAGCACCCTGGAATCTTGGTGCACACCTCTGACAGTTTCTCAGAATAAAATATCACGACAGCAGACTGCCGAGTCCTGGAGTAGGACATGGACAGCTTCCGATGCTGGCCGCTAAGCTTCCCGAGGAAGGCTGCCCCGTCACCCCCACCCGTGGTCTAGAACTGCCTGTTCTGACCATCCCCGTGATACCTGAGCATCATTGGCGCCTGCTGGCTGCCAGTTTGGTAAACGAAAGACCTGCATCCCATCTCAACGCACACTTCTCTCGACGGTGAGCTCACCCCTTTCTTGTGGCTCTTTGATTGGCTGTATTTCCAGGTTTGTGAACCAGCCCTCCACCCCTTCATGTCTCAGGAGCCCCGCACGTGCTGTTCCCTACCTGGCGCACTTGTCCTGCCCCGTCACAGGGCTGGAGAGACCACCCCAACCATTCGAAGTGCGCTGGCTTCTCTCACCAAACCCACCGCCGATCCCTGTTCCAGACCCCGATTTGTTTCAGACTCCCCAGCCACACCGCCACATCAGACCACGTGCTCCAGGGAGCCTTGCACCAGGGCTTAAAAGGGGGCCCTGCGCGCAGTAGGTGCTCAGGAAAGATTTTGGAGGAAAAGGATTGAGCCAGTGAGTGAATGAAATGGATATTAGTCCTTTTTCTTTCTGACTGTGAAGACCTCTCTATGTTGACTCTCTGCACGTGTAAGAAAAAGGCTGTCTCGTGAGCCTGCTCTCCTGGAGTCGCCTTCCAGCTGCTCTCTCTTCAGAGGCTGGTGGGCAGGCTGGCAGACACCGCCCACCCACGCATCCCCACCTTTGCTGTCTCTCCCTCCCTTTTCCTCACTCGATTTGCCTCTTTCTCTCTCTCTTTCCCTCCCTCCTCCTTTTCTCCGATTTTCCCCTTTCCCACCCTGCTCCCCTTTCCCTCCTCCATGAGGCCCTAGCCCGGTCTCGAGGCTCTGCCCAGAACCCGCCCTGTGAGCAGGGGTCCGCGCCCCCGGTGGGTCAGCCGAGGCTGCAGCAGCCCAGCCAGGGCCCCCTGCCCACTAGACACTGTGGTCCAACCTCTGCCCTGGCCAGTTCCCCGTGAGCCCACTCCCGGGCGTCCTTTCTGGAAGGGTGGCCGTCCAGGCACTGATTGGAAACCAAGCTCCTCCAAGGAGCCATTGTGATTAGTGATTTAGCCCAAACTCCGTACATTAACTGTGGGCCCAGTGCGGGGCAATTATGCAATGATGGTGTGTCCATGAGCAATTGACTTTAAAATTGACTTAAAGCAAAGGGGACCGAAATTCCTCGATGTGCGATAAACGCTCCCGGGGAAGAAGGACCCCAGTTCCCAGCACAGGAGCGAGCGGCCCTGGGCAGGGCTCGCACCAGGCCTGCCCGAGCCTCCGAGCGGCTGGAACCGGAGCCCGAGGCGCCCGGGAAGCTGTCTGCAGACAGGGATCATCTCTGCGCTCACAGCAAAAATCACAGACCAGAAAAGCCCCTTCTGATCCCCGGCCAGCACCAAGGGACCCCCTGGGCCCTGACGGACAGGAAGGTGAGGCGGGCTGTCACCTCTGTCCACGGAGACACGGCCCGGAGCGCCAGAAGCTGCCGGGGAAATTGGAGTGTGTGTCGGCTTATTACCACTCTCATGTCACCTATCAATCATCACTTAGTTCCCCGGCGGTGACTCAGACCCCCTCCCCGCAGCCACTGCGGAGGATAGGGAGTCCAGGACAGTTTTCTCATCTTTCCCTGGAAAAGTCGAAAATCACCCTCCAATGAGGAGGTCCTGACCCCCAGCAGACTTGCCACTGGGGCTCTGCATTAAGTCCCGGCAAATGGCTGTTCTGGAACTTTCCATGACAGTCACTTGGAGGAGAGGTATAAATTGTAGCCCTGCCTTCTCTGAAGCCAACTGCACAGAAGGCAATGCCCGGTCACCTGCTTATGACTGCCCGGACGCTGCCTGGGCCCCTAGAGCATCTCCTGGTCCCGAAGGTTTATGGACTGGCGAGTCCATCTCCCCTCCCACAAAAGGGAAAAGAGGGCGCCCCCGGAGTCTCCTGTCAGTGTCGACTGGCCTCTCTCCCTCTCTCGAGATGCCTGGCGTGCAGCTGACATGGAGAAAACGTAGATGCAATTTAATAAGTGCGGCCGCACGTGGATGTGTGCCAGCACGTGGATGTGTGCCCGCACGTGGATGTGTGCCCGCACGTGGATGTGTGCCCGCAGAGGTGCGCCGCGTCCCGGCCTCCAAAGAGAGACTTGCAGTCTGCAGCCCTGCCGGGCTCAGAAAGGGCTCGTGAGGCAGCAGTTCATTTGCCGCTGGCAAAATGTAATTTCCTGGTTTGGAGGCTCGAGCCCTAGAACTGAACATTTGTCTTGGGCACCTCACGAGGCTACGAACGGCTGAGCTGAGCTGATGGCCTGCCGGAGGGAGAGGGAGAGGCCGTTCCTGGTGGGAACCCGCTGGCCCCAGGCAGGAAGGACGGCCACCCACGGAGGGCAGGAGCTGGGCCTTGAGGATGCTCGGAAAACTCCATCCGCCACTCCGCCCTCCATGGTCCCTCCTGTGGGGATGGCTTCCCAGGCTGGTTCCTGCCACTCTGTCCCTCCACTCTGTACCACTTGGTGATGCCTGGGGAAGGTACGCAAAACCCGCATTAGCTTAACTCATCTTAATGAGGAAGGCGGACCCGCTGCAAATGTAATCATGCTGCTCAGTTCAAATCCAGCTATCACTGACTGTTGGATTCCCCACTCTTCCAGATCCTCCAAGCTATCACCTTCCTCCCTCCATGCAGATCCTTCAGACCCTGGAATGCGGCCCCATCTCCGGGCGCCCTCGCCTTCCTGCTGCAGAGGCCCGCCTCCCTCTTCTTGCCAGCTGCTCCCCACTCTCTCTGCCTCTCCCCCACCTCCACCTCCCCCTCCCCTCCTCCTTCTCCCCCTTCACCTCTTCCTCTCTCCTGCCCCGGTGCCTTCCTGGTCCAGATCATGATTCAGGAAACACACCCACCTCAAAATCTTCATGCTCCAACCCCACCCTGACCCAGGCTCCACTCAGGGAAATAGAACCAGGCTCTGAGCAGGGACATGGCAGGACTGAGTCTCTGCCCCCAAGCCCAGCTCCCAGCCCCACAAAGGAAAATAGTTGGAGCCAAAACTAGCCGGGAGGTGCTAACGCACATCCTCTGTGAATTCGTTTGCCATAAAATATTGTTAGATCTTGGTCTCGTGAAGAATTACGAACCCAGCGAGGGCTGTATGTGGCACTTAGGGAGGCTCAGCTGAGCCTGGTGGAGGAACATTCAGGGGCGGGTGGAGAACATCACTGAGATGAACCGTCAGCACCTCCTGGGCAGGGAGAAGGAGCTGCCCCTCGTGTTTCTAGAAGCCTGGTGCCCAGGGTAAGGGAGGGAGGGAAGGTCCCACACATGACCTCAGCCCCTCAGGAATCACTGGCCATGGGTGGCACGTGGCCGTAACTCAGAGGTCAGCTGGGGTCTCCTTGCCCTTTTATGTGCAAACAAAATGAACTTGAAGCCCTAGTCATACTCCTGGGAAAGCTCAATGCCCTCCCCATGTTCCTGCAGATTACAGAGAGGTCCCACCTGCTCAGACGTTGGAGCTGAAAAAGGAAGAGGCCTGGACCCCAGAGTCCCTCTGCAGAGGGGAGCTCCCGCCCCTGCACAGCGCCTGGTCCCTCACTCACATCGGTGGGTACTCCTCTGACCCTGCCCTGTCATCAACACACATGGAAAGGGAAGGCCCTCCTCAGCCTCCCACAGGAAGTCACATGAGGCCTGTGTGTGTAGAAACCTTGGCTTAAGTTTTGGATGGAGAGAGCTTTATGCAGACAGCTCTGGGTCAAGTGTTAGACCTCCAGGGCCTCCTAACCCAACCGCGTCTCTCTTTGGCTCTTGTCTCTGCTCTCACCCCACCCAGAATTCCTGGTCCTTTTTAAAAACTGTCTGTCCTCTCTCCGGGCCCTTGGGAATCCACCCTCCACCTCCAGCAGCGCAGGCAGGGACTGTCCCAAATAAAGACAGTTCCCTCCCAGAAAGGAATTCTGTTGCCAACTATTAAAATGATGGTTTATTTTTTACTCTGTTCCCTATTCAAGATGTAAAAATGCCCACATTCAGAATCTATCATAGAAGAGTTTCTCCAAGCTAGGCTCTCAGAGATGGGTGGGATTCTAGAGTCTTCCATCGGCCCACCCTGTGCGAGGCTCTGGGGGTCTGGGGAGCAGAGGATGTCTCGTCTGTGATCCTGCAACAGCCTAGCTGCGTATCTGCTGCTTCCTCAAGCCCTCCTCACCTGCTGCCCTGGTCAACGTCTCCTGATCCTACAAGACACGGCTGAAGGGACACGTCCCCTGGGGAGGTCCCCCTGTCCCCTCCACGTGTTCCCACTTCTGTCCATTCACCTGTCATGCTCTGCAGTAGCCATGGGGTTATAGGTCTCTCTGCTCTTCTGGTCTACCAGACCCTGGAGGGAAAGGCAGAGAAACGAGGGGATCCCCAGGAGGGAGGGTTTCTTACCTGTCCACCCACAGAGCCTGGGTTTGTTAGCTGGATGGACGGCATCACACAAGTGAATACAGTAGCGTGGCCAGGTCGCCTTCCCAGAAAATAAGCAAAGACCTATGTTTATGTGCCTTATCAGGAAAGCATGAGGGGTGGCACTCTGTAAGGGCCAGAGGTCACATGGCACAGCCCATCATTAACCTACGCCTGGCTAACTCCCACATTCGATCCCAAATCTAGAACCAGGCCTTCCACTCAAAGTCAAGGGTGCTCTCTCACTCAAGTGTGGCAAAGACACCTGTCCTCACTAATAACCATGTGCCCCTATATGTCTCTGTGCCTTTGCAGTTAGAGACCGTATAGCTATTCTAGCCAGTGGGCTGTGAGCAGAAGTGATGCCACTTCTAGGATGAAGCATTTAAAAGCTGGCAGACGATCCTCCAGCTCTCTCTTCCCCTGATGTAGGCGGCCATGGTGTCCTCGCATTAAGATCAACCAGGAACGGAAAAGGCCTGGAGCCCTGAGTCACTCTATGGAGGAGAGCTGCCCTGGGGAGTTGTCTGGGTCCATGGCAAATTAAAGTGCGTGAGAAATAAACCGTAGCTGTGTTAAACCCCTAGGATGTGGGGATCATTTGTCACTGCAGCATAGCAAGTTTATACAGAGTAGCATAAGTGGGTTAAGTCCCTGGGCAGAGCTAATTTTCCAGTCTTTCTGGCCCAAGACAGAATCTGGTTCTCACTGTGTCCCAGACAAAGCCGCGTTAGCAAAGGGAAAGCCCCAGTGAGCCTGGGATGGGCCGGAGAGGAGGGAGCATCTTTCCCAGGCCTCATGGACGAAGAGGTGGGCAGGCACCTCAGTATGGAAGGATCTTCAGAGCCCTGAGCCCTGTTCATCTTTACATCCATCAGTAGGGTTTGCTCAGCCTGCTTCTCTGAGGCCACCCACCCCGGGATCCAGGCTTTGCCATCAGTTCAGACTCCAGAGCCTGCAGTTGATGGGTGAGGGTCCTGCCCCGACAAGACATGTCCACCTGAGAAGAGAGGAGCTCTGCCCTCCTGCAGCTGCCCTTTCCCTTGCATAGGCAGGCACAGCCCAGATTCTCCATCCACATATAGCTGTGGGATCCCAGGCAAGATGCCCAACTTCTGGGGGCCTTGTTTCCGCTTCTGTCAAAGTGGGGAAATGTGTTCCTCAAGGGGCAATGGGGATGAAGCCAGGTAATGGGGTAGGCACATAATAGGTGCTCAACACGGGATAGTGTACAAGGGCAACAGGAGTATGTGCATGCACACACTTGCACACTCACACACCTGCATGCACACCTTGGGAATCTGCCCCTCTCGGAAGAGGTCGCCCTGTATTCCATGGGACCCTGCCACCACTTCAGCCGACTGTACAGAAGTGGACGCCTGACCCACGCTGGGCCAGTCAGGGTCCCCCCAAGAATCAGGACTTTGGACACAGAGAGACAGCACTGGTAAAAGAGGCCACCCAGGCTCGGCGCTCAGAGAAGCCAAGAGAAGAGATAGTGCTGCTGAAGTGGAGAGAAATGGGGTGCAGCTGGGACCTCCCCCCCCACTTTCCCCAAGGCCCCTCCTCAGAAGCCTTGAGCCTGCCTTAGCGAGACCATAGACGGTTCTGGCTCTGCTGGCCTGAACGCTGTCTGCTCCTGCCACACACACACCCTGACCCAGGCTAACAGGACCTGCTCAGCGTCTTCCCAATCTCCCAGTGGAGGGCGTGTTCCCCTGCCACAGCCCCCCATTACAGCCAGCATCCCTGGAGGGCCAGATTTGCTTGTCTTTATTTTAGAAACTAGATTTGATACCATGCAAGACACATCCCCAAACACGCACAGGCCATTCAATCAGGGCCACTGACCTGTCCTCACCTCCAAACCCAAATAAACCTGGATGCCAGCTCCTTCCAGAAGGACTAAGAAAAGAAATGCCCCTCGTGTTTAGGATCACTGGCTGCATTTTCACTGCCCATATGCCCACATCCTCTGTCCTCTGAGCCCAGCGTCACTCTCACGTACACATCCAGGCCCAGGAGCCCGAAGGGGATGAGTGAGCGGGGGGAGGCATCCAGAGGCCAAGAGCCAAGTCTGAGTTATGGGAGCACCCCTGCTCCCTCGACTCTAAAGCCCCAGGGGGTCCCCACAGGGGCCCTGCCCACCAGCAGCGACCCCCAGCGTAGGCTGCTGCTCTCAGCTATGTTATCAGGGCTCTGGGGTCGGCCAGAGCGGCCATCCCAGCCTGGGAGCCACAGTGGAGGCCAAATGGCTGAACATAGCAGCCCCAGGGTGGCAGCCTGGCTGGGCCCACAAGGACAAACTACAGATGACCCCAGGCCACAGCCTGCCCAGCGACTAGAGGCGCCGTGCTGTTGGCGGGGACCAGGGCAGGACGGGGCCTCTGATGGGCTGTGACTTCCTTGGATGCCAGTGGCGATGCAGCTCCTAATTTGTCCTCTTCTCCAGACCACTCCCCAAGAGTTTTCTCCCTGCCCTCCCAGCAACCCCGGGGGTGGATGAGGTCTTAGCACATGGAAACTGAGCCCAGGAAGATTCTGCAACCCAGCCACGCACTGAATCAGGTGTCCTGATTTCTGACCCTGCGCTGTTCCATTCAACGTGGGTCCCCACCTGTGTCCCCAGGGAATTCTACAGGAAAGATGAAGCCACTGGCAGACAGACCCTCAGCCCGCTTTCAGGAGGGTCCCTGGCTGACCTGGGTCACTTAATACACAAAACAATAGTGCATTGACGGTGCGTGGTAGAAACACGAAAACCCCAGGTGTCCACCCAAGTCCTCCCAGGAGTGTTCCCGGAGAAGGGTCCCAGCCACATGAAAGACCACTGTCCCAGGCTGTGCCACAGGCAGTGCTGGGGTCCCCGCTGAGGAGCAGCTGGTCCGACTCAGGAGAACACAAGCTGTTCCTACTGCCAGCCGGACCCAGCTTCACAGAGAGTAGAGGCTGGGGGCTGCAGCCGTGTGCCTCAGGGCTGGCAGCTCTGTGCTGGGGCCAAGATGACTCAGACACTCCGGGGCTGGCATGGGCTTCCTGGCCCAAGTCCACTCCCCTCCTTGATCTGGACAGAAGACACCAGCCTGCACCCCGACCAGCTCTGCCCTTTCTTGTCTGGCTGCAAACAGACCCAGCCGGTCACAGAGCCCTGCCCCGCCAGCCAGTGTCCCCAGGGCTGCTGGAACCAAGCACCACAGACCAGATGCCTTAAAACAACAGGACTTCCTCCTCCCCCAGTCTGGAGGCCAGAGGTTGAACATTTGACAGAGTTCAACATCCATTCATGACAAAGTGAAGTACAAATAGAAGGGAACTTCTTCAACCTGATAAAGCACATCTGTAAAGCTGTAGCTAACATCATACTCAATCATGAAGGACTGAATGCTTTCTCCCTAAGATCAGGAACAAGGCAAGGATGTCTACTCTCACCACTCCTGTTCAACATTGTACTAGAAATACTAGCTATAGCAACAAGGCAAGAAAAAGAAATAGAAACCTAGAGGGAAGGCAATGTGAAGACACAGGGGGAAGATGGTCATCTACAAGCCAAAGACAGAAGTCTTAGAAGAAACAACCCTGCCAACATCTTGATCTTGGACTTCCAGCCTCCAGTATTATGAGAGAATAAATTTCTCCTGCTTAAGCCAAAAAAAAATTTAAAAAGAAAGAGAAGAAAAGAAATAAAAGACATGCAGATTGAAAAGGAACAAATAAAACTGCTCCTATTTGCAGACAACATGACTGGCCTACATGGAATGTACCAGGAATCTACAAAAGAAAAAAAAAAAAACACCACACACACACACACACACAACTCCTAGAATGAATAAATGAGTTTAGCAAGGTTGCAGGGAACAGTCAACACACACACACACACAATCAATATCTCTATATAACAGCAATGAACATGTGAAAACTAAAATTTTAAAGTCAATACCATTTATAATAGCACCAAAAAATAGTAAAATTAAGTGTAATGTAACAAGACAAACCTGTATGCTTAAAACTACAGATACTGCTGAAAGAAACCAAAGAAGGCCTACATAAGCAGAAAGACATACCATGTTCTGGACTGGAAGATAGTAAAGATGTCAATTCTCCCCAAATTGATCTATAACTTTAATTCAATTTCCATCAAAATCCAAGCAGGATTCTTTTTTTGTAGATATAGACAAACTGGTTATATTGGGTTGGCCAAAAAGTTCATTTGGGTTTCTTACAGAAAAACCTGAATGAACTTTTTGGCCAACCCAATAAAATTGATATGGAAAAGTGAAGGAACTAGAATAACTAAAACAATTTAGAAAAAGAAAAAGAAAATGTGAAGGATCACTATTCCAGTATTAAGGCTTAAGTTACAGGAATCTAGGCTGTGTGGTGTTAGCATAGAGACAGACACATAAATCAGTGAGACTGATCTGAGACTACAGAATTAAACCCACACAAGTATAACTTTGAAAAAGTCATACAAGAAATTCAGTGGAGAAAGGGTAGTCTTTTCAACAAATGGTGTTGGAAAAATTAGTCATCCATAGGAAAAAAAAAACTGAACCTTGACCTAAACCTCACCTTTGTACAAAAATTAACTCAAATGGATCAGAAATCTAAATGTAAATCTTAAAACTATAAACTTTCAGAAGAAAACATAGGAGAAAAATCTTCATGACCTAAGGTTAGGCTAACAGTAGTTAGATATGACACCAAAATGTGCTCCATAAAAGAAAAAATTGACAGATTGTGCTTAATCAAAATTAAAACCTTTGCTCTTCAAAAGATACTTTTAAGAGAATAAAGAAAGAAACCACAGACTGGGAGGAAATATTTATAAATCACAAATCCAACAAAAGACTTGTGTTCAAAATACATAAAGAACTCTCGGGGCTTCCCTGGTGGCGCGGTGGTTGAGAGTCCGTCTGCCAATGCAGGGGACACGGGTTCGAGCCCTGGTTTGGGGGGATCCCGCATGCCGCGGAGCGGCTGGGCCCGTGGGCCACAATTGCTGGTCCTGCGCGTCTGGAGCCTGTGCTCCGCAGCGGGGGGGGCCGTGATAGTGAGGGGCCCGTGCACCGCGGTGAGGAGTGGCCTCCGCTCGCCACAACTGGAGAGGGCCCTCGCGCAGAAACGAAGACCCAACACAGCCAAAAATGGATAAATAAATAAATTTAAAAAAATAAAATAAAATAAAGAACTCTCAAAACATGGGCAACTGTCTTAAACAGATGTTTCACCAAAGAGGTCATCTGGATGGCAAATAAGCACATGAAAAGATGTGCAACATCATTAGTCACTAGGAAAATGCAAATTAAAACCACAGTGAAATATCACTACACACCTGTTAGGATGGCTAAAATGAAAATACTGACAATAGCAAGTGGTCACAAGGATGTGGAGCAACTGGAACCCTCATACATTGTCATGGGAATGCAAAATAGTACAGTCACTCAGGAAAACAGTTTGGTAGCTTTTTATAAAGTTAAACAAACACTTACAATAGGACCCAGAAATCCCTCTCCTGGGCATTTATCCTAGAGAAACAAAATTTTAGGTTCACACAAAGAACTGTACACACATATTTAAAGCAGCTCTACTTAAAAGCCAAACATCCCTCATCAGGTGAAGGGATAAAGTGGGGTTCATCCATACAATGGAATACTATTCAGCAATTAAAAGGAGTGAACTCCTGATACACAACAGCTTGGATGGATCTCAAGGCACTTTGCTCAGTGAAAGAAGCCAGTCTCAAAGGACCACACACTGCTTGATTCCATTCATATGATAATCTCCAAACGAGAAAACTAGTAATGAAGGCTAGATCAGTGACCACCTGGGGTGTGGGGAGGGGAGATGCCCCACCAAAGGATGGCACGAGGGATTCTGTGGGATGATGGAGCCATTTTGTATCCAAATCAAGGTGGTGATTGCATGAAACTATACATGTGTAAAAATTCATGGATCTGTTTACCGAGAAGGGTCAAAAGGCAAAACTGAATCACTTTAGTAACGAATTTGATGTCCTGTATTCAAGGTGAAATAATTCTTGGACTGGGGGAGACAGTGCCTTATGAGCAGTGGAGCACTCTTCCCAGGGAAACTTGGGCAAGAGCGGGTTCTGCAGAGCGTAGAAGGGCCACTCGGGAATAGGGCACAAATACCTGGGAGGTCGGGATCTCCCTAGAAGCTAGCAGGACCTGTTTTCTGGGGTCCAGTGAGCCAGCTAAGTTGAGATGAGGAATTGGTGCATGTTAGGTTCCTTTAGCAGGCGTTTCTGTAAGTGTAGGCTGATTTGGTTTAGATTTGTCACGTGGGCCAGGCCACTAGGGTGGCCTCCACTTTGTGGGTCCCAGTATACAAATTAAGTCCATATTACTGTATGTTAATTTTTAAATAATCTATTATAAAAGGAGGGATGAATTAAAAAGGTATTTTCTCACCTCCAGAGTTTGGACTCTCTTTCCTCCCATCTCACTGGCTCCTCCTTTGAGCATCTGTACAGGCCCTTGGCGGATCCAGAGGACGACACCAGTGCCCCTACTGTCACCTGGGATGGCTCGGAGGCAAGTGTCCTTCATCTGGCTCACGGGATGGTTCTGAGGATGGGAGGGGCTTGCCTCGTTGGGACCTTCAAGGTCAACCTTCCAGAGCTGCTGTTGATCCTGAAGAGACAAGGGAGAAGCCGCTGTTGCCCCTGATGTGGAAGAGGTTGTGGCCCATGGCCTTGGCCAAGTTGATGGGGAAAGGGCTGCCCAGGATGGGCTGCAGGGCTGGGAGGGGGCTGACCACACCAACTGCCCAGGGCCGGCAGCCCTTCCTTCACACAAGCCTCAGGCTGGCTCTCCAGCCACAGGGCACATGGTCGGGTCAACACGCCATGAGGGACCCCGTGGAGGCAGGTGCGGCCCGGGACACAGCTCCGGCTCCGTTGACACCAGGCTAAGTTTGCCACACCCTTGGGTACTCCTGGAGGTGTGGGTATGGAGGGGGCTTCTCAGAGCATCCACACGCCCTTCTGAGGGACCCCTGGGGCACAAACAGGAAGGGAGGCAGAAAACAGGCACAAAACCCTGGCTGAACCTTGTCCTGCCTCTTCTCACCCCTGGGCATTCCTCCACCCTCCACCTTCCACCCTTGCTCTCCAGACAGGGTGGGGTCGTGTCCTCAGGAAAGTGGTTCACTGGCAGCTGTTTCTCAACGCTAATTCTTCAGGAGTTCCCAAGGCCAAGCTCGAGTTTGATTAAACTCCTTTCTTTTACTTTTTCCTCTGCCTGAGCGCATCTTGCTGAGGCAACATAATAAAGTACAGGAAGCAGCTTCGTTCACTCACAGGAAAATTATTTTTCGCAACAAGGGCTGAGGGCGATTTCAGTTCACAAGGTCCCCAATCCCATTTGCTGGACTTAGGAGGGTTTTTCTGAGACTTGGCTAAAATATTTCCATCTCTCCCCAGATCCAACATTTTTGGCATTTCAAATATGTGTGTTATAACAATAAACAAGAGTGTGACCATTTTCTGTCCCCATGGGGAATAAGAGGTTTGTGCTGTTTCTCCCCAGAGTTCTGCAGATGTGAATAAATGGGTCACCAGCCCAGCAGGATGCGGGCTCATACCTGGAGGACAGCCAGGGACAGGGGCTCCAGGGGAATGGGGGCCTCCAGCAGGAATAAGAGCCTGGAGACTTTTAATTCATTTTAGATGAAAAATGTCCCCTATTCCCCAAGGTGGGCACGTGGCATAGTAGAGAAGCAACTGTGGTACAGGTGGGAGAGGAGGAAGGTTCTGGACCACTGCCCAGCCTCCCGTCTGGTACCCCTGCTCCCAGCATCATCTCCCTGGAGTTCACCCTCCACGTCACCCCATGAGCTCTCCAAAGTGCAAACAGAATAGTCATGTCCTTGCTCAGAAACTCAACTGTTCCCCGCAACCCCGCCAAAAAGAAGAACAAACTGTGGACAAGCTGTCCTCAGCCACCTCCAGCCTCCCCTCCAAGCTTTCTCTGCACAGGCTCCATGCCCCTACTCCCCTTGCCAAACTTCCCCATGCCCAGCCCAATGGCTGTTCCCAGCCTTTGCTCAGACGGTCCCCTTTCCCGGGAATGCCCTCTCTCCCACCTCCTTCCCAAGTCCCCCTAAACCTCCCTGCCACGTATGACTTGGTTCATGACCCGTTTTATCAAGACCACGTGGCATCAGACATATTTGCTTACATGCCTTTCTTTTTCCCAACTAAACTGGGAGGCCTTTGGGGTCCAAAGCCACCTCTCTGTATCCCAGGTCTTAATCAGTGCCCCTCGAAAGGTGTCAAAAAACAGAAAACTCAGATATATAAAGATCACTTGTGATCCCCTCTCAGAGTTAGCAGCTGTTAACAGCTTGTGTCTCTACTTCCAGCTACCTGTGTATGTGTTTCCTTCTCTATTTAATTGGTATCCTTGTTCTCTATTCTCCTTTGTAACTTTTCTTTCATGGTGCAATGTAGCTTGAACCTTTTTACCATGTCATTAAATATCCAATGACTTCATGGCTACCCAAGAATTCATTTCATGTGACCATTGCCCTATTTTGGATGTTTAGGTCATTTGCTATATTTCAGTTTTAAAGGCCATGCTGCAACCAACACCCAGGACATAAATCTCAGTGTCTGTCTCTGAGTGCTCCCTAGGATAAATAAATTCCTAGGAGAGGGGTTTCTGAGTCAAAGATACACACAGTTTCAAGGTCTTCAGATAGAGAGATAAGCAGATAGTTAGACACACAGATAGATATTGAGAAACAAATTGCCTCTTCAGAAAGCCGATACCACTGCCTTAGTCTGATCAGGCTGCTACAGCAAAATATCATAGACTGTGTGGCTTAAGAAACAAATGTTTATTTCTCACAGTTCTGGAGGCTGGAGGTCCAAGATCAAGATAACAGCAAATTCAGTTCCTGGTGAAACCTACTGCTTGGTTTCCAGAAGGACGGTTTCTCACTGTGTCCTCATGTGGTGGTCAAGGTCTGGGGGTGTGTCTCTGTTGTCTCTTTTTATAAGGGCACTAATCCCATCATGGGGCCCCACCCTCATGACCTCATGATCACCTCCCAAAGGCTTCATTTCCAAATGCAATCACATTGGAGTTAGGGCTTCAACATGTGGATTTGGGGGACACAGACATCCAGTCCACAGCCCCCACCTACCCTCTTGCCAGCTGGGGGTGGGAGCCTCTACTCCCAGCATCACCAGCATTCAGCTCTCCAGGTCTGGTTACGTTTCCTTATCACTGGACCAAAGACGATCTGTGTCTTCATCTGTGACCCTCCTCCCAGGGTGGTATGAGGATTGTAATGGGTTGGACAGTGGCTCCAAAATGATATATATGTCTGAGTCCTAATCCCTGGTACCTGTGAATGTGACCTGACATGGAAAATGTGACCTTATTTTGCAGCCATGATTATGTTAAGGGTCTCAAGATGAGATCATCCTGGATTATCCAGGTGGGCCCTCTATCTAAGGACAAATCTAAGAGATGCACAGAGAGAAGCAGCTCACGTGACCACAGAGGCAGAGAGTGGAGGGATGCAGCCACAAACCAAGGACACCAGGAGCCCCCAGGAGCTGGACGAGATGAGGAAGTCTCCTCCCCTAGAGTCTTCTGGCCCCATGGACACCTTGATTTCAGACCTCTGCCCTTTGAAACAGTGAGAGAATAAATGTTTGTAGTTTTGAGTCACTTGGTTGTGGTAATTCACTATAGCAGCCCCAGGACACCCACACAAGGATGAGCCCTGGGCCGGTGGAGGCCCAGCCTCAAGCACTGCAGAGCTGAGCTCAGTGTCCTTCTTGCCTCTCCTCCCGAGAATCAAGGCACGTGCTTGACAAAACTGAATAAAGTAAAGCCACGAGATAGGAATTGAGGTTAATTTTCTAAGAAAACCTTGTTTTAGAGAGTTTAAAGTATTTTTTTGTTTCCTTTGGGGAAAAGTAAGAAAATAGACTTCCCCAACCTGGGCAGAAAAAATGTACATCACTGTGAACGACAGAGGCTTAGTTTGTCCCATCTGTACATCATTCTATCATTCCAGATTATTAAAATTTTTAATCAAAGTTTTTGGTTATTAAACTGCCCGAGGTTGGCAAAGGGTTTGCTGGTTATTTTACATTAAAATCCTTCTTGATCCAATAAAATGAAATTAATTTCAGATGCCAAAAGGAGCTCAGGTCAATAGAGCATTAATATTTCAAGCTGGGGGAGCCGGCATGTGGCAGGTAGCAGGAGGGTCCCCCTCCTCCCCTTGCTGGGGTGGACAAGGCTGGGAAAGAGGATGAACTGCCCTCCTGGGGGCCCTGCTCACAGGTCCCAGGTGAGCCCCTGAGCCCCCGCCTCCTGATTCCACAATCCAGCACCCCGTAGAGGTCAGCCGATTGTCCTGCCCATGACCCAGGAGGCCAAGACCAAGAGCAGAGCCACTGCCTGCGGGGCTTCAGGCCCAGAGGTGGGACCCCCTGTGACCAGAAGGTAAACCACCAGTCACACTGCACCCTGACTCAGGCCACAGGATCCAAGGGCAACAGCTTCGGTCTCAGTCTCAGAGCCATTAGCCATTCACCCGCCCAGCCCCCGAGCATCTACCATGAGCTTCTGGGCAGCCGACACCCGGGCCACCTCGTCCCCTGCACTGATGTCAGCTGAGCCCTGAGCAGCAGAGCCCCGTGCTCTGACAGCAGAAGCCTACTGGCAGAGGTCCCGCCTTGATGGGGGGACAGCAGTTACCAACCAAACGGTAGCGTAAGGTAAGAGCAGACCCGGAAGTGTTAACCCGGAGAGCTGTGATGATGACAGTGGACCATCCCCCCCCCGTGAGAAGGGCACAGTGAGCTGGCCCAGGGGGTAGGAGCCAGCCACGGGCAGGGCCACAGGCAGAGGAAGGAGCCTCACGAACGCTCTGATCTTGGGGTGTCTGGTTGTGAGGTTGGGGTGCACTCACAGATGCAACGGGGGAAGCCTAGGACCCACTGGCCGTGCCCCCAGGACTGTTACAAAGGGCACGGGTGTCTGGCCCTATGCCACCCTTGGCCTGGCTCCACATCAGCTGCCCCAGCTTCTTCCTGCCTCTGGTTTCTTCTCAGCTCAAAGAGGCTTCATGGACCGACTGGAACAGATGCCCCTGGCTGTCCCCGAGACTGTGGGTGTTATGTATGCTCCGGCTGTTGTGGACCCACAGCAAAAACCTACCTGAGGTAGCCTCCCCGTGGCCAGAGCTGGCACATCTCAACAGGAGAAGAGCGAGGAAATGTCATCTTTCCCCACACCTAACGCTCGGCCCTCTATTCACCTGCCAACGTCTTTCAAGTCCCTCTGCAGACATTCATTCAGCCCAAGGCAAATACCGGGCCTACACGATGCCCAACCCAGAAATTCATCATTTACGAGGATGCCTTTTTGATAATTACTGTGTATCTGTGAGCCTGCGGCTCCCTGAGAAATGAAACCTTGGCAGGAAGCAGAGAGAGTAGATGTTGCTGCAGGCAGGTGAAGAGCTGGTGACCTTTGAAAGAAGAGCAATACCTGGTGGCACCTCCGTGTTTAATTTGTGGCAGCCCCTCAGCAGGAGGCATGTGTGTAACAATAGCCCTAGAGGGTAGGAGGCAAACCCCCATTTTAATAATTCACCTTCTTGGGTTTTCTTGTGTTTGATCAAAGATACTAAATTTAATAAGAGAATTTATCAAGGTTATCTCACCTCAACACACACAAAAAAGGCAATATCCCTGAATTCTGCCCACCCCTTCTGCAAGCTGAGAGATATGCATGCATGTTTGCATGCGTGTGTGTGTGCATACGTTTGTGTGTACCAAGGTGCATGCAGGAACACATGGTTTCTAGCCCGGAGTCATTTCAATGCCCAAGTCTATAAGGGATTCACAGAATACTCAGTGTGGAATTAAAACTTGGCCAGTCTCCCTCGAGGGGTATCAGGGCACTGTGGTTAAGAATGTGGGGCCTCCATCACTTTGCAGGGTCTAACCTTTGCTCTGAGTCCCTGGACAAACAAACAAAGAGCCTCCAGACACAGAGGGTGGATTTAACATTTTATCACCTGGTAGCATATTTTCATCCCCGACTGATGGAAGGTTCCCACTTCTCCTTAGTATCTGGGCACTGATTCCCTTGAATTCCCACACCCCACTCCCATTGCTCCCCTCCCCAGAGGCAACAATTTTGTTTTGATCATGATGTTACCGAGTCCAAGCTCATACTGCAGCCATGTGAGAAGACAATAAATGGAGACATGAGTTTCTGGGGCAGGAATAACTTTATTCAGAAAGGCAGCAGACCAAGAGGTGGTGGACTAGTGTCCCAAGGAACCATCCTCCCTGTTAGAATTGAGACTTCTTTTAGACTAAAAGGGGAGGGGGTAGAGTCCTGGTTCTGGCCAGACTCCGGAGGGGATGTGTTAATTTCTTCTTTCCCGCAGCCATTCACAGGTGGGCCTGGTCAGGAAGCACCCTGTGAGCTAAACAAAGGTATCTCAGCTTAATGCCCATTAGCTGGGAGGCAGGGTTCCCAGCGATGGGCCATCATGTAGAATTTAAGCTTCTAGGCAACATCATTTTAGTGAGTAGCTTGTAATAGAATACAAAGGTTCTTCCCTATGGCAACGACATAGCTTCTTCTGTATGTTGGTGTTCTTGAAAATCAGCGTGTATATTTTATTTGTGTGAAGGATATTGTGCCCTAGGTCTCATTTTCCAGTCCCATCGTGTTCCTCTGTGCATATAGAGTCTGCAGTTTCTGTTTCCTGCCCAGCCCCCTACAGTGTACACCTGCCCAGCATTACCTGTGCTTGCTCCCTCCGACAGGTGGCACCCAGGCTGCCTCCCATCATACGCACACCCCAGAGGACGCTCGTGTGGGTCCCTGAGGATGTCTCTGGGCTGGATACATAGAGGCAAAACTGCCGGGTCCCAAGACGTGCACGTGCAGAGTTTGTGGCTACGGTCCCCCTGTGGCCTTCCAGGATGGCAACAGCGTTACACCCAGCAAACGTCCTGGGTGTCCCTGCAGCTCACGTCCACCCCAACATTTGTCTTAACCACTTCGTAAATTTTTCCCAGTCCGTTAGATATAAAGTGGTATCTCGCCCGAATTTTCCCTCTGTGATTATTAATAACTTTGACCTTTCCTTTTTATGCTTATTAGCTTTGGGGTTTCTTCTCTATGAACTGTCTGCTCATACACCTCGTACATTTTTTCCACAGGGGTTGCCATCCTCGACTTTGTGGTTTGCAGGAGTTCCTTGTAATTCTAAGTCTTAATCCCTTGTCAGTTTTTAACATTGCAAATGTCTTTTCTCCTTTGCTCAGCTGTGTATTAACGTTGCCCATATTGTCTTTCACTGAACAAAAATCTCTAACCCTGATAAAATGAAATGTACCGATTTGTTGCCTTATGGTTTGTGGTTCTGAATTTTTATTAAAGGCATCCTGGCTTCTAGGTGACAAAGGTTTTCTGTGCGTTTTCTTTAACTTTTGCTTTCGCTGTTAGAACTTTAATCCACCCAGAATCCAGCTATGTATATGGCATTAGGTAGAGATTCAGGGTTGGGTTAGAAGGTTTTTTCCTCCGTGGCTTATCACAAATAGGTTCTGAGCTTTATTGAATAAATGGTTTTTCTGCATTGATTAAGATACAACAATGATACTTTTCCTTTAGTCTGCTACTATAATGAATTACAGTGAGAGATTTTCAGACGTTCCTGGATAAATCCTACTTCATCATGTGTCATTTTTCTTAATACATTATTTGGTTCAGTTAATTAATATTTTACTTAGGATTCCTGCAACTTTGTTCATAAATAAAACAGACCTGTAATTTTTTTTACTCTTATTGTCTTTATTTGATTATGAAATCCAGGTTACACCAGCCTCACAAAATGAGCCAGGCAAATTTCACTCATTTTCTACTTTCCCAAATATCTTGTATAAAACAGAAATTAATATCTTGTATAGAACAAATTAATTAACAGAAATTAATACCTACAAAATATTGTAGAAATCTCTCAAAAAAATCTGGACTTTGTGGGTTTTTTTGGTGAAGGAACTTCTTGACTACCATTTAACTTCCTGAACATGCATTTGTCTGTTCAAGTTGTCTATTTTATCTTACACCAGCTGTGGAATTTTATACTTTTTATAAGAATTTACCCATTCCATTAAAGTAACAAATTTAGTAAATATTCCTGTTCATGATATTAATTTCTTATCTTATTTATTTCTAACTTCTCAATCTTTTTCTTGATTAGTCTTTCCAAAAGTCTAACAGGTCAATTTTTTCTAACCAGATTTTGGGTTTGGTCACCCTCTTTATAGGTTTTATTTATTTCATTTATTTCTGCTTTTATAATTTGTATTTCCTTCCTTACTTTGGAGAGGGTGGGTACAGGGTAGGGTCACTCTCTTGCTCTTTTTCCAACTGTTCGCATCAAACACCTGGCTTATTCATTTTTAACATCTGTTGCTTCCTGATAAATGCATTTAGAACTGTCAATTCCTCTTTAAGAACTGCTTTGCCTTTGACCCGCTGATTTTGACATATCAAATTCCATTATCACTTATTCTAGTATTTTTCTTATTTTCCTTGATGATTTCCACGAGTTATTCAGAGGTATGCTAATTAGTTCCCCCAGAATTGGGGTTTCTAAAAAACTATTCTTTTGCTAATTTGAATGTCTTTTATTGTGGTTATAGAATGTGCTTTAATTTACATTAATTCCTAGAAGCAGATTGAGACTTCTTTATGGCCTAATATACAAACTGTTTTTGTAAGTGTTTCTGTGTTGGGGGGGGGGGCACACCCTCTGTCTCTTGAGTGTAATGTTCTTTGCATACCTCACAGCTCCAGCTTCTTCGCTGTCTTACTCAAGACTTCAGTATCTCTGCCTTCTTTTGTCTGCTTGATCTATCATTAAAAGCTCCATTAACATTTCTCCCTGGATTTCTGTTAGTATTGCTTAGGGTTTTTTTTTTTTTTTTTGAAGCTATGTAATTAAGTACATATATATGTATGATGAGTACCTCTTCTTTACTTATGATTACATAATGTTCTTTTTGTCCTTTGTGATTTGTTTAATCCTTAAGTTCTGTTTTGTGTCTTTCTTAAGCTCAAAATGGTGATGCTAAAACTCCCTACATCATAGAATTAACATGAGGATTAAATATGGTAATCTGCATAATGCATTTAAAACTGTGTCTAGGATATTGAAGCTCTGTTAAGTGTCAACTTTCTCTTTTTTTTCCAATTTTTAATATACCATGAGTCACAACAATTCTTGGTGGCCAGGGCACCTCTGCCAATCTCTGCCTGGATCTCCTGCCTTTCTACTCAGCACCACAGTACCTGCCCCACTGGGTGGAAGGTACACACGGGGCTCAGAGAGGGGAGAGAAAGTACAGGCTCCGTGAGAGGATTCCCTGCCTGGCAGAAGGTAGAGGACAAATGACCCTCCAAAGCTGGAAGGATGAGCAAGGGCCAACCCAGGCAAGAGAATCCAGACAGAGGGGAGATTTTGTCTAAATAGATACCCACTGAGTGACAGATGCACCTGAGCGGCTGGTCAATGTGGCCAATGGTGGCAGCCGAGCGCTCCGGGCAAGAAGTTATGCAGGCGCAGCCCAGCTCCCCCAAGGAGGGGAGTTTCCAGAAGGATTGCCCTGCCTAGCTGGTTAGACAGCAGAGGGGTAGAAGCGTCAGAGCACACACTGGGGCCTCACCTCTGCTCTGAGGTCTCCAGGCACGTGAAAGCCAAATGGTCCAGGAGAGCAGTGGATAATTGGCATCTCAGAGATGCCCAGGGTGGTCCTTGGATGCGGCATCAATCTCTCCGCCTGGCAGGGATGGAGTTGGAGGGACTCTGCTGCTGAGCATGTAACTCAATTACCGCCTGGAAAGCTGGCCTCTTAAACGCTGTTATCAATCTGAATTAGGCTGAGAGTTTTAATAACACGCTCCTTCCAGATGCCTCCTCCCCAGCTTTATCATCTCCACTGCCAATTCACTTCCAAAAGAAACAAATTAAGCCAAAGGGGATAACAAATAATATTTTTTAATGTGTTTTGTTCCTGGTGGTTTCCATGGAAGAAGAGTAACAGCCTCCGACAAAGCCTCCCGGGCAAGTTCTGGCTCTGACCCAAACCTGGGTCTGGGAAGGCATCAAAGTTAATTACCAGGCGCTGACTTCAGCTACCCAGAGCTCCCCAAACCCCACCAGCCGGCCGGTGGAATCACCTGGGAGCCTGTAGGACACACAGATCCCTGGGCCCGGGCTGGCCCTGCTGCACAGGATGTCCAGGGAGAGGCCTGGGGATCTGCATTCTAAAGTCTGACTGGTCATTCTGATGCCCGAGCCAGCCCATCATGTCCTGCCTGCCCTGCCACTGTGCCCTGCAGGCTGTCCTCACGCAGTGGCCGCAGCAAATGAGGCCACGCCCTCATCCCTTGATTAAAGCATTGCTCTACATGGGCTCCCAAGTTGCTTTTCACAGGAGGCTGTGATACTGTGATTTGTGATAAGAAATATATCCTTGGTCTTCATCCCAGTCCTTGGCACAGAGCTCCTTAAACTCTCAGAATTTCCTAAGTGATGAGAGCAAGAAAGGTGTCTTTGGTTATGTTAATGAGGTGACTTTTGGAAAAGCATCTAAGGATGGCGGCTGGATGTCAGTGGAACCATCCATGTGATTAGAGGGTTGGAACTTTCAGTCCCACCCCCAGGCCACCCGGGAAGGGAGGGGGCTGGAGGTTGAACCCATCACCAATGGCTAAAGAGTTAATCAATCAGGCCTCTGTAATGAGGCCTCCATAAAAATCCAGAAGGACAGGGCTCAGAAATGTTCCAGGCTGGTGACCGTGTATAGATTTGGGGGAAATGGCACGGCTGGAGAGGGCCAGGAAGCTCCATGCCCTTTCCCCATGCCTTGCCCTGTGCATCTCTTCCATCTGGCTGTTCCCAGGTTACATCCTTTTATAATAAACTGGTCATCTATAAGTAAAATGTTTCTCTAGGTTTTGTGAGCCACTCTAGCAAATTAATCAAACCCAAGGAGGAGGTCACTGGAACCTCCAATCTACAGCTGTTTTGTCAGACGCACAGGCAACCACCTGGACTTGCAATTGGCATCTGAAGTGGGGGTCAGTCTTGTGGGGCTGAGCCCCTAATCTGTGGGGTCTAACGCTCCCTCCAGGCAGATAGTGTCAGAATTAAGCTGAACTGCAGGGCACCCAGCTGGTGTCTGAGAACTGCTCCATGGTGTGGAAAAACCCACCACACATTGGAACTGGAGTTAGAATTATAGAGGCTCCCATGGCCCAAGAAGTCTAGAAATTAGTCCCGCCTGGCTCTCTGGTTCCCAGGCAGAGAGGACCTCCCTTGCATCAGGAGGGTCCTCTCTGAAAATGCACGGCGGAAAGCTTCCCAACCCTGCAGTACCAAAATCCCATCTCTCTTTCTCCGAAGATTAAAAATACTAAGTCAAGAAATCTACCTTTTTTGTGTGCCCTGTGGAAGATATTAATTACTGTTTCCTGTTTACCTAAAAGTTTTATGAGAAACCTGAATGTTTCTTCAGATCCTAGCTAGGCTTCAGCTAAATAGGGCTCCCTTGATGTAAAATACAGAAATCGGCAATGGTTAGGCTCAGAGAGACTCATCACCTACCCAAGGACACACAGCTGGGTTTTGAACACAGACTGTTTGAATCTAAACCCCAAGCTCCTGACCACTTGTCTCTCTGTATCTCCCAACAATGACAAGCACCAACTAAATGGAGGATCAGTACCCAGGAGAGTAAGTACCAGGAGATGATGAGAATCAGAGACAGAAGGGAACAAAACTGACTTCTATAATTGAGCTTGGACATGGCTCCAAGCTCCCTGCAGACCAAATGCAAAGATATGAACAGATGAGGGTCTTTTATCAGAAAGGAGGGAGCAGGTACATTGCAGAAAAGAGGACTCTGTGTAATTGATGCTGGGAACCCAGTAGGATAAAGTGGAAATGTCCTGGGTAACATTTTTGTGGAAAAGGACCGTGGCTATACTTCATGCAGATGTTTCTCATAAAGATCTCTGCAAAAGTCAGGAACAGAACAGAAAAGTGTGGCTCTGAGAAGATCAGGCTTTGCCAAGACAGGGTCATGGGATCCAAATACTCAGGCTTCTTGCTCCAGAGACAGACGGTCAAGCACCCAGAGGCATGGGTAGACTGACACACCCTGATCGTCTATTTTGAAAAAGTAATCATTGGGCTTTTGTTAGAAGGCGAAGAGCAAAGACACTCTTGTAGCTGACGATGTTGGTTAGGTGGATCACGTTCCAGACCAGGAGCTTAACCCAAACTCCCCACATCTCCAAAGACAGGCTGCAGGAAACCAACTGATCATTCATAAAGGGTAACTTTTTGGCTTCATTTCAGAAGATAAAACTTGGCATGATCACATCTCCCAAATTCTATGCCGTAGAGCGTGGCTGAGAGGACACGGGGGTGGAAACACCATTAGCCCACCGCAGCTATGGGAAACCGCAGGATTGCCGGCTGGACCACCTGATTTTAGTGACAGGGAGTCCCCAAGCCCCCTCCAGGTGACATAGCTATGAAATGAGCCCCTGACAACTGAATAAATCAACCTTCTTTATAGAGTTATTGTTGTTCATTTAAATGTAATTAGATTCTCAAACACTTTGCTTAAAATTTTTTAAATCCAACAGAATCAAGGGGTGGGGGGACAGTTCTCTTGTTTTTTTCCCTCCATTCTTGTGGGAGAAGTAAAATGTGCTAATGATATTTTTTCTTCTGGTTTAATAAAGATAAAATAAATTAATTTATCCATTCAAGAAAACAAAACTGCTAATTTAAGTGTTATTGCCAGGGCAACACATTGCTCATTCAGACACCTTATCAAAGTCTCAGGCTTTGAAGACAAAGGTGACCCTCTCAAGGCCCAGGGACACCTGGTGTCCAGGGGTCTCTAAGATGCCTTGGTTATCAGTGATGTCTGCCTTCTTTGCTGCAGCTCTAGGAGGAGCGGGGACCATCTGTGTCCTCTTATCTTTCTGGGACATCTTTACCATAAGTTAGAAGGGGCTACAATTGCCAAGCCCAACAAAAATGGGCAGAAAGAGAAGTTTATGAAGTAGGAATGGGAATTAGGATGTTTCCCATCTGCAGCCTCAAGTCACTCTTTCTGACAACAGTTAAATACGTTTCCCATGGAAACCAGGTCAAGTTTGTGCAGTAAAATCATACGGGAGTCATTGTATGGGAGGGATCTCAATGCACCTAGAATGTGTCCTCCTCCCAAGTCCGCGACGGGAACCAGGGATCAGGATGCCAACGGGCTGGGAACCTGCTGACACCCCATCCACGTGTGTACCCATGTCCACCACATCCCAACACGCCTGGGACACGGTCGTGCGGTTGGGGAACTGCTGGCCCTCTCATCACGTGATGGGGGGTGTTAGTCATGTGACCCCCACATTGTAGGCATAGGTAGTCACTGGGGCTGGACTCAGTGACAGGTCAGGGTGGCATGCGGGGGGCCAGCCTCTGAGGGACACCCCCCCGGCCTCGCCTCCTGGTCTTCACATCTTTGTGAAGTCCCTCCCCTCTCTCCCAGGACTGGTCCATGAGACCAACAGAGCATGACAAAGTGGTGATGTCACTTACAAGATTAAGTCACAAAAAACTGTGTCTTTCATCTTGGTCTCTGCCTGTCTCCCCTCCCTCCCCCTTTCTCAACCCTCCAGTTCTGGGGAAGGCAGGTTGCCGGGCTGTAGGTGCCAACATGGGCCCCCAGCCACAGCCCCAGTGGCATTGGGAGCACGGTACCACCTCCAGCACCTGCGCCCCATCTTTGGCCTCTGCACACATCCCTGCTCTTCAGGATCCACTGATTCCTACCAAGGAGACCCTCCGACCTCCCTTTTCCTTTTGGAGTAGAGAAGTGGAAGGTTCCAGAACTGTCGTGATTGAGACCTAAATGGGGGGCGGGGGGTTGCGGACAGTTTAGAGTTGAAGAAAGTCAGACCTGGGGGGCTGGCATGGCAGGGATGAGGCAGGGGGGCTGAGCACGAAGGGTGGTGGGCAGAGGCACAAGCGGCAGGGGAGCCGTGGAATGTTCCAGGCGCACGGAGCAGGCGGGCTGGCCGGAGTGGAGGATGTCATTCCAGCAGGAGTACGAGGTTAAAAGGGAAGGTCGGTTAGGGTCCGCTCTCAAGATGCTCAACTGCCCGACCTCAGAATCCTGGGCGACTCAAGTCACGCAAGGGAGACGGCAGAGGGTGGTGGCCAGAGACTCAGCCACGGACGCGTTTCTTCGAGGAACCGTCACTGGGAAGCTGCCGGCACGGGACGAGGACAACGAGGGTCCCGCAGGAGCAGAAGCAGGGGCCCTGCTCCCTCGTTGCCCGTCCTCGTGCACAGGAGGGACCCAAGGCCCAGCGAGGGCGACCTGCCCAAGGAGCCGCACCCAGGCTTAGCCAGCAGGCACCACCCCGCGGCTCCGCCCCTCCAGCCTCCGGCCCAGCATTACCGCCTGCTGGTGGACAGCTGAAGAGGGAGGGGAGGCTCTGTCCTTGATTAGAACTTCTTAAGCTTTTGTATTTGACGAACCAGAACAGAGTTTCCTATCTTTTCATCCCTTACCCTGGCAACTTTGAGGGACAAAGGAATTCCTAGTAACAATGTTAGCTTCCCATTGGGCTGTAACAAATTACCACTGACTTCAGGACTTAAAAAAACACAAACGTACTATCCTGCGGAGGTCAGAAGTCCACCGTGGGGCTCACTGGGCTGAGGCCACGGTGTGGGCAGGGCTGGTTCCCTCTGGAGGCTCCATTTCCTGGCCAGCTCCAGCTTCCAGAGGCTCCCGCCTTCCTTGGCTTCTGGCCTTTTCCTCCATCCCCAAAACCAGCAATGCAGCGTCCCTCTCACCCTGTCCCTCACCTCCTCTCCTGCCTCCCTGGTCCACTTTCAAGGACAGTTGTGGTGACATTGGACCCACTGGGTAATCCAGGACCATCTCATCTCAAGATCAGCTGATTAGCACCCTCAGTTCCATCTGCCACCTCAACCCCCCTTTACCAACTAAGGTCATATAGTCACGGGTTCCAGGATTAGCACCTAGACATCTTTGGGGGCCATTTCTCCAGTCACCACGGTGACCAAACGTCTCTGGCTGGGAAGAGTTTGGACTTTCAGCTCACAGTTTCCCAGCTGCATCTACAGCAGTGAATTACATGTTGCTGGATGGTGTGTCCCAGCTCCCGTGGTCTTGGCTGGATATCTGGTCACCAGAGGCTCTGGCCACCATGGCTGATTCTCCACTTCCACAGTGAGCCTGTGGCCATAGAGCAGGTACCCCTTGGGCCTCATCTCTCCTCACCCTGCCCCTCTTGTGCCCCCATTCAGGGATGTCAGACGTTCCTCACACAGCACAACATCGAAGCAGACACTGCGTGAGGGGCCCCAACACCCCCTAAGCATGAAGCCTGAGGGCTACTAACATGACGTAGCTGAGGACCAGTAACTCCAGGGAATGGCACTTGCAGTATCATCTATGTGGATGGCGCCCCTACAGTTGTGCGGTGCGCCTCCTGGGCAACTATCCATGGCAGCCCTGAAGACACGAGTGAGGAGCAGAAGGGAACAGGACACCCTGCACTTGGGCTTCGGGAGGAAATAATGAAGAGTGCCCTCTGCATTTCTTGGCGTGGGCACCTCCATTGTGTAACCTGTCTAATCTTCCACAAATCCTAACTACTTCCCAGTCAGCACCTGAGTGTTCCCTGGATGCCAAAACCTGTCCAAGTGACCTTTGCTTAAATGTACTCAAAGATTAGAAAATCCAACTAAATTCAGGCCGGCTAAGATGGATAATTACCATCCCCGTCTTACACCTGAGTCGGAGGTAGGGGAACAAATGGGTGATAAGGGGACCCAAGGTGACAGGAGAAAGGGCTCTTTGCCCCCAGTATTCTGTGTGACCCCATCTGCAAAAGGATGCCCAAGTCCCCACCGGCCCTAGGATTCTCGATGCCCCACGGGCCTGCAGGCAGAGAATGAGGCAGATCAGGGCCAACCACCAGCAAACCACAGGTAAACGTGGACCAAGGTGGGTGTGATTTCCATGGCAGCCACAAGAGGAAAGGCCAGTCTGAAGGCAGCTGGCATCCGTGGGGCTGTGGCTTTTGAACAAGCAGGGAGGGAAACTTTATCCATCATTCCGGACCATCAGCTGAGACTCAGAAGTGAGGTTTTTCACCCAAGAGTCCTCTGGATATAGAAATGTAGCATCTGAAATCTGCCCTGAAATGTGGATTTGGAACAGGTCCCTGGGCTGGCAGCTCTGCTCCAGCGATGTAGGACCTACCTCCAGGTGGGTGGGAAGAGGGACCGGCCCCAGTGCCACTGTCACTCGAGAGAGAAGGCAGAAAAGAGACTCGAGCACGTGGCCAGTTTGCAGCTGACGCGGAGACAGGCACGTGATCTTGCAGTTGCCCAGCCCTGTGCCGTAGAAGCCCTTTCTCACAGCCTCCTCTTGCAATCACGTGATCCCCTTGGGTAACTATTCCCATTGTGCAGAAAACCCAGCAGCTTGTCAGAGGGAACCCAGGTGTCCTGACCCCTGTCCATGGCTTCCCGGTCACCGACTGATGACCTCACCCACCTGGCCGGCCCCACTGCCCATCCACAGGGCCTCCCTGCCCACGACCCCAGTCAGCAGGACCCGGTAGAGGCTGGATGCCTCCTTCACCTGTTAAACATGAGACCCACGTGCATGCCAGCCCTCCAAGGGCCGCGACATTCAGAAAAGTTAACCAAAGTACAAAGTACCAAGTTAACCAAAGCATTAGATAAAAACCTGCACAGATGCTGGAAACGGTGTCGTATGTGCACTCCCGGTGACCCAGGCTCTGCACCGGCCCCGCCTGAATCCAAGTGGGGAGGTTGGGCATTGTGATCGTGCGGGTCAATTTCTCGGGCACAGGTGGGATGACGGTTCCAGGAAACGATGGATTTCACCTCACTTGATGCTCCACAGAGGAATGTTTGGGGCCAAGGGAGCCCAGACCAGCACCGAATGGATACCCGGGGGGCAGATTCTTCATCAACAGTCACGGCGAGCTGGAGATGCCCCCCTCCGTCCTGTTCCCTCTCTTCCACTCACAGATGTTTCTGCTGCTCTGTTCACGTAAGTCCGCCTCAACAAGATCCTGAGCGCTGAAGTGATGGCCATGTCGTCTGTGCCCACTTGCCACCCTGGAGGACCCGCCTCCCTGGACCGCTTGGTACCAGCACCATGGCCACGTTGGAGCCCGTGTTCACTACATTTTGGCATCAATGTCACCAAACCAAACTTGGGTCCCCTTGCCCACGCACAGTAAAGCCAAAGTCTACTGACACTGGGCTGGGTGAAGGAAAGTGCAGTGTTTATCGCAGGCGCCGTACAAGGAGTCCAGGGAGCTAGTGGACTCAAAAAGCCCAGACTCCCCGATGGCTTTCAGCAAAGCATTTTTAAAGGCCAGGGGAGGGAGGGGCGTCCTGGGGTACGTAATCAGCTCATGCGCAGTTCTCTGATTGGTTGATGGTGCGGTGCCAGGGCACTGTCACAGGGGCTCAATGATATCAATCCTTAGGCGCCAGTAGGTCTGGGGGCTACAGGCTCATGGTCATCAAGTAGTTAATTCCTTCCTTTTGGTGGTGGTTTTAGCACCTGCAAAACAACTCAGGAAATGTGCATCAGATACTGTTATCTGGGTACTTCAGAGGTCCCCCCAGTAGGATCCTGCTCGGTTACATCAGGGGGAAAAACGCCCTCCTTTACTGGGGTCCCTCCCACCCTGTGGTCCAGGTGGCCCTCCTCCTCTCTGTCACACGTCCTTCTGCACAGCAGCCCTTCACACAGTGTTGGGAAAACTAGTAAAATAGTCTTGTTCAGGCTTCAGAGGCAGAAGCAAGCCTCTGACTGATTTGTGACCCTGCCTGGACTGCACGTCTGCTTGCACACCTAACAATGCTTACCGACAAGTCAAGCACCATGGACGATAGAAAAGGGAGTGGGTCTTGGAATTTCTTGAGCCCCGGGGACCTGGCCAGTCCCCCAGGGTCTGGAAAATCTTGTGACCCACATGGTGAAACCAACAGCATTGTTACAGTTAAACCAGAGCTGCATTTTTTCACGCAAACTGATGATATCAGTTTGCAGCCTGGGATTATAAACAGAAGGCCCCAGAGCTGCAATTTGAAGTCTCACCCATGGGGTGGATGCACAACCTGGGACCTTCCCAACTGGGACTTCAGATTGCTGTTACTCCGGACTTCCCAGCTGCTGTTTGAATCTGGATGTAGGTGTCGCCCAATCTGGTGATATATACTCTGTTATGTCTCTCTAATACTTGTATTCATCCCCTTCTAATGACTGTATATTGAAATTAAGTTAAATAACCTTCTATTTAAAAATTAACTAAATCTGTTCAGTTGTGTGAGATGAGTGGTTATTTTACCAGCAAATCCAACGAACCTTGAAACCGAAAGCAGGCTTTTGGCAAAACACAGAGGACTCCAGGGCCATGCAGATTCGGGGACGCTTGGTTGATTCATGCAGGTCATAGCCTGACCTTGGAAGCGTGGGGTCCACTGTGCTCTGGTGACCAGGGGACTCTGAGATCGCTGGGGCCCCCTCCCCAGGCCCAGGTGCAGCCCCCTCACCTCCTCCTGTCTTTGGTCAAACGTCTCACTGGGGTGTCCCTGACCACTTGATTCTCCATGGTATCCTCCCTCCAAAACCCTGGAACTGTCCAGGTTAACGTTCTCCTTCCCAGCTACTACCTTCTGAGGCTGCCACAGAATTGAATGAGTTAAAACACTCAGCACATGTGTAATTTTGCCGAGCCTGGAGCCACTGCTCAGTGTTATATTTTACTTAGAATATTTTGTTGAATGTAAGATGCCATTGATGGCAAAAGGCTTCGTTGCTTTATGTACCACTAAGAAAGAAAAAACACTGCCAATTAAACTGACACGATGCTCTCTTATCACTTATCATTTTTATTTTATACTTATTGAAGGAGCTCTTCTGGACTTAATTAGACCCGGATTTTTATTGGCTATCACTTCTGTGCACACATAAAAAGAAAGACATAAGCAAGAAAAACTGGTTAAGGTATTCCTAAAACTGGCACACGCTGAAGTCCAACCCTCCTGTTTGATTTTCCACTCCAAGCCACTGAGGCTGCGCAATTCTCCACGCCAGCATCCTCTGAGCTGTCAGGAGCACCACGGGTCACCCAGACGATCCGCTGTCCCCTGGGGCCAGTGTGCCTCACTTCCATCCCCACGATTGTCTCCCAGGCTGTCTCCTGCAGAGATGAGGATGTCAGCCACACGGCCACGGCAAGGCTGAGCCAGCGCCTCTGGTTATAAGACGCGTCCCAATTCAGAGACATTCAAGCATCAGAACCGTGCATCTCAGAATCGATGAATGGGGCTATTTGTTTATTCTACCCCCCCTCCCCAGCCCTCCCCCCAGAGGAAGCTCCGTGAAGTCGGGGGACCTCTCCCTCAGGCCACCTCGCTCGGCCGCTGCCCTGTGGCCCGAGGCATGTCCCCACCTCATCTGTGAAATGGCTGTGAGGACACAGAGCCCGGCTCGCGGGCTGTGAGAGAAACATGAGGCTCCAGCTCCGCTGCCTACCCAGGGGCTCCACTCCAGCCATGTCCCCAGCAAGAGACCTCTCGGGCCAGCAGGATCCAGAACCCTGGGCCCGAGCCTGCCTGAACGGAGGGGCCAGTCCCTACCTGCGGATGTGTCCTGGGCTTGGAGGGTCGAGTGGGCTGCGTCCCACCCTGTTTTCCTTTCTCTGGGGTCCACACACGGAGCCTATTTCTGCTCTGAGTTTTAAGAAACTTGCTTCCTGTCGACTTGCTGCCTGTTCACTGGCAGCTGACCGTCCCCTCCCTCCCTGGTGTCCCAGGAGGGGCAGCCCAGACCCCAAGGAGGCCCCCCCATCTTCCTTCCCAGGACAGCAGCTGTCCCTTCCGGGTTTAACACAGTTGAGATAGTTAAGAGACATCCTTTCCTCACACTCCTGGGACAGTTCTTCTGTGGGACAGACAGAAATCCACGGGTCTCTGGCTCCCTGACCACATGGCTGAGTGAGACCCAGAGCCAATGCAGACACACGGGACCAGTGGTCCGGCGAGTATCCATGCAGAGCGTTTACTGAGCACCTACTCTATGCTTGGGACACGGCCACCTCCCCCTCCCCCAGGCAGGCGTGGGCTGAGATGGGGTATGTGCTAGGGTTCGTGGGGGACAACAGAGACCTTCCCAGAGGGGGCGGCATGTCCTGATCTCTGGAAGATCAGTAAGGGCAGCCAGGTAGGAGGTTAACAAAGTATGACCCAGGCAGAAGGGACCATGTGAGCTCAGGAGAGGGGGGAGGGAGAGGGGAAAAAAGAGAGGTGGGGAGGGGAGGAGGGAAGGAGGGCGGGAGGGCAAGCGTGGTGCGGTCTGGCTCGTCTAGGCACCTGCCAACAAGGGCACTGAGAGCATGAAAAGACCACGAAACAGCACCGATCACTTGCCCCCCCGGGGCTGGAGTCCGGACCTGAGGTTCGTGGTGTCACCAGCTGAGCAGAGCAAGTGTGGACGCTCTGGGTAGGAAACTGTCCATCTAATCCTCCTCCACCCCTCGCAGGTAGCAAGCCAGTCACCAAAGGACAAATACTGTAGGATCCCACTTGCGTGAGGTCCCTGCAGGAGTCAGATTCACGGGAACAGGAAGAAAGGTGGGAGCCGGCGCTAGGGGAGGGGTGCGGAGCGATGTTTATGGGTCAGAGTTTCAGTTTAGGAAGATGAGAGAGTTCTGGGCGTGGACAATGGTGATGGTCGCACAGCAGTGTGAATGTGCTTAATACTGTGCCCTTAAAAATGGTTAACGATCAATTTTATGTTATGTGTATTTTATCACAATAAAAAATAGATATTGGAGACACAAAAAGATCCATCCTCCTCCTATTCCCTGGAAGGTGTGAATGTGGCCTTATTTGGAAAAAGGACCTTTGCAGCTGTAAGGGAAGGATCCCGAGGTGACATCATCCTGTGTCAGGTTGGGCCCCAAACCCAACTTCAGGCCAAAGCCCACCCAAGAGCCCATCCAGTCCTCCCTCTCGAAACTCACAGCACATAATTTTGCCCGTGAACCCACAGCCACTGGTCACTGCAGGCCAGGGAGGCCTTACTCAGAAAACCCCCAGAGAGCTGCTGGGCCCGGATTCCCACAGCATCCCCCCCTCTGGTCTTTGCAGGAATGACCCAGGCCAGCCCTGTTGATCCCTTTTGCCTCCTGGGGCTGCCCTAACCAAGTATCGTAGACCGGGGGGCAGGGGGGGTGCTTAAAACAGCAGACGTCTGTTTTCTCACAGTCTGGAGGCTGAAGGTCTGAGATCAAGGGGGGTGCAGGTTGGTCCCTTCTGGAGGCTCTGATAGAAGGGTCTGTCCCCTGTGTCTCTCCATCTTCCGGTGACGACCAGCATCCTTGGCTTGTAGACGACGCAGCGCTCTGACCCCTGCCTCTGTCGTCACGTGACCTTCTCCCGGGCGTCTCTGTTTTCTCTTCTTATAAGGACACCAGTCATAGGATTTAGGGCCCACCCCGATCCAGTATGGCCTCATCTTAACTGGACTACATCTGCAAAGACCCTGTGTCCAAGAAGATGACATTCTGAAGTGCCTGGTAGATGTGAATTCGCGGGGGGTAACCTGCTCAGCCCACGACAGGGGGATCGGCAGGGTGCACTGCAGGTCGCAGGTTCCTGTACGCATCTCTGCCACCTGCAAAACGAGCCCAGGAGTGCCTGTTTCGCAGAGGTGAGAGGATCCTAAGGGGGGTTACGGGTAAGGTGCCCAGCACGGAGTTGGTGAGAAATAGAGGAATGAAGGGAGGGAGGGAGGGAGGGAGGGAGGAATGAGCAGGTGAAGGGCCCCACCTGTCCCACCGGCCAGGTCCCAGCCCCGCAGAGCCCGGCACAGCTTCCCCACCAGGACCTGACCCCGCAGCACAGCCCTGCAGGCTCCGTTGCTGGGGGAGATTATGCGTATTATGTAGATGCATCTGCGTGTCTGTAAATCTCTTCCCAGGGAGGGATTTGATTCTTCCAGTGCCAATAAGATGATTGAGCAAACTCCACTATTGTCCCGATCATCACGATTAAGCGGCAGTTGGCATAGCATGGGGTGAAGACGAGGATCTATTTTCCCGATTAATAAGGTTTATTTTTACTCAAGCTGAATAATACATGATCAGTGTCAAAATAAATTACCGTCCTTCCATTATAAACCACTCTGCGGTCCCACATCCGTGCCGTCTCTGTCTTCCCGCTTCCCAAGCTGCCTTCCCTTCTCGGGCTCCCGGGAAGACTCCCTTCCTTCCCACCACCGTCCTGCCATTCATTCTCTCCGCGATGGAACGGAATATAAATTGGGCGCCTCGGGGACCTGTAAAACTTAAGAGCACGTTGCATTAGGAACTGGTTTTGCGGCTATAAATTATGTAACAGTTCCAATCCAGAACGAAGCTGGTATTTTCACGTATGGTATAAGTATAAACCTTAAATCATTTTTCTAAGTGTTTGATTTCTCATCTGTGGTTTACTCTCCTACTAAATTTCTGTAAAGACCCATTTATTCAGCTTTGGAGAAAAATACATTAAGCAGTTGTCCACTCGGCAGCCACAGAGACGAGGAGTCACCCTTGGGTTGGCACCTGCCCACCCGCTGACCACAGGCTTCTCCCCTAAGCCTTTTGGCCTCGGTTTCCCACCTCATGATGGGAAGCAGAATTGCCCTTTTCCAAAGGGCTCCTTTCCAAGTTGAAAACGAGGAAACAGGGGCGGCCCAAAATAGAGCAATTCTGCTGCCGTAGAGCTTGACATTTACGAAAAATCAATGCGGTTGTAACATCAATGCCTGTGGACCTCGGCACCAGGAGTCACATAACTTTAGTTAGAGTGATATCGACAAATGTGGTTAGGAGCAGACCAAAAAGAAAAAGCATTCCTTTTTGAAGGGCAATGGAGTTTTTCTTTATTTTAAAACCCAAAGAGAAAACCTTGCCCGGAAGCTACTCTGTCCGGTGCTCAAGGGCTTCACGGGTCCTCTCCCGTCTCGAGTCCCTCAGGCTGTACACCTGCCAGGTGAGGTGTCGGCCAGAGGGTCTCCTCCAGTCCAGACACAGCCCCCCACACGTCCATCCCCCAGGGCTCCAGCCAAGCTGACAAGCTCTAAGGGCCGACGGTTCGGGGTCCGAGTCTGGACTCTGAAACCTACCAGCTCCCCGTCTCTCTAATAAAGGGCCTGGTCCAGGGTTCCCCCACCCAAAGTCCCACCTCCCCCGGAGGCCCCAGGAGGCCTGTGCCACCACCCTGCCCCGCCCGGCTGTCCTCCTCACTTTTCTGGAGCCGCGACTGGGCACTACCTGTGGGCAGGCCCTGCAGGAACGGAGTCTTCCCTCCTGGAACCTCCCACCGGGACTCAGGAGGCGTTTGGAGGCCCGACTCGGGGTCCACATCATCCCACGGGGAGAAGAGTGCCCACATTCTCAGGGCTCCACGCGTTTACATGGAGTCTTCAAGCGCCGGGAACCCCGCAGCATCATTCCTCCCCCGAAATTCCCTGGAGGCTCGCACAGAGAAAGTCCCCCCACCTCCCACCCGCTGAATGCTGCTAACTTTACCTCAGGTACCAGACTCAGCGAGGCTCTGAGCTGAGCCTGCAAACACCAGGGTTGTTTTTAACTTAAATGTCATCATGTTTTCTTCAATGTGGCTGGCGTTTGAGGCTGGATTTAGACCTTGTGGCTCTCGTTCCATTTGTTGGGCAAGAATTGGCTACTAAGGCTCTGGGGAAGCCGGTGGAGCTGCCTAGCCATGTGTGATCCAGTTTGCTTGACCCGGGCACAAGCCAGCAGGTCTGCGTTGTCACCTTCCGCGGCGGACGCCGTGGGTCAGCTCTATCCTGTGCGGCTGCCTTCACCCCATCATCCAGGGCGTACTTTGCTATTATTATTAAATTATTACCTATTATTAAGAAAAAGCTCCCCAAACCAGGAAGGACACAGGGAACACTGGTGCCAGGGCAAGGAGAAGGACCCCTCACTTTCCACTAAAGGTAAGAAAAGCACAAGAAGCAGCCTTCTTTGCCAGGCTCACATAACACAAGCTTGATCCATGGGGCAATCAAACCACTCTTCTGAGAGTAGAACAACCTCATTTCTTTGGAACCGAGTGAATGGCTCCGAGATGGAGAACTTTCCATCCTGTGCTCAGCTGAGCTCTCCGAGGGGAGGTGCAGAAATAGGAAGAGCGCCTGGGCCTCCGTAGGAGGCTGAGTTTGCTGCAAAACTTGCCGAGCACAGAGCTTGCTGACAGCGGAGCCACCACCCAGACATCCGCCCCCAGGGCCCCAGTGGCCCCTGCCCCCCCAGCGCAATGAGGTCACACTCAGATCTGGGCCTGGGGGGCTGCCGACCCTGTGCATACTGGTGGCATCTGGCTTTCCATAGATTCCATGTCCTCTGACATTCTGTCCTTTTCTTCTACTTCCAGTGGCAGAAAGAACCTTCTCTGTTACAGACTTGAAACCAGGCTGGAAGGGCCACCCTTTTAAATGCTGTGCTATTAAGATTCTTTAAGAGAAAGTTTCCAAGCCTGGCAGAGGGGCCTCGAGGCCAGAGGCCAGTGTGTGAAGCACCACGGGGAGTGTCATCCAGAAAAGAGAGCCCTGGGGTCACAGCCAGGTTCCACGACAGAGGCAGAGACCCCAGGCCAGGAACCCACACGCCCCAAGGAGGCCAGCTCCTCCCTACCCGTCACCCACGCTCATCCCCGCTCTGCACCTTAGCAGCTGTCACTCTCTGCTCTCCCTGACGCCCACCAGCCTCCAGAATGGCTCCAGCCAAGTCTCATAGGAAGCCTTCCTCTGACCCTCCCCTGTAACCTTCCCAGGCTGAAGCCTTCCCAACCCCTCCACCCTGGAGTCCATGCCTAGCCCCACCCCCGAAGTAGGGTTTCCCCATTGAGATCTGGGAGGCAGAGCTCACAGCAGGCATACACAGGTGTGCACGAACTTGCCCTTGATGAAGATGGATGAGGAAGCAGAGGTCCAGTGGGCTGTGGAAGGTCCACGGTTCAGGTTACACTCAAGAGGAAAATCCGGGGGGACTTGACCACGCGTGAACCCCACGCAAGGTGCTGCCTGGGCTTGCAGGCAAACCCTCCATCACCAGCCCACCAGAGGCCCCCAAGAGAGACTGCAGCAGGCAGAATTCTAAGAGGACCCCCAATGAAACACACCCTCATATAATGCTCTCCTTTGACTATGGGGAGACCTGTGTATACGAGGGAATATCATCCCCGGGTTGTATCACCTAACAAAAGGGATACTGAAGATGTGATTAAATTCCCTAATCAATAGCGTTCATCAAAAGGAGATTTCCTCCTTGGGCCTGGCCTAACCAGGTGAGCTCTGAAGAGGGACTCTAGAAGTCTAAGACAAGTAGAGTCAGAAAGACACACTTCTGCTGGCGCAGAAGGAAGCAAACATCCACGTTAGGAGCTGTCTATGGAGCAAGAAGCAAGGAACAGTGGGCGGCCCCTGGGAGCTGAGAGCAGCCCCTGGCTGGCAGCAAGAAAAGGAGGGCCTCCATCCTACAACCACGAGGAACTGGATTCTGACAACAGCAAATGAGCTTGGAAGAAGAGCCCAAGTTCCAAAAGGGGACATGGTCCCAGCCGACACTCTGATGGCAGCCTTGTGGGACCCTCAGTGGAGGACCCAGCCCAGATCCTTGACACAAGGACTACTGTGAATAACAGACAGGTGTTGATTTAAGCCACTAATTTGGGTGATTTGTTACGGAGCATAGATAACTACTACAGGGGAGCCAGAGCTCCCTACACCCCATCCTATGAGCCAAAGAGAGTGGATTTTTCAGGATAAAATGTGGTACTGCGAAGGATCTTTAAAATTTTTAATCAGGTGTTTTTAATTCAGGATGCGTACTTCCTCCTGGTTTGGAAAAAGGATATGAGGCAGAACCACTTTATAAAATGTGTTTGCACGTCTTAACTTCAAACAAGAAATAAACTTTAGAGTCTGAATGGGAAAAAAAACAAACAAACACCCAGGGTAGATTAATGCACTTTCCCTTCGCAGGAATGCTTTGCTTCTACTGCTTTCTGCAGGAAAACGACCCAGACTCCTTGCTCCCCAGGTCCCGACACTTTTCCTCCTTAGTGCTTCTCCGCCCTGAGCAGCTGGAATGGTTCCATGTGTTTCCAAGAGGCAGGGGTGATTCTAACTAATATTCAATCCAAAGACACATCAGGAAAGCCGCGTTACCTCCTGTCTGACAGGGGTGTGTGTGAAATTTATAGGATTCCTTTTGGCACAAGCTGCTTTAAAACTCAGAGCTCAAGTAATACTTGGCCCTAAAGTTAAAATGACACAGTGATGGATGCACCTGATGAGTCTCTTGGCAACGGGGCTGCAGTGTTTGCTGGTTTCAGAGGCATCGTCTCTTAGACCCCAAGGAGCAGGACCCGAGGGCACCCAGACTGGACGAGGACAGGGGAGTCCGAATCACACCTGATAAGCTCGTCACCTTCCCCCCAAGGGTGCTCTGACCTTCAAAGTCAAAAATAGTCTTGACTAATTATAGGAATAAAAAATGAGGATGGGGGCTTCCCTGGTGGTGCAGTGGTTGAGAATCCGCCTGCCAATGCAGGGGACATGGGTTCGAGCCCTGGTCCGGGAAGATCCCACATGCCGTGGAGCAACTGGGCCCGTGAGCCACAACTACTGAGCCTGCGCGTCTGGAGCCTGTGCTCCGCAACAAGAGAGGCCGCGATAGTGAGAGGCCCGCGCACCGCGATGAAGAGTGGCCCCCACTTGCCGCAACTAGAGAAAGCCCTCGCACAGAAACGAAGACCCAACACAGCCAAAAATAATTAATTAATTACCAAAAAAAAAATGAAGAAAACAAGCAAGTGGGGAGAAGCCAAGCAAAAGGGCAGGAGCATCTGTGGGGTTGCCCTCTTTCCGGGGTCTGCTGTGACACTGTCCTGCCTTTACTTCTGGGACATTATCACTGATTCTCGTAGCCACACCCCAGCCCCTTAGGCAGCGTATGGATTTGCCAGGGCAGCCGTAACAGAACACCGCAGACCCAACAGCTAACAACAGATATCTATCCTCTCCCAGTCCTAGAGGCTGGAGTCTGAGATCGAGGTGTCAGCTGGGCTGGTTTCTCCTGAGGCCTCTCTCCTTGGCGTGTGTCCCCACACGGTTGTCCCTTTGTGTCTGTCTGTGTCCTAACCTCCTCTTCCTGTAAGGACACAAGTCATATGGGATTAGAGCCACCCCTAGGACCCCATTTTACCTCTATAAAGACCTTATCTTCAAATACAGTCACATTCTGAGGTCTTGGGGATCAGGACATCAATATATGAATTTAGGGGTGTGGGGAGACACAGTTCAGGCTGTAACAGGCAATGAAAACACCTTTCATGTCATCATAATGCACAACAGTTGGGGAATAAAGTGGGAGAAAGCGGCTGTGGTCCTGTCTGTTCTGGGGTGTCCAAGGCACCACTAACAGGCCCCGCGCACAGGTCCCTCATCCTAAGTGCAGGGCCAGGGACCCTCGAAGGACATCCCTGTCCCCAGACAACCTGCTCCCAAGACAGACAGAGGATCAAGTTCACCTGCTTTCTCTGCACTCGCCTCTGAGGCCTCCTGCTGGGGTTCCACCAGGAAACAGAGGATGACCCAAGGTGCCTTAGGTTCCTTAGGGGACCCCGCCCTGGGCTGGCCAGGGCCCTAGGCAGGACTGGCTGCAGGGCAAGCTGCCGTGGCCGGCCCTGCCATCCGAGGGTCCCCAGGCCACCAGGAACAACAGCTCAGGCTTTTTGGTTGCAAGTGTGAGAAGCCCGCCCACCCCAGCTGGTTCGGGAAAGTGAGGGATTCACAGGCAAAGGTCAGAACTCACAGCTCAGGTGGTGGTTCAGAGCTTCGCGAGGTTCGGGGCCAGCTCTGTCCACGCACCTGCCTTGTTCTTCTCTCTCCTGACAAACCCCCGTGCCCAGAGCCGAGATGCCTGCCCCGCTCCGTGAGCAAGGAGCTCCTGCTCAAAGGACAGAGGAGACTGACCTGGGCATCTGTCCCGGCTCAAGACTCTGGGTGCGTTCCTGCCCTGACTGGGGAAGTGCCCTGTGGGGGAGGGGGGACTTTAGAGAGGGGAGGAGGGTCATGGGCAGCAGACACCCCAAAGGTTGCACCCCCAGCATGCCATGCCTTCGTGCCCACAGCCATGCCTGGGTCCCACCCTGGCACCTCTGATCCTCAGCTGGAACTCAGAGAGGATGCCACTTGGACGCCCTCAGCCGTGGTCCAGAAGGATGTAGGAAGGAGGCCTGAGTTCTAATCTGAGCTCCTCCACGTGGTGCTGGGTGATGAGAGCCAGTTACTCACCTTCTCTGAACCCCAGGTTCTCTGCTGTCGAGTGGGGTCTTTATTGTTGCTGGATTTAGAGATGGGAATGCTGGGAAGCCCCCCACTCAGGTCCTGGCTTGGAGGGGCGCCCAGTAACTGCCTCCCTCCTGGGGGGTTTAAGCATGGACCCCGGAGACCACCTGGTCCAGCCCCTGCATCTGATCGCTGTCACCTAATCTTCCAAGAAGAGTGAGGAAGGTCGGCCTCACCAGGCAGAGAAGGGAGAGCACCGGATGCGGAGCCCGACACTCGGGGTCTTTCCTCTCCCCCGGAGACTTGGACTTTCCCCCACCTGGGCGGCCACCTCCCTGCCAGCAAAACACAGACCGTGAACTCAAGGCTTGAAATTCCCTCGTGGCACAGAAATGGGAGGGCAGGCTATGTGCTGTGACCGTGAACAGCACCCACGGCGGCTGGAGATGCCACACAGGCGGCCGCAGATGCCTCCTAAGGGGCCTTTGGCGGCTCTGCCTCTCCATCGGGATTCTCAGCCGCAGCATGGCTGGCATCCTGGGTGGGATGTCTTTGCTGCCCTGTGCACTGCAGGAAGGTGGCACCCCAGCCTCTACCCTTAGGCACCCAAAGCGCACACACGCGCACACACACACACACACTCACGCCCCCAGTGTGACAACCAAAACTGCCCCCAGGCAAGACCCCCTGGAAGGACAAAGTTGCCCTGGTTGAGAATGACTGCATGAATGCCCAGATCTTAAAGGAAAGGCTGCCCACGTGAAACCCCGGCCTCCTCCCCTGGGGGGAGCTTGGCTGTGTGACTTGTGCCTGCCGGCCCGTTCACTGTCCCTGGGAACCGAGCTAACTGGACCCCCGTACAGGGGGAACTGCCGGCCCCCAGGCCCCTGTGCACCGACTTTAATTTGGAGGTCTTATAGCAGTGATTAGAGTCTCTGGGCCGTAGGCCAGGACATCCTGAAGGAGGGAGGTATGGGGCACTGTTCTTTCTGAAGGAAGGCGAGCCAAAGCCCCCGTGTGGAGCTGTCTTGAGGGGTGACACTGTGGGGAAAGATCATCCCCAGGCCAAGGCACCAAGGCCACCCACCCGCAGCAGCCCCGTGGGGCAGGAGGAAGGGCCACACGAAAAGGAAGGCACCAGCGAACTCGCACACAGGTCTAACCAGACCTTGGGCAAATAAATTTCTGGTCCTCTCGGAGCCTCCAATACCCAAGGGGGTTTCACACGATGTTCCAACGTGGCTCAGTGGTCTGTAAAATCCAGTGGTTTGATAGTCAGATTAAACAAGGCTGCATTTTCCAAGGCCAGTGGCTCAGAATGGCTGTCACTCTGAGACTCCAAGGAATGGCATCTTCTGCCCATGGGGCCCATGAAACATAAGCAAGAAATAGCATTTCGCCCCTTTGCCCTGTGGACTAGGGGGTCCTGGAGGCTCACCGGTGCCATTCCAGAGCAAGAGGCAATTGGGCTGAAGTTTGGTCCAGAGAGGGGTTCCCCTCCAGGAGGGCAGTGTGGAAGCTCAGCATCCAGACATCAGGGGACCCACAGACTCAGCGTCACGAGCCCAGACAAGGCTTCCATCAGCCCGCTGGATGCAAGCAGCCCTTGCAGGTTTGGGCCGTGAGTCCCCATTGCGACTGGGTCCTCCACCTTCCTGGACAAATGCCCCCCCCACCCCGCCCCGGTGGCCGTCAGGGGAAAAGAACTTCATTACAACAAGTTAATAAAACATAAATACAGGCTCCGGAATCTAATAATAGCTGGTTTACATGTTAAAGAGCCTGCAAGGCACAAGTTCAAGATCTGCCCACCCCCGCCAAGCACCACCAGGCCTGGAAGCTCACAGGTGAGGCTGTGCTCTCCTGGTGGGTCACATCCCTTGCCAGGTAGCCGTCCCCTAATGGGACAGATGCACTGATAACAAAGAAAACCTGTGAGTTGAATCTGAGCTCCTTTCGACTTTCCTAATTAAAAACAAGGATATTCTCCCACAGAGAGAAGAAACCCAATGACTGTCAGGAGTCAGGGCTGAAGAAGTGGCCTGTTCCTCGCAAGCAGAGTGCTGCATATGCCTCTGTGACCGGGGGCAGCCTCACAGCTGCACGAAGGATGAAGGACTGGGTCCCGTGGCAGCTGCCTCGGCACCCACCTGGCCAGAGCTCAGAACGTGTTTGCTGAATTGGACAAATCAGCACAGACCCCAGTGCCCCCAGGCAGCCTCTGACCCCCACCTTGCTCTCCAAGGAGGTGGCTCCGGCCCTGCTCTGACCCCATCGCCCACCCACCCCGGTCCTCAAAGCCCTCCCACTCCGACCTTTGGAACCCACAGACAGTCATCAGCAAACCTTCCCCCGTATCCTCAAACTCTTCTCTGGAGGGTCCCTCAGGCTCTTGTTCTCTGACCTCTGGGCCTGGGGCAGGGGCAGGGCGGGGGGCAGGTGACCTCCTCATTTGTCACCGTGGCTTTCAGACTGTGTCAGTTAGCTTTGCTGCATAACAAGTTACCCCGAGGTCTAGTGGCCCAGGAACTAGCAACACAACATTTGTTACTTCCCCTCAGTCTGCGGGTTGGCTGGTGACCTCCCTGATCTGGCCTGGTCCTGGCTGATCCTGGCTGGGCTCTCCTGCGCATCTCTGGTCCCCATGCAGGAGGACTGGCGGCCTGATGACCTCACTGGGCCGCCTCACCTGTCTGGTGTCTGGCAGGCTGTCGGCCCCAGGGCTGGCCCCTCCGTCCCCCTGAGGAGCTCACCTCCCCGCAGGCTGGCTGAGGCTCATGCGGGTGGTGGCCTCGGGCTCTGAGCACAGTGAGCAGAGAAGCCTCTGTTGCTGACGTCCCCTGGCCAAGGCAAGTCACATGGCTAAGCCCAGAGGCTGTGTGGGAACCCTCAAGGGCGAGGATGCAGGGAGAGGAATTACTGGGTCACTTTTGCAAAAGTCTAACCTGCAGACCACGCTCCCCCCTTCTGCTACCAAAACCTCGTCTTTGTACACCTTTGTACATCAGTGGACTTTATGGCCCCTTCTCTCTCATCACTGTCATGCCCCGCCCCCCAGCACACCCCTCGCTCCTTGCGGACGTCTGCCCCTGGCGCCCCCTCCACCCCGCTCCTGCCCCCATCTTTGGGGGGCTGCTTCCTCCCAACACACAGCCTCCCAGTCCTTTGCCTCTCACCTCCCAGACTTACTTTCTCTCTCAACCACTCACACTGTGGCTGACCTAGACCTTGCGAGGACCATACCTGCAGCTCCTCCCTAATGGTACTCCAGCCTCCCTGCCTCTGACCTCTGACCTGCTATCTCTGATCACCCTGACTCAGGCCACCCCTGTCAGCAGCCGGGCAAGGACACCAAATCTTCAAGAAGCCTAGAACCCCTCCTGCCCTGGGAGTCTGGGCCCGAGGGGACTGTGTGCGTGTACACGTGAATGCATATGTGCCTGGCGTGTACAGAGGTGTGTGTGCACGGGTGCGTGGGTGCACACACGTGTGTGCACGTGGCAGGTGCTGAGAGGCAGCCGCTCCTCACTCAGCCCCAGCTTCGTGCCATCCTCCAGTCATCGCACGGTCTTAAGGGGAAGCAGGTGGCGGGGGGGCCTGGATGTCCCCATCCTGGGACACGTCTGGAAGGTACCTTGCCCCGGAGCCCTCAGAGCAAGAGGCACTGCTGCTGCCCGCTCTGGCCGCGCTCCCCGGTGTGGCATCCACGCCCACTCTGGCCGCACTGGGCCCTGGGTGTGGCATCCACGACCACTCTGGCCGCACTGGGCCCTGGGCGTGGGATCCACGCCCACTCAGCACCAGTCTTTATCTAGTGAGTTCTCCTTACTTGACACTTGAGGCAAATGTTTGCTGACTTCACAACGGGGGGAGCCCTTCCCCAGCCAAGTCCCCGCCTGTCCCTTCCGCTCACCGAGTACCAGGGCCAGAGCCCCTCTGCCCCTCTCGGACAGAAACAACTAGGTTGACGGCTTCTGGGCTGCAGAGCTCTGCTGACTCTGCCTTCCTGCCCTGGTTTTAAGGTTAGAGGGAAAATGCTTCTCACTTCTGTGTTTAACCAATAGCTGATCCTGAGACTAAAGGAGTGGATATTTTTCCTGCCATCTGTGATATAATCGCAATAGATGGTCAGGCCCCCACAGCTGCTGATTCCCCCAGATGTCAGAAGTTGTGGATCGCTCCATATTTGCTCCCCAAGTCTCCCCTGGATGCTGTGGGGAACGTGGCCCCCAGAAATGTGCCAGGAGTTCCTGATATCCAGAGAGCACACGTGGGGAGCCTCATTCTTTGCAACAGGCATTGTTCTGGACTCTCGGTAGGGCTGAGAACTCACCACTAGTTAAGTCCTTGGTATTTCAACCATGTGGTTATGTACCTGGACTCCGGACCCCAAACCCAGTGGCTTTGCCACTTACCCTCTGCGTGCTCGTAGGCAAGTCACTACACATCTATGTGCCTCAGCTTCACAGTCCGTAAAATGGGATGATAACAATGGTCACCTACCATACCAGTTACTGTGAGCAGTAAATGGGTTAATGCACATAAAATGGGTTAATGCATTTAAAACTGCGCTTGGCCCATAGGAGCATTTGCAACTATTATTTCAGAAACTCAGGAGGAGGTGGATCGGGGTCAGGTCAGGTACTAGGTGACTAAGTTTTCCAACCAGTTTGGAGCCCAGATATAATATTCTCAGGTCTCCTGAGCCAGTCACCAGGACTTTCAGCCCAAACCTCTACAGGGTACTGACCAGCAGGAAAGGGGGGGGCATTGCCAAGAACTGGCTCCTTTTTGTTCTTTATTTAAAGGGGATTAGGACATCCTGCAGAAATGAAAAAGCCTGAAGTGAGACTACTGTAAGGATAGAATTTTTAAAGCAGGCAGATCAAAGAGGTAGCTCTTGGTGCTTCCAGCATCTGAAGCCATGCTTTTAACCCCCCTTCAGAGTGCCTGGAGGGCAGTGGACCATGGTGTGGTTCATCCTTCCCAACCTGGTGTGCTTTCCAGGTGGCAGAGCCATGGAGCTTGGTTTTCTCCTTACAGCAAGGAAAAGGGAAAGGAGCAAATTTCCACTGAGTGCTTGGTTGTGTGTCCCATATGGGGCCAGCAAGTCACCCATGTCACCTCATTTATCCCCACAAGGACCTTGTGAGGTGAAGAGTATTAGGCCCTTGATGCAAATGAAGCAGCTGGCGCTCAGAGAGACCTCCCAGTCACACCCCCTGACAAATGAGCAGCCGAGATTCAAATCCAAGTCTGCCCCCGGCACACACTCTCTTCCCACTGACCGCTGGGGAAGTTGCCTTGGGTCCTGAGCTCTCAGAAAAGTTGAAGACAATCTGGGGATTATTTTTGTCCTCAAACCCTGTGTACCCTAGTTTTTCCTCGCTGCTGTCCTGGGGACACTAGAGCAGAGAAACCATGACGACTGCCCCTGCCTCAGGTGAGGTGCTCAGGTCACACCCGGGGACCACCTGCTCACTAGCTTTCCCTCCACACGCACGGTCCTCACTCCCTCCCGCACTGGGGATGCGCAGTCCCCTCTGATGGGGCTCCTGCAGATAGCAAGGTCAAAGCCATGGCACGTTTGTCAGAGAGCCTCATGAAGCCCTTGGCAAGTGCTCCTGGGCCTCTCATTCATGAAAGGTGAACATTATGTCTCTTTATGGCTGGGGAGACCCATAACTCACGGTGCAGCTGGAAGAAGAAAAACTAGGACAGACTTCAGAAGTGGAAGAAAAAGTAATACACTTCATAAGTGAGCTGTTTAAACTCTCCCACAGGGGAGCCCTTTGTTTTTGATGAAACAGCTGACGTTTGTCTCCAGGAGCCCAAACTGAGAAAATGGGGCAGGCACTATTTATCCCAGCCAGAGATTATGATGTCCTGACCTGACACCCCCTGGAGTTCTAGCAGACTGCTTGACCAAAATACAAACACAGGGTTCAACGTGATTTTTCTCCATGCACTGGTGCAACAGCTGGTTGTCTGATTTTTCTTTTCCCTGCACAAACAAGAGCTGACAAACAAGTTACAACCAAGCACCCAGCTGGTGTGCTGCCCTATTCTCTTCTGGGACGGATGCTGCGTGCCCCCATTAATGTAAATCCGCAGGGGCTTTAGGAGGTGGGGCTGAAGTGTCAGGACCATAGGTAAAGGAAATTGGGATTTGGAAGCAAATACATGGTGTATGGAAGGCAAGGTTTCAGGCTGACCAGACACTGAAGAGTTCTGAAAGCATTCTGGATCTAAACCCACCTGTCAGGCGTGGCAAATGCTGGAGGTGTTCCACTTTTTAGCCCCCCGGCCCCTCACCCTACCTGACTTCAGCACCATGAGGGTGAACAGCTCCCTGCCACGGCATCACTCTGCTTTTGCTTCGGCATCAGAACTTTCTCTGAGATGATGGAGGCCACTCTGCCCTTACACAGACACAACCCAGAGATGTGGGGGAGGTTCACAGCCCTGAAAACATAGCGTGTGAGAGTTGGTGGATAAATGGCCCAGCCTCACTTCCTTCAGAGGTACAGTAATGAGAGGCTTTCTCTAAGGTACTTACAGGGTCCCCAGCGAGACTGAAGCTCCATTGAACACTATGGAAATCATCTCCAGAGAAAATCCTTTCACTGACTTTTCCTCCTGCCCTGTTCCACTCCCACTATCCTGCTCCTACTCCCTGGGATCACATCCCCATTAAAGCACCTGCATCCAGTCCCTTATCTCAGGCTCTGCTTCTGGGGAATCCAAAATAAACTTAGAAAGCTAACCTTCAGGATGGAATCCTGGAACCACATTACTCCTTGTATGACAGTAACAGAGACTCCATTACTGGGTGATAAATAGAATGATGATAATCCTTGGGGTGCAGTAACATCATGGCTATCAAAACTCTCACCAGCATTCTGTAGGATGAGGTACAGGTGAAAGGAAAGCCTTGGTCTATGCAGTAACTAGCCCTTGAAGTATATGAAAGTTATAAGGTTGGAGAGTTTGCTGGCTCTTTGTTAACTGTCTTAGACTTGACAGAAGAGAGTGACAAGCTCAGAGCAGCCAATTATCAGCTCAGGGTGTGCAGTCAAAGCCAGAATGCCTCCATGGCCACCTTTAAAATTACCCTCATCCCCTGAAGCCAGAGGGAAGATAGTGCTGAGATCAAGCCTGTAATTAAATGTAAGGCTGGAAAAACTATAAAAGACACTGAATGCATAGCCTTGACAGGTCTCCAAGGCTCATGTCAAGGGCTGATAGAGGAGGATTGGGACCCTGGATCAAGGGTGAGACATTTGGGTGAATGCACCTGAGAATCTCTAACCTCAGCCTCTGAACCATCTGAAAAATCTTCCTCCCATTCTCTAGAGGAAAGAAACCTCCTCTAAATTGGTGACCATGAAAAGACAGGGCTTCATGTTATCATGCCCCCTAAGATGACGCTTTTTCTCATCAGGACCCACTCTTCCCCTCCTCACTGCGTCCAGACCAATAACTAGAGTCAGTCATCAGCATGGGCTATGCAGACGGTGAGAAATCCAGAACGAGCGATGGAGGAAAGAGATGACGGATTTCAGGACCAGATGCAGCAGCAAAACTAGCTGTTTCACATCCCTCGGGCTTGAGACTTTTCTTAGAGGGTCCAACCAGCCACAACCTTGGACATTCAGTGATTGAGCGGGTGTAATGTGAAGCACATGCAGATCTGGGCAGTCAAGGGTGGGGGTGGGGTACTGAAGCAGACATCACCTTGGCCCACCTGATTTTAGCACTGCTCTCCTGGACAGTTCTGTGCACATGGATGGGACCTGCCTACTTTTCTGCACCAGGGCTTCCTCCAAAGTTGCAGAATGTCCCACGCACTGGACAAACCTCAAAATGATGGAGATTAGGAGTTGGTGGATAAATGCACCTATCTGCATCCTTCTGAGAACAATTCTAAAGTGCTTTCTTCTACAAAATTCCTCAGAGAGTCTCCAGCAGAATTGAGATCCAGTTGCCCACGGTGGTAACTAGTTCAGCAATGAATCCTTTACTGATTTTCCCCTCCTTTTCCACCCTACCCCCATTGATCCACTCTCCTGCTTCCTGAGAATCTACTCTCAATTAACCTTCCTGCACTGAGGCCCTTGCCTCAGGCTCTGCAAGTGGGAAACCCAAAAAGAGACATCAGGTAACATTTCTACTTTGTCCACTGGCCAAGGACCACTCTTAATGTGCAAGGTTCCTTCCAGGGTAGAGGGGAGGTGGGAGCCCATGAGTAGCTTACACTCTCCTTGGTTAGGCCAGACACAGATATGTGAACGGTTCAGGAGATGACCAGTTTTCATTAACTGGCTTTCACTGTCAGTGACTTAAAGCATGGGAGGTCATTAAATCATGATAATTATTGATTTCCCCCATTTTCTGTGGATAAAATGCTTGGCTTGCCTTGGTTTTCCTCAGCTTACAAGGTCCCCCATGAAGTGGTTCCTCCTGACCTCCATGGCTTCCTGTCTCCTTCCCAGTCCCATCCTGGCTCTCCATGCCCCACCCTGGCAGGTCACTCAGTTCTCATCACACCTCACACTTTCTCTCTCGCCTTCTGGCCCAAGCCCCAGGTCTTACCTTCCTGGAAGAACTCTCTCTCCCCACCTCATGCCTATCCTGAGCCTAGTCTCACCAACTTATCCTTCAGGTGCCCTGACACTCCCCCCACCAGGATATGCTGGGTATCCCTCCTAGGTGCTGCTAGGGCTCTTCATGCATAGCCCACCTGTTGTAATTACGACAATTTTTTGACATTATCTATCAACTTGTGCATATAACCCAGAGGACTATAAGCTTTTTGAGAGCAATTCTTATAACCCTAGAACCTAGCACATTTCAGGGCACGTAGCAGGTGCTCAGTAAGTGTTTGTTAAGAAAATGAGGTTGAGGTAAAACACAGTCCAATCTACAAGGTGTCCTAATAGCCAGTGCATGAATGTGTTAGTTTCCTAGGGCTGCTGTATAACAAAGTACCGCCAGCTGGGGAACTTAAACAAAAGAAATTTATCCTCTCACTATGATGGCAGCTAGAAGTCCAAATCCAGGTGTCGGCAGGATTATGCTCCCTCTGAGGCTCTGGATAGAGTCCTGGTTCTTGGCGATGGCCATCAATCTTTGGTATTCCCTGGCCTGCAGGTGCATCACCCCAATCTCTACCTGTCATCACATGGCATCTCCCTTATGTCTCTTGTCTTCACATGGCACTTTCCTCTTTTTAGAAGGACACCAGTTGCTATGGACTGAATTGTGTCTTCCCAAAATTCCTGTGTTGAATCCTTAACCCCCAATGTGACTGTATTTGGAGAAGGGGTCTTTAGGAAGTATTAAATGATGTCATAAGGGTGGGGCCTTAATCCATTAGGACTGGTGGCTTCTAAGAAGAGGAAAAGATCTCTCTCTCCACAGGTGCTCAGAAGAAAGCCATGTGAGGACTCAGAGAGAAGGTGGTCTTCTGCAAGCTAGAAAGATAAGCTTCACCAGAAACCAAACCCTGCTGGAAACTTGATCTTGGACTTCCAGCCTCCAGAGCTGTTAGAAAATAATTTTCTGGGGTTTAGCAGTCTTTTTTTTTGGCAGCCCTACCAAACCAAGACACCAGTAATATTGGTTTAGGGCCCATCCTAATGATCCCATCTTACCTTGACTTCCGTCTGCAAAGACCCTATTTCCAAATAAGGTCATATTCACAGGTACTTGGAGTTATAGGACTTGAAGGTATCCTTTTGGAGAACACAATTCAACCTATAACAATGATATTAAGTCCAAAACTAGTCAATTTGGAGACATTACTGAACAATAAGAAGGAAAGACACACAAGTAGATTGAAATATTATTAATGTTATTCTCACTGCCACCATGGCCAGAAGTAAGACAAAATTCCTGCCATATTGTCAAGTATTCAGCAAATATGTGGACTCTCCACCTAGGTAGGACAGGAAGGTCCAGGTAAACAGGGCTGTGTGTCTTTTGCTCTAGCCTTGGGATTATCACCTGTAGCGGCTGGAACTTGCATCTAGGGTGGCCATGTCACCATGTCTTGCCAACAGAACGCATATGGCGGTGACATGTATCCCTTCCAGGAAAATGCTGTTAAGGTGGGCTCACCTTTCCCCCTCCCGCTTCTGCCAAAAGGTACAGACAATGGTGAAGGCCTACGGCTGGATTCATAAGCCAAGGACCATGAATTTGGGTGGGAAATAAATTACAGGTTTATTTTCACTAGCCTCCCACTGATATAGAGAACCTGCCTCAATTACGAACACAGGCCACCAGTAGAGCCGCTCATTAGCAGTGCCCGTGGCTCCATCACAAACTGAAATCACAGGTATCTCCATATCACAGTGGAGTGAAGACAGATGCACGAACTACTTTACTCCTCACTACGTCAAAGCTGTGGACCCACTAGACCAGCTGCTGTCCTTTGATGAGTTAATAAAGAAGCACAGACGTTACTGCAAATTTCTTGTTTAATATTTTGATAACTACATTCCAACATAATTTATTTCCTTTGTAATATTACATATTTTACTTTATTCATTTTAAAAAACTTATTTTGACAAGGGGTCCATAGTTACAGGTTGAATTGTGTCCTTTGAGCTGAAGGCCATTAACAGTAGCAAACACAGGAGGAGCTCGGTGCTCTCCCTCTTCCTGCCTAAAAGCAGGGCAGGAATCTCCCTTTTGTAAAGGAAATTTCTAACTGAAGTTTTCCTCCTCTCTCTTACCTGAAGAAAAGAAGGACTCTGGAGACAGCTGAGTCAACTTGAATCTGCATAACAAACCTTACTAAACAACCCTTATTTACCATACATATCCTAGTATCTTCCCACAGCTTAAGCACCCCCACCCCAGAAGTCCAAACCCCCTTTTCCTTTTTCTAGTCTCTTCTCCACAGTTTATCACCCTTTGTTAAATTTAAATGGTGAACTCCAGGTCTATCTGCCTCTTGAAGTTTTCACTTCTTTTCTGGGAAGCCCCCATGTGCATGCATAATAAGCCTTCTCTCCTGTTAATCTGGCTTTTTGTCCATTTAATTTGCAGGCCCTATCACAGAACATAAGAGGGTAGAGGAAAGAGGGGTTTTTTTTCCCCCCTCCACCTGCTTTGCAGATGGGAAAGTGAGGCTTGGGAAGAGTAAGTGATGTGCTCAGGCTAGACAGCAGGCATAAGAGGCTGACTTTAAACTCTCACCCAAGACATCTGTGTTCTCAGTCACCCCAGTCTGCTCAGGAATCCTCCCTCCTCTGAAATGCAGCAACAGTTCAGCACTTCCCTATAAGCTTTCTTGTGCTGAATGCTTTAGTTTCCTAAGAGCATCTCCAAAACTCAAGTGTAAGTTCCTGGGGGCAGGAACAAGATCGTACCTTCTTCCAATTCCCCTGCCGCTCTGTGTGTGGAGCCGAGGCCGCCGGGGCATCCAACAGGGTATTGTGCCTCGTGTCTTAAGAGCCCAGCTTTGCTTCCCCCTTCCCTGTGTGCTCTTGCCACAAGGCTGCCCCCAACAGGGTTTTCCAAAGGCTGGGATACATGCCACCACAGGTCCCCAAGGAGATTTTAGGTGGTTCCCTATAAACATTTTTATTTTAAAAGCTGAAGATTTGTTTTAACATGTATTAGAAATAGTACATTACTAATATGTCAGTCTTGTGATTTCATGATGTTACTTAGGACAATGCTAAGTAAAAAAAATGATGGGGATGGGGAGGAGTCGGTAGAAGTTGATTTAAAGAGAAGAAGTAAGTAACCAGCAGGATAGGCAACACAGGTGCACAGAATCATGGAGGTGGAATAGAGATGGCTGAGGTTGGACCCAGCTCTCAGACAGACCCCATCAGCCCCCAGGATCCATCAACCAATATGTCACTAACCAGAGGAGTTTTGTGCGAGGCACAAGGTCCGCTCTGACCCTTCCTGCATTCAGGTTGGAACCTGCCACATTATTGAAATGAAGGAGCACTGAATAAAAGATGAAGTGCGGAGGGGAAAAAAGCATAAAGAGCATCTTATTTTTGATAACAGCAAGTGTGAATCTGCACGGAGCAGCCTAGGAGCGCCCATCCTGACGGGACTCAGCATAGCCAGCAGCCCCGGGCGGCTGCTCCAGGAAGACGTCTGCACCCAGGCTCTGCACCCCACAGCCGGCATCTGGAGCCTCAAGACTGGTACGTGGCCCGACTGCCTGAGGGTTGCAGGCAGATAGAGGCAGATCCACAGCAGGGCTCCCCACTGCTCTTCCTAGGACTCGGGTCCTCAGCAAGGAGCTCTTGCTTCATTGAAGGGTTTCTGGTCTCAGTTCTCTGTTTATTCCAGCAACGGTCGATCTGTTCCATCTTGATTCCAAGTCACACATTGCGAGCTGAGGGTGGGAGCAGGCAGCACGGGGATATAAAAGTTAAGCCGCTGGAGGGAAGCCCCCCTGGAGGGGTTTTCAGAGCCCAAGCTGCCCAAGGCAGTGCTGGGTTAGCCCTCTGGGATGAGTGACCCCAAGGCAGCGCCAGCTGTGGAGGCCACAGGCAGTGGACTCCTTCCCTCCACACCTTGCAGAGGGAGGTGGGGGGAAGGGCCAGGGGCCTGCTGGGCATCTAACCTGGACATGTATCCTGTCTTGGAACAGAGGGGCCTTCCTTCCTAGCATCCCACCTTGCTCGCCCAACCCTTCCTGCCTGAATCCTACCAGCGAGCCTCAGCACACCTGAGGTCAGCCGGCTGCCCCCACCTTGCAGAGACCGGGAGCTGCTGCCTCCAACCTGGAAAGAGAAGACACAAAGGACAGGCAGAGGGCGAACCTAACCTGCTCTCCCCTCGGCCTCCACACCGTCTCCTCCTACCTGCAAAGGAATAACGTTCTCATCCACTGGTGTGTCCATCGTGCACAGAGCACAGCTGCGGCCCCTCGGACCTGGGTTCTAAGAGGTTGCCACCCAGCTCAGGTGCTAGAAGCTAACACACACAGGTCCCCACCCCCATTTCCTGTGTGTGCCCTGGCAGTGGTATAAGTCTGTGCAGGTGTTCACTCACTCAACCCTCACTGCAAACGTACAAGATAGGAACTAACATCACCCCATTTTTCAGATGAAGAAACTGAGGCCGGGAAGTTAAACTGACCAAAGATCCCCTCTCTCATGAAAGGAGAGGCAGGAGCTGAGCACAGGTGTGTGGCTGCCCAGCCCTCAAGAAGGTGGCGTAAGGTTGGAGGGAGTGGTCAGCAGAGTCCCTGAACTGTCCAGGCCCCAGACAATGCTGCCCAGGGTTCCTCTCCTTCTGCATTTGCCTGGGATGTCATACCCCACTGTCAATTCTAGGGTCAGTCCGTGGCCCACCTGTGCCAAGCTTTGCCCTGGGAGGTGTTGGGATGCCCAAAGCCTCCATTCCCAGCCCCAGGTGGGAGGGAGTCATGCTGGAGAAAAAAATGGTGACACACAAAGAGGGGAGTATGGGCGTCCAGGACCCTGGTGACCGCTCCCAGGCCAGGCCTGCAGGGGAGAGGCAGCTTGTAGGGGGGAGGCAGCCACTCCCCAGTCTGGGCCTGGCTTTCCTTCATCACACTTCTCACAGCATGAGCAATTAACTAATCAATCATGTGATGGGTTGATTAGACCCAGAGCTCCAGGAAGGCAGGAGCCACGTCTGCCCTGTGCATCACTGGATTCCCGGACAGTGCCCGGAGAATGGAAGGTACTCAATAAATATGTCAGAATGGATGGACAGATGGACGGATGAATGATGGATAGATGATGGATGTGGTTGGAGGTGGATGGATGGATGGATGATGGATGATGGACAGATGGATGGATGGACGGATAATGGATAATAGATGGATGTGAATGGAGGTGGATGGATGGATGGAGGTGAATAAATGGATAATGGATGAAGAGGTGGATGGATGGATGGATGACAGTTCTCCACTCTCACTCTTTTATGGAGATGAATTGTGTCACCCAAAGATTCTTATGTTGAAGTCCTAACCCCCAGTGTCTCAGAATGTGACTTTATTTAGAAATACAGTCACTGCAGATATAATCAGTTAAGATGAAGTCACACTGGTGGCCCCTACTCTAATATGACTGATGTCTTTATAAGAAGAGGAAAATGCCATGTGAAGACACAGAGATGCACAGGGAAGAGGCCGTATGATGACAGAGGCACAGAGTGGAGTGGTGCATCCACAAGACAAGATCCCTAAGGGTGGCCAGCAAACCACAGGAAGCTGGGAAAGACAAGGAAGGAGTCCCCTACAGGTTTCAGGGGGAGCATGGCCCTGCTGGCACCTTGATCTTGGACTTCAAGCCACCAGAACTGAGAAAAATCTGTTTCTAATGCTTTAAGCTGCCCAGTTGATGGTACTTTGTTATAGCAGCTCCAGGAGGCAGGACTCACCCCCAGGTCCCAGAAAATGACTGAGCACCGCCAGCCACCAGCAGCAGGAGCCAGACGACTAGTCACAATAATACTAGTACTAGTAGCAGTACTGGCTCCTCACCAGCTCCAAGTACCTGCTGCTCATGACCGACCACTGAGCCCCCAGGCCTGGCTGCACTTTGTAAAGAACGCAGAACTCAGAGGCAGGAAGGGCCACGTCTGTGTGCATCTCAGTGGCCTGGGGAGCCCTTGGCTGGAGCACCTGCCTCTCTGGTCACCACAAAAGCCACCAGTTTCCTTGAGAGCATCTCCGTGGCACACACTGCTCCAGGATGTGGCATGAGGGAGCCTCCACTGGTGTGCTGGAGCCCACCCACTCTGCCTCGGAGAAGCCAACACTAAGTTTTCAGGGGGTTTAGGACAGTTGCTAAGCACAGCCATTATTACAGATTAGAGTATGTAAGCTCACAATTAAACACATTATAATAGAAACGAAGGTAAAAAGTACTCAAGATTCCTCCTTCCCTAATGTCTACCACATTTTCCTATTTTCTGAGCCCTTGAGGCTCTTCACGTCTGGCGTGTCTGCGTGGGGCGCACCAGGTGATGGTGCATCACTGCCCACTTCTTCTCAGCCCCACCTGTAGTCATGTCGCAGTGGGTTGCTTGAGATCAACCACTGGCAGGAGAATTTACACCACTGAAAGAGGCAAGCACTGGAAATCAAGGCTTAATTGCTTGATATGCAGATTGTCTGGGCTTAGAAAATGGTAGGGAAAATGTGAACAATGCAGATTGAATTTAAAAGTGTTAACACTGCAGAGAGCACAACATTTGAGGAGACAATTTTTCTAGTATTTGAAAAGCATCATCCAATTCGGCAGGGAAGTCGCTCACATCCTCGACAAACTGATGAAGCTCAGACATACGTCTTCGTGGTTTCACTTTTTGTCTTCTTCACCAACACAAAACAAAACCTGGAGCTAACACACACGTCGGAACTACACCTGTTAGTCAATTGCAAGCATTGGTTGGCTATGACAAATACAAGGGTTTGGCAAAAATCAGCAAGATCAGTCTGTGAGATTCAATGGACCGTATGGAATTTACAGTAGAGAGAATTTTGTGTTTTATTATTACTGGTAAAGTGTGTGCTGTGTACCCTTAACATCAGCAAGATGTCTAAGGACTCGTGTGCAGACACTACCAGAGAGCTGGTTGTTGGACATCACCAGCACACCCCTGACTCCGAGCTCTGCCAGCCTTGACCTTCTGAACACCCCAGCCTTTCCCATGCCTTCACTCCCGCTGGCCACAGCTCAGCTCTGCTCCTGGAAAATGCCCCGAGCACTGGCCTTGACCACACAGGGCCCAGCACTGCCAAGCGTGAGCTCTGGGAGGCCAGCCGAAGACCCTGGGGCCCTACAGGAGAGAGGAATGCGCTTATAGGGCCAACTGCCAAAAGGAAACATCATTTCCACAGAAATGCAGACCCATCTGTTTCCGTGGGTCGTTCCCTGGTGGATAGGCAGGTTCAGGCTGACCCAGCCTGCATCTAAGGAATCCCCTTTTCAGGTTATGGTGACTTGACGAAGACTGTCCTTGAGTAAATTTTGTCAGCCTCCCCAAGCCCCTCCCTCTACGCTTCGACTTTGGCATCCATCCTTGTGGGCCTGCATTGCCCAGTTGTAACAAGAATCCTGCTAAGGTAGCTCAGAGAGAACCCCCCACGCTGGATATCACCAGCCTCCCCCGGTGATGTCTGACCCCCTGGCCTGCCTTCAACCAGAATCCCCCTTACCCCTGGTGTCTCCTCATGGTCATTTCCATCCACCCCTCCCACCCTGCTCCTTGGCTATAAATTCCCACTTGCCCTTGTTGTGTTCAGAGTTAAGTCTATACTGAGGGGACTTCCCTGGTGGCACAGTGGTTAAGAATCTGCCTGCCAATGCAGGGGACATGGGTTTGAGCCCTGGTCCAGGAAGATCCCACATGCCATGGAGCAACTAAGCCCATGCACCACAACTACTGAGCCTGCACGCCATAGGGCCCACGTGCTTCAACTACTGAGCTCGTGTGCTGCAACTACTGAAGCCCATGTGCCTAGAGCCCGTGCTCTACAACAAGAGAAGTCACTGCAATGAGAAGCCTGCACACCACAACAAAGAGTAGCCCCTACTCGCTGAAACTAGAGAAAGCCCACACGCAGCAATGATAACACAATGCAGCCAAAAAAAAAAAAAAAAGACTATACTGAGGTCTCTTTTCCCCTATTGTAATAGTCCTGAATAAAGTCTGACTTTACTGCTTCAGTTACCACCTGGCTCTGGTTCTCTCTGATGGGGTCTACCCAGGGCCCAGGATGAGTGCCAGGGAGCATGTCTAGCTTGGATTCAGTGGTAGGCTGTCTGGCCAAGGGAATTTGGCTTTTTTTAAATTGTGATCAAATATACATACCATAAAATTTACTATCTTAACCATTTTTAAGTGCACGGCTCAGTGGCATTAAGCATATTCACATTGTTATGCAACATCACCACCATCTGTCTCCTTTTCTTCTTGAAAAACTGAACCTCTGTCCCCGTTAAATGCTAACTCCCCATCCCCCTCCTCCAAGCACCCACCATCTTACTTTCTGTCTCTATGAATTTGACTCCTCCAGGGACTTCATATAAGTGGAATCACACAGGATTTGTCCTTTTGTGACTAGCTTATTTCACTCTGCATAATGTCCTCAAGGTCTATGCATGTGGTGGCAGGTGTCAGAGTTTCCTTCCTTGTTCAGGTGGAATCACGTTCCATTGTTTGGATGGACCACATTGTGTTTACCCATCATGTTCATCCATCCATGGACACCTGGGTTGTTTCTACATTTTGATGACTGAATAATGCTGCTGTGAACATGCGTGTACAGATATCACCTCAAGACTCTGTTTTCAATACTTTTGGAGAAATACCCAGAAGTGGAGTTGCCAGATCACACGGTAGTTCTATTTTTAATATTTTGAGGAACTGCCACAGTGCTTTCCACAGTAGCTACACCATTTTACATTTCCACCAACCATGCATAAGAGCTCCATTTCTCCACATCCTCTCCAGCACCTGCTTTCTGTATTTTCCTTACAAGCCACCCTAATGGGTGTGAAGCGGTGTCTCACTGTGGCTTTGATTTGCGTTTCCTTAATGATTAGTGATGTTAGCATCTTTTTATGTGCTTGTTGGCCATCTGTATGTCTTCTTTGAAGAAGTGTCTATTCAAGTCCTTTGCCCTTTTTTTAAGCTGGATTATTTTGTTGCTGTTGAATTGTGGAACTTCTTTATGTATTCTGGATGTTAACCTCATATCAGATACATGATTTGCAAATATTTTCTCCCATTCCGTAGGCTACTTTTTTATTCTGTTGATAGAATCATTTGATGCACAGAGGTTTTTCATTTTGATGTAGTCCAGGGAATCTGGTTTGGATTTTAAAGCCCAGTTGTTTCAACAAACATTCAGCCAGGCTCATATTAGGTCCTGGGGACACAAAGAACGACCCAGAGCTGCCTGCAGTCTGCGAGGCGGACAGACTCACAAATAGACAAGAATAAATGGTCATGTTTTGGTTACAGCACCTAACACAAAGCTCTCTGGAAAACATAAATGCACACATGCACACAAACAGAGGAAACCGTGAGGACATCTGCCTCACAACACAGGAGACATTTGGGTCCTGTGTGCAAACAAAGGGACCCCCTAAGACAGCCCAGGTGCCCAGGCAAAGGGTTACCCCGCAGCCCCGCCTGAAAGACAAAAGTCACAATCAAAGGCCTAGTGGCATAAGGGGCAGGAACTGAGAGGAATGGGCTGAGGACCCCTTTCTCTCCCCCAGCACTGAAACCCCAGAACCTCACTCAGGCCTGGTGGCCATAGTCCCCTGAGGCCCCATTACCTGCTGGGGACCTGAGCACAGGTGGAGCCCGTGACTCTCCCACACAGCCCATCTGTAGACAGGGATGATGGTCCATTTGTATTCATAAGACGATTGCTCAGAAGATTAATTAAAAGGCAAGGGTATTTTTGACCATCTGTTCTAATTGAGAAGAAGAATTTAGAAATATAATCGTATCATCTATAACGGAGGAATTCACACCTATCCTTCTTGGAATCAGAATATTAATCAAGTCTCTCAAAGAGATTCAGCCACACGAGGAAATCACTGCTGCCCTTCCTCCTAAATTAGCCCAATTAAATGAGGATAATTTTAAATGTTTGGCTTTGGGGGGTGGGGAGGATGGCAGTCATACACCAGCAAGGAGAAGACAGGATTTTCCCCACCAGGTCTGGGGAAAGCACATCTCCAGCCCCACGCCGTGTCTCGGGCTGGGATGCAAGCCTGAGGGGCTGGGAATGGATGCTCCAGGTGTAAAATAATGCAGCAGGGAAATCAGGTCGGCAGCTGGGTGCTGGAGGGAGGTGCTGAGAGCCGCAGCCCCGGGCCAGCATCCCCTCGCTTCTACCTGAGCGACTCCTCAAAGCTTGAAGTTGGCAACCCAAAACGCCTGTCCCCTCCGGGAGTACCAGCCCTCGGGGCAGCCAGACTAGTCCCCGGATGAAGGACAAGAAATAAAGAAAACAACCAGGCAAGATTGAACGAGGAGGTGTTTACGCAGGCTTTTGCTGGGCAGTGGTGCCCGGGGAGGGGGACGGGCCCTCTGCAGACCCCAGGCCGTGCCACCTAGCCTGGACGGTGCTGGCCAGAGACAGGCCTGGGGACCCCGCTGGCCCCCGGGGAGGAGGGGAACACCCATAGCAGGTCACAGGCTCCACAGTAGCCCTGGGCTGGGGAGAGAGGAGGTGCTACACGTGCCAGGGCCAGAGAGGGAAAAGAGCCCGCACGCCAGGGATACACCTTCTGCCAAGCTCCTCCTCCTCCTCCTGGGAGGCTCCCTGGAGCATCTTCTCGGCAGGACCCAGGGGCTCTGCTGAGGGTCCGAAGCCGCATCGTGGAAGCCCGAGGATCAGCTGCACACCGAGGGACACAGTGCTGTGGATGGAAGGCAGTGAGAGTGGAAAATGCACACACTCGTGTGCACATACTCACGCATGCACGCAACCGGGTTTGTGCCCACACACGTGACTGCACACGTGCATGCATGCACACACGTGCACACGGGCTTTAACGAGAGGGTTAAATCCTGAGCCTGAATGTTGACCTGCTTGCAGACGCTGTGACCACAACATTCTCTCTATTGCAATAGACCCTCTCCCATCACAACAGTCCCTCCCCCATCATAATGCTCCCTCCCCCATCATAAAAGTCCCTCCCTATAAAATATTCCCTTCCCCCTTTCGATAGTCCTGGTAATATTTCTGTGGCCCAACTTTCTTGTGACTCGGCTTCACGCCAAACCCTGGAGTTGACATGACAAAGGCAGAACGCCCACAATCTGTCTGGGGTGGGTGGGGGCAGGGAACCAGGCTGAGCAGGCAAAAGCCAGATGCCCTGTGGTGGGCAGGGTGAGGAGAAGGCTGGGACCCTCGCACATTACCAAATCTTGTCCTGTTCCCCGAAACATACACAATTCACCGAGCCTGTGTGAACCACGAATGCAGGAGCGAGACGGGCAGGAGGATGAAAGCAAAGGGAAAGCTGTAAGATGAACTAGAAACGGATTAGCACTCAAAATATGTGCAAGGGAACATCTAGGCACTTGCTAGGAGGGTTCTGAGAATTCGCTCCAGAGGTGTGGACAAAAGACACCAAGAAGCAAAGCAACTGCTCAGAAAAAGCACAAACTGCTACTCCATCCCTACTGCTCACTGAGCACTTACTGTGGTTCAGATGTTGCTAAGAGCTGCACACACAGAATGCTGTCCAAACCCCGCTTAGCTTCACTTCACAGAAAAAGAGAAGCCACCTGGGCAACGTGTCTGAGTCCACCCAGCTGGCAAACGGCTGAACCAGGAGTCAAACCCAGATCCACCTACTACCAGCGCTCAAGCCTTGAATCATTCTTCTAAGACAAGGCAGAAGACAAACCCATACAGAGGAACCTGGGTGACGGAACTCCCAGCTCTGCACAAGGACCCACTCAAGGGGCCGTCTTTACCGCTAATTCGCTGCAGTTCATCTAGACTCGAATTTCCCAGTGTTGACTGGGCTTCACTGGGAACAAAAGCTCCCACGACCTTCATGATCGTGTGAAGTGTCTTCTCCACGTGTGCCGCTGACCTCACGTGGGTCCCAAAGCCCAAGTCCGGAGCCCCTGCCTCCCCTTTCTCCCCTGTGAGTGATGCCATCTGGGGGAAGACGTGCATCACTCTTGCAGGTATGCAGGAGTGAAGTGAGCGCCCGGGGCTGAGATTAACACCGTGATGGTATCCAGTCGAGAGGGATGCATGGCTTTCACAGCTAAATCATACCCTATGCATCACTTATCGATTTTTCCTTTTCCTCGGCCGGCTGGAGTCGGGAGGGCTGCCTTCGCTGTGTTATTTCTGGTGGTTTTTATCCCAAGCGAGAAGAGAAGTAGCCTGTGTTTGCAGAAATTAAAGCGCTAACCCAGAAAGCACAGGCGGGTGGAGGAAGCGGGTGGGAGACGGTGGGGGGAAGTGGAGCAAGGAGACAGGATGGGAACTGGGGCTTGGGGCAAAGGACGAGAGAATATGGAGCTTCCTGGAGCTGCGGAGGGAGGCTTGAGTGGGCGGGATAAATTGGGAGACTGGGATAGACACACGACTGTATGTCAGATAGATGACTAATAAGGACCTGCTATATAGCTCAGGGAACTCTACTCAATACCCTGTAATGACCTATATGGAAACAGAATCTAAAAAAGAGTGGATATATGTGTCTGTATAACTGGATCACTTTGCTGTATACCTGAAACTAACACAACATTGTAAATCAACTATATTCCAATAAAAATAATTTTAAAAAGTGAGCAGAAGCGCCCTTTGCTTTAGATCCCAAGTCACAGACACAGAGACCCTCACACCTTTAAGAAACCTCAGGGGGCGAGTTGGGCAAACTTTTCTGGGTTCCACAGCCGATCTTGCCTTTTCCTTCGACATCAGGCCAGGCTCCTGAGCTCTAAATCATTGCTCCTGGGAATTCAGACTTCCAGATCCCACTGTCCTCCCAAACGGCCTATGAATAACCCCCTCTAGGCCCGGACTCACACCGCCCCCCTCCCCAGCCTGGGATGAAGCCCACCTCCCAGGGGCACCACTCCTGCCCTCCACTTTCCTTCTGCCCCAGGCCCGACCGTGGGTCTGAGGTTTCCTGGCACCTCTGGAGAATGGCCTCCAGGTGGCCTGAAGGAGAACCCCCCTCGCCAGCCGGCCTGTGGCCCCATGTGTCCAGACCTGGCCCCAGAGTTCAAGCCCCTGAGGGTTAACTGGATGGGAGGGCCCTCGTGTGGCCTCACCTACCCCCACTTCACACACGCCACAAACTTCACCCTCCCCTGGGCCTAGCACAGAACCACCTCGTCCAGACCATCTGTCGGTCTGTCTGTCTGTTGTCATCGCTCTTGTCCCTGTGATGGGCAGCATGACATGGCAGAAACAGTGGGTGTGTGAACTGAAGTCAGACGCACCAACATGTGTGACCTCGGAAGGTCACTTCACTCTCCCAAGCCTGTTTCCTTCTCTGCACATTAATTAGTAGCGCTTCTCGGACCTTTGTCACAGGGCCACGCCCACCCCAGACACGGGGCAAAAGAGGGAGACGCGAAAGAGCCTTACAGCCAGCAGAGCGCTGGACCAAGTGCAGCCTGGAGCTGGCACATCCAGGTCGAAGGAGGTGAGAACTAAGGACCATCCCGGGTGAGGCCAGGCCACCCCGCCCTGGGCCCCGAGGGAGGGAGCCCCGGTGCAGGCAGAGGCATCACTGTGAGCTGTGGGTGCAGCGCTGGGCACTGCGAGTGCAACGGTGGGTGGGCGAGACAGAGAGCCAGGAGCCTCCTCCAGGGACCAGCAGTCAGACAGCTGTGCCACATCCTGGTGGTCAGCGCCGAGCTCAGGAAAGGAGCATGGCAAGGAAGGGGGTTGGGGGGGCCGAGACTGGGGTCCCGCTGTGTTAGGTACAGCAGTCAGGGCAAACTCGAGGTTTTGAGCAGCGGCTGGAATGAGGGAGACCGGGCCTGAGGAAAGACGTGAGGGAGAAGGTTCTGGACGGAGGGACAAAGACCTGCAGTTCTGTCTTACGGTGTCCTAAGTACTGAACTGTGCCCCCAAGTTCCTACGTTGCAGCCCTAACCCCAATGTGATGGTGTGAGGAGGTGGGGCCTTGGGGAGGTGATCAGGGTGAGATTAGGGCTTGAGGGTGGGCCCCGTGATGGGGTGGGTGCCCTTGTAACAAGAGGAACAGACCAGAATATATGAGGACACAGCAGGAAGGTGGCCGTCTGCAAACCAGGAAGAGAAGCCTCACCAGGACCTGACCTGGATGTCCAGGCTCCAGAACCAAGAGGAATCAGTTCTGTGTTTACACCCCTGTCCAGCCCGGGCTGACTGAGACGGGGTCTCTGTCTGGCTTTGGCATCAGGTCACGCTGCCCTCGTAGAATGAGTCAGGAAGTGTTTTCTCATCTTCTGTCTTTTTGGAAGAGTTTCTGAAGTTCTGGTAATAATTCTTTAAATGTTCAGCAGAATTCAGCTGTGAAGCCACCTGGGCAAAGGTCTGGCATGCTGGAGGTACACCCCTGGGGAAGCTGGGGTCACTGGGAGCCAAGACAGGGAGCAGCTGCGCGCAGGGCCCCGCAGCCTCAGTGAGGAGCGTGGGGACACCCAGGGAGAGGCGCAGGAAGCCCTCTGTCGCGGGCAGCGTGGACAGGCTCTGGCGGGACAGGAAGGGTGGCCGGAGGCCCGGGGTGGTCGGGGCCTGGGCTCTCACACCACACAAGGGAGCTCATCAGGGTGGGCGCTGAGATTTGTCCCCTTGCTGGAGTCAAGGGCAGGGCCCAGAATTAACCCCGGGGTCACCTTGGAGAAAGGCCTCCCAGCCTCCTGCCCATCCCAGCCCCACGGCCAGGTGCGGGGCCCGAGGGTGTGTTTCCCGCCGGGGAAACCAAGCCCCGCTCTCACTGCAAACTGTGACAGCCCTTGACACCTTCAGAGGGAAGAGGAAAAAAAAAAAAAGAAGACAATTTACAATTGCAAATTGGAGCTCCACTCTCCCAGCCTGCCCGCCAGGCAATCTAGCGCAGGAGACAGATGGCCAAGAAGCGTTCCAGGAACGTGTTATGACACATCGCTGAGCCGCGGAGAGCAGACAGCTCCAGAAGGGACAGGCTGCCTGTCACTCCACCTTGAGGGGCTCCTGGAGGGACTCTGGGGACAAGGGGCTGGGACAAGGCAGGAGCCAGCCCCTCCGCCTCACTGTCTGCTTCTGACCGTCCCTCTGCCCTCAGCTCTCACCATCGTGCAAGAGGGTCAGAACCTCAGGGCGCGGGGACCCGAGAGTCACAGGAACAGAAATCACAGCTGAGCAGCTGTTGGGGGCGGGGAAGGGGGGAGGACCAGACACCCCTCGCTGCTGTGTTTTGAATTCAGGATGAGGAGGACAGTCTGTCCAGGTGTTGGGCCAAAACACTCCATCCACTAACACAGCAAAGAACCAGGCTCAGGGTGGGGACCCCGTGGGAGGGGCGGGGAGGGGGAGAGAGGGGCCCCCAGGGGTCTCTCCACTTTATGCAAATGAGAACAGGTGTGCAGGAACCCGGCCCGCCTGCCATCGGAGACACGCATCCTTGATTTCGCCGATGCCGCAAGCAAGGTCTTTCTCACTCCCAAATGCTGCTCTTTTTAGGAAAAAAAAAAACCCGTGTTGCTGCATGAATGGGTTTTCTTAGTAACAGTACTGTCTGCCATTCCTTCTTCCCAGAGCTCATTCACTTACGTGGGGATCTGAAGGCCTGTCACCCGCAAAGACCAAGGGAGATGGCAAAGCGGACCTAGTACAGACCCTTGGAGGGAGGCGACAGCTCAGAGACCCAGCCCCAGGAAGCAGGTAGGGAACAGTCAGGGCCTGACAACAGCCCAACACAGTGTTCTGGTCTGAGGTGGTGGGCAGGGGAGGCTGGATGAGTGGAGGACAAGACAGGGAGGCAAGACCCCACAGCCCAGGTCAGACCCCAGACCTCTAGGAGGGGCTGGTTGAGAGAGATGGGGGCGTGGAGGGAAAGGAAGTCCCCGAAGCTAGAGGGCTGGCACCAGACGTGGCCAGGTGACAGCTTGAGGTTTGGTCAGAGCAAAGGGACTCCAAAATTTTCTATGGCTGAGTCCTCAATGCAAATTGGAAATTTCAACGAGATGCTAAGAAAAAAGTGTCTACAAGCAGAAAGAATTAAAATACACACATATGTATGGATTCAGCAGTGGCAGGGGAGCGAGCTGGCTGGGAGGGAAGGAATGGGGGGCACTCCAGCCCCTGTGCCAGACCCGCCTTTTCTGGCGCCTGCTTTTCTCCAAGCCACCATTGGAGCATCTGTGTCCCAGCCCAAAACCAGTGAGAACAGAAGCACCAAGGATGCGGAAGGTTCCCAGGGCAGAATGCTCCTCTGTGAGATGTTAAATGTTGTCAGCATAAATCCAATCGATTTCACAAAGAGTTGTCTTAACGCACCACCTGCTTCTCCCTCAGAGAAAAGAAATGATTAATAGTGTTAACCATGGAAATGGAAAAGCCCTGAAGGTCATTTGAGGCCGTGCCAGGCTGCACCCGGATTTGCATCAGGCCGCAGACCTTGTTGGGCCGTGGAGATGGCCTTGGAGGGAAAGCGAGTCCCAAGGTTGGCCCGGCCGCAGCTCAGGGCAGCGTGGCCCCGGCCCTCCTCCTACAGCAGAACCTGCCCTCGGGGCCCCTCAACCCCAGTAGGGAAACCCCCTCTGTTCCCAAAGGCTGAGCCACGCGTGGCCTCGCCCCACAGCACAGAACGAGATGTCCGTGGACAGCTTAGCAGGGGTTCTTGAGGTCACTGGGCTCCGGAGACGTGGCCTGTCTTTGTCACCAAACACGTGGGGCAGCGTCAGGGAGGGCATTGCGTGTGCGGAGTCATCCTGGCAGGTGGGACGCCCTTGCTCACTCATTCATTTATTTGATTTGCAAATTGTGAAATTAATTCCACAAACGTTTACAGAGAGCTCTTTGAAGGAAAAAAAAATGAAGGTGTTTGCAGAGTCCCTGTTTAAGCCTCTGTCTCACTAACTCTCGGGCTTCACAGAAGGTCCCAGGGCCATTTTGCAAAGCTGCTCCTAGTTCCTCCAACCTAAGGACACCAGCAGGCTGGACCCCGAGGCCATCGGTTCAAATCCTGATACACTCTATTTGAACCTTGAAAAGTCACTTCATCGCTGTGTTGATTTGCTCGGGCTGCCATAACAAAATAGCATAGACTGGGAGGCTTAAACAGCAGAATTGTATTCTCCCGCAGTTCTGGAGGCTGGGAGTTGGAAATCAAGGTGTCGGTGGCACTGGTCCTCCGGAGGCCCCTCTCCTTGGCTTGTAGATTCCACCCGATGGCCTCATTTGATTCTCTCTATAAAGACCTATTTCCAAAGAAGGTCATGTTCGCAGGTACTGGGGCTAACACTTCATGTGGATTTAGGGGGACAGAATTCAGCCCACAAGGACCTCTAGGCCTTGATCTGCCTAGAGCAGCCCGACTCCCCCCCCAGAGCAGACCTGAGGACCTCCTGGGCCGGGGCCTGTGCTACCAGAAGTAACGGGTTCTCCCCTCCAAAGACCGGAGTCAGGCGAGGGGGCACAGGTCTCCACTGTCCTCAGAAAACCACAGTCTCAGCAGGCTCAGAGGACGTTAGCAAGCACTCTGCCAGCAGAGAAAATCCTTTAAGAAAAGCCAAGTTGCCTCGCAGAGACTTGAGCGTAAGGTCGGAACCGTGGCGCCGGACCCATTCATTTCTCCCCGATAATTGTGCCACCTGCCTAGCCGGTGGCATTAGATGCTAAGACCAGCTCTTCAGAGGCACAGAAAAAAAGAAAAAGAAAAAGGCAGCCCCTTGGAGGGCGGATTTTTGGCATTTCATCTGAATTCCATAATGAATAATTTATACAAAGGCTTTATTGGAGCCCAGCGCTCCACAATAAATGTTCCATGAGAACATACTCAAATATTTCAGCGTCAGTGTCTCTCTGGTGGGTTTGGCTGACAGCCCAAACCAGATCTGAGTTGCTACATTGCTTATTTACGAAAAATATCATCATCTTATTTTTATTTGCCTTTTTCCAGGCATTCGAGGGGTGATGAATTTGAGGGGCACAGGCGGCAAACACAGCTGCTCCTGTCAGATCCAGGAGGGAAGGGAGACCCTGAATTTTGGAGCAGGAAGTGAGGAGAGGGGGCCTCAGCTGCCTGCACCTTTTTGCCTACAAAGAGCAATGAGGAGAGAGACAAGGAGTTGAAGAGCCACCTGGTTTCTGGGCACAGAAGTGACATGTGGCCACGTGCCCCGGGCCGTCCTGAGCAGGGTGGAGTGCAGGCACGGGTTGGGGGGGGGGGGGAGAAGCCCCCAGTTATCCAGCTTAGGAAGAGGGGTCCAGAGTGAAGGCCTGGGGACAGGAAGGCTGGTTTATCCTCCCGCTTGATGGGTTACTTGGTTTCTCCCCAGGCTTCACTGTCTCATTTATAAAACGGGAAAGACAAAGGTCTACACTCAGGACGGTCACGAGGGTTTAACGAGTGGATGTGGGCAGCCTGGCCGGCACGTCATCACTCACGCACAGCAAGCCCCTGTCCGGTTGACGGGTGCGTGGCCCAGGGCCTGGAATGGGCAGGCCGCCAGTGAGAACGGTCACTTCTGATGTGCTCCTGACTCAGCTGCAACGTCCAGAGGTGGAGCCCCTCCCACTCGCTGCCCCCAGGGTTCACACAGACTCATCAATGCTCTCTTAATATTTTATCTTCTTCATTCCTGGATTCAACTCTTTTTGCTGTTAAACGGCCTGTGTGTGCTCAGCTTCAGTGCCATCAGCCGCATCAACATCCTTCTGAAACCCTCACGATCACCTGGCCCTTTGTGAGTCCAGTGGGGTTGCACTGGGGGCCCAGGGAGGGGGTAGGGGCGGAGGAAACCCCAGGCTGTGGCTCTGCCCTTCCCATCCTCGTCAGGGGAGTGGTGGTCCTGGTTTCCAGGCTGTCAGGGCCACCTGCATTTCCAGAACTCCGGGAGGCAGCCGAGGGTGCCTGAGCAGCCCGTGCTTTCTGCCTGCTGAGGATGCTCCGCTCTGGGAACGGGGGGCAAAGATGGGGGCAGACGGAAGGTAGGATGAGGTGGGACCCAGTGCCCCGGGAACCACGGAGAACATCCCATCTTGAAAAGACCTTGGTGGTCATCTTAGGCATAGTGGTCTGTCCTGTGGACGCAGGCATCAGCCCCCAGCCCCATCGCTGACTAGCCGGGTGACTTTGGACAAGTTTCTTAACTTCTCTGCCCCTCTGTTCTCTCATCTCTAAAATGGAGAGATTATAATCCCTTCCAGATGAGACAGTGCCCATGCAGCCCAGGGCACAGTGCCCGTGTCGTTCCAAGCAGGCACCCAAGAAATGCTCGTCTGGAGAGAAGAGAGGGAGACCTGGCGTGGGGGGACATCCCATCATCCCTCAGTGCATCACTGGCACACAGGTCACCTCCCCTACTCCTTCCCATAGGACCCCATTTTTGGTCTGGTGTCCACCCTCCTCCGCACTGGCCATGGACTCAGGAGGCCAATTCCTCTCTCATTCTGGAGGGATCCCAATTAACCAATGACTGTATGCCATCCTCCTCCTCGGTGATTATTTCAGCCAATCAGCACACAGAATTCCCCTGGTGACTACTATAGGTCCAGGAACAGACACGTGACTAATCAGACTGGCCAATCAGAGGGATGAGAAGGACTTTCACTCCATCTATCTTTCTCCCTCTGGGTGTGAATGCGCAGCTTGTCCCATCACCAGCTGGGAGCACCCACCTTAAAGCCATGAGGGAGGCTGCCTAAGGACAAAGAGAGGCAGAGCCAAGGGAATCACAGAACAGGGGAGCTGGGGCCCTGATGGTGTTGTGCCTGCAACCCACCTCGTCCCAGAACCTGTGCTTAAAGGAGATGATGCATCTCTTCATAATTAAGCCATCTCGAATGGGCTCTTCCATTACTTGTGAGCTGAGGCGTCCTCACCGGCACAAGTCTGAGAGCCATTCATTCATTCATTCATCATTCATTCATACTGTCTTCGCTGAGAACCCAGTATAGCTGGGCACTGTCTCAGCTGTAAGGAATAAAAATCCAAATTAGGAAAAGCCTTCTGCCCCCAAGTGCTCATAGCCCAAGAGGGGAGACAGATGCATAAACAGACACACACACCACCCAGGTGAGCATAGGACAATGAGGGAGGATCTGGTAGGCACCTGACCAAGCCTGGCTGGAGGGGTGGGGCCTGAGCGGAGCAGGCTCAGGGAAGTTCCCAGTGGAAGCAGGTCTGGGTTCTGCTGCACCAGCCATCTTGAGACCTGTGTGCCGTGGTTGGGTTGTTTTCCCCATGGTCTCTTGGATGGACCATCTGACTCCTGAGAAAGGCCCCCTATCTATAAAGGGAGAGGGTCTCAACTGCAGCAAGACCTCCATGGCCTCTCAAATGTCCAAGCCTGGGCAAAATTCACACCAGCAGAGGAGCACCCAGTGGGATAAAGGAGGAAAAAAAGTAACGGCCAAATTAAGCTTTTCACCAGAATTCTATTCTAAGCTTTTTGAGAAAGGTCACCTCGTTTTTGAAGACCCACACAAAAGACTGTCAAATTTAATTCAAACACAGCCCTCACCATCCCGGAAAGGCCTTTGAGAAGGGCCTCCGGAACTCCCTGCTGAAGCATGATGGCCATCGTGCCTCTAATGGGGCAGGACAACAGCGAGGTGGCCGCGCCCCACTGCCTGGGATTGACCTCACCTCTCACAGCTGAGTGACCTCGGCAAGGCTCAGTCGCCTCCTGTGAAAAATGGGATAACAGTGGTGCCTACTTCCAAGAACTAATGTGAAAATTCTACAGATAAGAGAAATAAAGTTCTTAGAACTATTTCTGGTATGCATTTAGTGCTCAATAAGTGTTACTATTATTTTCTAGACACTCTAATCAAATGGTCTATAGGCAGAGATTTGTGCACTTGGCCAAGTGGGATAACAGAGAGTGAACTTACCTTCCCAGCTAAAACAACCCCCAAAAAAGGGAAAAAATATGTGAAACAGTTTCTCACACCATGGACATCAGGCAGCAAAGGAAAGTAATTCCTGAGACATAGAAAATAAACCAGGTGAACCCGAAGATCACCCCCACCTGCTATCCTGGGTGAGTTTCCAGGCTGCAGCACAGGTGCAGGAACACAGGCAGAGCCCAGGGGATGCTGAGAAGAGGACACAGAGCTGAGAATGCAGGGAGACCGAAGCCTCCAGACTTCACAGGACAGAGCACTGGAGCGGAGAAAGCTACAGAGAGAACTCTGAAGATCTGCAGAAGATCCCCTTCCAGTATCCAGCAAAGGAATGATCAGTGCACATAGATGAGAAGACTACCCACAGGTGCAGAAAGAAGCCCCCAAAAGTGTTAGTGGGAACAGTGCCCGGTGCCCACACAGGGCTGAAAATTGTTACTGTTCTCACCACCAGACTGGGAATCCCCATAATTCATGGGGCATTGGGTAGAGCATTCAGAAGAGTCTTGCCTCAGTCGTGGGGATTAATTCCCCCAAGACCAAATGCTGATCTGGTCTAGGAGTAACTGTTAGGGGTAATTGTTGCTGATTTGCTGGTCCCACCTAACAAATCTTAAAAGCGAGGTATGACAGGATCAAAATGTTCCCAAATTACTTAACTGCATCTCAGAACAAAGCTCAGGAATACTTTAGATCTATAAAAAATATATATCCAGCAGCCAACGATGCAAAATTCCAATGTCTGGCATCCAATCAAAAATTTCTAAGCATGCAAAGAAGCTTGAAAACACAACCTGTAATAAGAAGAAAAATCAATCAAATTGGAACTGACATAGATGTTAAAATTAGCAGACAAGAAAGTTTAAAAATTTATTAAGGTCAACTCAATATTGAAGGAGAAGAACACAGTTGGAGAACCGATGCTACCCAACTTCAAGACTTACTATAAAGCTATTGTAACCAAGGCACTGTGGTACTGGTGAAAAATAGACAAATAGGTCAATGGAACAGAATAGACAGCCCAGAAATAGACCCACATAAATATAGTCCACCGATCTTTGACAAAGGATCTAAGGCAATGGAGCAAAGATAGTCTCTTTAACAAATGGTGCTGGAACAATTGAATGCCCACATACAAAAAAAAGAGAATCTAACCACAGGACTTAGAGCCTTCACAAAAATTAACTCAAAATGGATCATAGACCTAAATGTAAAACATAAAGCAATAAAGCTCCTAGAAGATAACATAAGAGAAAACCTAGAGGACCTCAGGTGTAGCAGTGACTTTTCAGCTACAACACCAAAGGCATGATCCATGAAATAAATAATTGATAAACTGGGCTTAATTAAAATAAAAACTTCTGCTCTGTGAAAGACAACATCAAGAGGATTGGAAGACAAGCTCAGACCAAGAGAAAATACTTGCAAAAGACAGATCTGATAAGACTGTTATCCAAAATATACAAAGAACTCTTAAAACTCAACAATAAGAAAACAAACAACCCAATTAAAAAATGGGCAAAAGACCTGAACAGACACCTCACCAAAGAAAATGTACAGATGAAAAATAGTCATATGAAAAGATGCTCCACATCATATATTATCAGGAAAATTCAAATTAAAACAATGAGATACACTACACACCTATTAGAATAGCAAAAAAAAAAAAATTCTGGAACACTTACAACACCAAATGTTGGCAATGTGGAGCAGTAGAAATTCTCATTCATTGTTGGTGGGAATGCAAAATGGTACAACCACACTGGAAGACAGTTTGGTGGCTTCTTACAAAACTAAATCCAACAAGCATGCTCCTTGACATTTCCCAAATGGATTGAAAACGTATGTCTACACAAAAACTTGCACTTGGATATTTATAGCAGCTATATTCATAATAATTGCCAAAACTTGGAAGCAACCAAGATGTCCCTCTGTAGGTGAATGGATAAACAAACTGGTACATCCAGACAATGGAATATTATTTAGAGCTGAAAAGATATGAGCTATCAAGCCATGAAAAGATATGGAAGAAATTTAAATGTGATTGCTAAGTGAAAGAAGCCAGTCTGAAAAGACTACATAGGTATGATTCCAACTATATAACATTTAGGCATTGGAGGCAAAACTATGGGGACAATAAAAAGATCAGTGTTTGTCAGGAGTTGAGGAGGGAAGGATAAATAGGCAGAGGGCAGGGGATTTTTAGGACAGTGAAAATACTCTATATCAGATTAAAATGATGTATAGGGCTTCCCTGGTGGTGCAGTGATTAAGAATCCGCCTGCCAGTGCAGGGGACGTGGGTTCGATTCCTGGCCTGGGAAGATCCCACATGCCACGGAACAACTAAGTCCATGCACCACAGCTACTGAGCTTGCGCTCTAGATCCCGTGAGCCACAACTACTGAGCCCGCATGCCACAGGTCCTGAAGCCTGCGCGCCTAGAGCCCGTGCTCCACAACAAGAGAAGCCACTGCAATGAGAAGCCTGTGCACCGCAACGAAGAGTAGCCCCTGCTCACCACAACTAGAGAAAGCCCACGTACAGCAGCAAAGACCCAACACAGCCAAAAATATAAATAAATAAATAAATAAATAAATTTTTAAAAATGATGTATACATGTCATCATACATTTGTCCAAACCCATAGAATGTACCACACCAAGGGTGAACACTAAGGTAAACTATGGACTTTGGGGGACAATGCTGTGTTGATGTAGGTTCTTCCTTGGTGAAAAATGTACCATCTGGTGAGTGATGTTAATAACAGAGAAAACTACACATGTGTAGGGGCACAGACTACACAGGAAATCTCTATACTTTTCTCCTAATTTGTTGGGAACCTAAAACTGCTCTAAAAAATAAAGTAGTTTTTAAAAGTTATTACAACTCTGTGCCATATATTCAAAAAGTTATAAGCATGTAAAATATTTTAAAAGACTCAAATCAAAGTTTTGAAAACGACAATATCTGAGATGAAAAATGCACCGGTAGAATTAATAGCAGATTAGATGTTTCAGGAGGAAAGACCAATGAACGTAAAGACAAAGCAATAGAAATTATCCAAAGAAATTATCCAAACAAAACACATAGAGAAAAAATAGTTTTTAAAAATTAAAAGAGAATTCATGAACTGGAGAATTCATGAACCGCCAACTAATTTCAAACAGCCTAAAATAGTGAAATTGGAATCCCCAAAGAGAAGAACAGAAAATCTATTTGAAGAACTATGGCTAAAAATATTCCAAATTTGATAAAAACTACAAACCCACAGATTTAAGAAGCTGGATGAACCTCAAGCATGAGAGAAATAAAGTCACATCATAGTCAAATTGCTTGACTTCAAGGATAAAAAGAAATATCAAAATCAGCCAGAGGAAAAGGACATGTTACATAAAGATACATAAAAATCAAAATGATAGCAGATTTCTTATTGAAAACAATGTAAGCAAGAAGACAGCGGATGAACATCTTTAAATTTCTGAAGAAACAAAAACCTAAAATTCGGGCTTCCCTGGTGGCGCAGTGGTTGAGAATCTGCCTGCCAATGCAGGGGACATGGGTTCGAGCCCTGGTCCGGGAAGATCCCACATGCCGCGGAGCAACTAGGCCCGTGCACCACAATTACTGAGCCTGCGCGTCTGGAGCCTGTGCTCCGCAACAAGAGAGGCCGCGATAGTGAGAGGCCCGCGCACCGCGATGAAGAGTGGCCCCCGCTTGCCCCAACTGGGGGGAGCCCTCGCACAGAAACGAAGACCCAACACAGCCATAAATAAATAAATAAATAAATAAATACGTAAATAAATAAATTTTAAAAAGTAAACACTTATTAAAAAAAAAAAACCTAAGATTCTATACAGTGAAATTATCTTTAAAAAATAAAGGTAAGGATTCCAACTTCAGTTCAGTTGAAGTAAGCACATCTCACCTGACCTCTCCCACTAAACATAACTAGAACACCTGGACCAGTTATTTGAGGACTTTGAGAAGTAAATAGAGCAGGCAGATTGAGGAAGAAAACAAGATTTTTTTTTTTTAAGTACCACCAAATCATCAGTGAATTCACCATTTTTTTCCTCTAGCATCACTTGGCCTGAACACAACGCAGCTCACAACTTGAAAGTGAGCATTGGCACAAACAGAAAGCTTCAGGGGAAGCCCTCTAATTCTGGCTCAAGGAGAAGGAACAGAGCCTCCTAAATGCTCAAAGAAAATGTAGAAATCCCATGTCCTTTCTCTCTTCTCTATTTTCTCACACCTCAGCCCCCAAATAACCCTGTGGCAGTGTTTGCGGGACCACAGCAGAAACCCACAAAAGCCAAAACTCTGAGGGAGGGGAATTTTCCTCTCCGATTCGTGGATCTGCGATACCCAAAAGGCAGGGAAAACTCCATTGCTCTTTTCCTCTTACTTTCTCCATCATTTCACACCAGATAATGGTGTAGTCACAGAAGTGCATGTCAGAGCAAGGTCACTGGAGCCCTAGGTTTCTACCTAAAGGACTAAAAAAGGCCAGAGATTAAGAGGAAAATTTCAGAGAGGGTAAAGTTGTGGAAAGTAACACCATAAAGTAGTACTATAAACTCCTGGTCTCACCTCCCAAGCTGCACATGGCATGAATCTGATCCTGGACAGTATACCAAAGACTTCAAGAACTGAACCACCTCTCAGCCCAAAGGCTGGCCTCTGGGTTGTGCACACAAGGGACAGATTTGAATAGTGCCCCGCAGGCTTTGAAAACTGAGCTGACATTTGAACCACGATGCACAGAAGATGGGTTGGAACATGTGGTTTGAACACAACCAAGCTTATTGCTTGCTAAAACAAAAATAGTACCATTTCTCAAAGTATTTAAACAAGGCACAGTCTCATGACATAATATTCACGATGTCCAGGATATAATCCAAAATTACATGGCATGTGATGAACCAGTTTTTTTTCTCAACTCACATGGAAAAAACAATCATTGCCAATGATGAGCTGACACAGATGTTGCAATTATCTGACAAAGACTTTAAAGCAGCTATTATAAAGATGCTCCAAAAGGCAATCACAGATACTCTCGAAACAAAAGGAAAAAGAGAAAGTCTTGGCAAAGTAGAAGATATAAAGAAAAACCAAATGGAAATTCTAGAATTCAAAAATATTATAACTGAAATATTAAAACTCACTGGATGGGGTCAAAGTAGACCAGAAATGACAGATGCGTCAGTGAAGTTGAACCTAAATCCATAGAAATTATAAAATCTTAACAGCAGAAAGAATAATGATTGAAAAAATAGAGATTCAGTGACCTATGGGACTATTTTTTTTAAAGGTCTAATATTCACGTCATTGGAGTCCCAAAAGGAGGGAAGAAAGAGTACAATGCTGAAACAATACTTAGAGAATAATGACTGAGGAGCTTCCCAAATTTGGTGACAAACATAAACCTACAGATTAAAGAATCTCAGTGAACCACAAGCAGGACAAAGCCAGAGAAATGCATCTCTTCTCTGTCAGGCACATAAAAATGGGGAATTAGGAGCATGCAACATAATGCATTAATTCCTACAATACATCCAGATGGAGACGCAGCAGAAGCAGTGCACTGAATCGGCACAAAAGTATACCCTACAAAGTGACTTTGACCTTCTTTTGCTTTACTGCAATTCTCTCTCAAGCCCTCCCAGTTAAAGTCAGCACTTCAAGAGTTACAGTGACAGCTTCCAGGAGATGGCGTTACCTCCAGGCTGGGGTGGGGGAGGACAGAGAGGCCAGGTTGGGGAGATGGAGGAAGGCTGGAGAAGCCAGGCTCCCGTGCCAGAGTCCACCACCCCCGCCGTGCTCCTGCTGGCACCGAGGGAGCACCCTGGGCTCTTTGGCCCTTCACAGGCCACCATGGCTCCATCCAGCTTTCCTTCAACCCCCCAGCGCCCCTCCCCCAGTGTCCCTCCCCCACCGGCTGTGCAGGATGGAGACTCGAGTGTGTACCTGCTGTAAGCCATTTGAGTCCCTCTCCTCCCTAAAGCTCCCAGCATGTTGGGATGAGTGTTTCGGGCCTTTGGTTCGCTCTTGGGGCAGAGAGCCCTTGACCTCACCCCTAACCCTTAAAGCAGCTGAGATCAGGATAGCTAAGGAGGAGGATTCGGGACACATTTACGTTCTGGCTTCAGCAGCGTGGTAGCCTTGGTCGTGGCCCAACTGCCCATGTCTTTGGCCCACCAAAAGCCCTACACCAGCTTTGGGACATGCTGAACCCCTTCTCCCCCTGCCTGGAGGAGACAGCAACAGACAAACAAGCTTGTAAAGTTTTCAGTCCACCCATAGTCCCGTGCCAGCCGTGGGGACTCGTGGACCTGTTCTCCCATCTGGAGGAGGGAGCAAGCACCAACAGCATGGTTCTAGCTGCTTGTTTCAATGCCACCTGCGAATCTCCAGCCTTCCCCCACCTCCCCAACCCTTTCTCACTTACAGGCAGCAAAGGAGAGGACCACGTATTGGTCCCAGCTGACCACACAGTTTGTTCCGCTACCAATTCCCATGGAATTTCCTCAAGTACATGAGCCAGCCCTCGGGCCCTCATCTTTCTCTCTCAGCGAGCAGCCACACCGCTGACGACCTCCCAGTCTCAGCACCAGTACTGCTAAGTCAGAAGCTACGACGGGGCCTTCCCTGGCGGCGCAGTGGTTAAGAATCCACCTGCCAATGCAGGAGACATGGGTTCAAGCCCTGGTCCGGGAAGATCCCACATGCCGAGGAACAACTAAGCCCGTGCGCCACAACTACTGAGCCTGAGCTCTAGAGCCCATGAGCCACAACTACTGAGCCCATGTGCCACAACTACTGAAGCCCGTGCACCTAGAACCGGTGCTCTGTAACAAGAGAAGCCACCGCAATGAGAAGCCAGTGCACCGCAAGGAAGAGTAGCCCCCACTCGCCGCAACTAGAGAAAGCCCGTGCGCAGCAACAAAGACCCAACGCAGCCATTAATTAATTAATTAAATTTATTTTTTAAAAAAGCTATGACGGTTCTGAGATGCTACCCTACTTGCAAGCTAATAGGTCAACCTGACACATATTCTGGCAGAGACACACAGACCCCTGGTTAGAGAAACGGGATGCTTATTGCTCACAGCAAAGACAGCTCCCAGAGCACCACCTTCACACGAGTTCTGAGCCCCAATCCCACAGGCAACGCAGCTGAGCAAGCTGTTGGCTGCACGTGCAGTGGGTTACGACACGGAGAGGAACCCCAAATTATGAGACTCAGAGCTTCGACAGGGCAGCTGGCACCTCTGCCCATCCCTCCCTCCTAAGAGACCTTGTCTCTACTCTGGGATGTGAACAGACCCTCCCCAGGCATGGGGGGAGAGGGGTACTTCTAGGTTTATTACCCTGAGTGTAAGCAGGTGTATCTGAAAAGAGGTGTGTGGGCTACTCTGTCGACTTGCCAAAATCCCCTGCTCAGAGGCCCCCACCTGTGCAGACTGTGAAGTAGTCATGGAGAATTGTCCCCCAACAATTCGACTGATTTGGAAGGATTCGCTTCCAGCTTGGGGAGGAAGTGGCGGGGCAGAGGGAAGTCCTGTGCTCCTGGGCGGGCTCCTCTAGAAGCCGAGTGTGGGCAGCCGTCCATGCGGACGATGGAAACTGCTAGAGAGACCCCAGGCAGAATGCAACGACCTGGCCTGGAAACGGGGAGGACTTCCAGCCCCAGGCACTTAACTGGTCATCTTTCCTTCAGGGAAGGAATTAGAGCCTATGTGGGTGGGGCCCCAACATGGTCTCACCCTCGGGGCAGGAATAAACGGTTTCTGCACCCAGTGTTGTCCACGCTGGCCTGGACCACTCTCCAGGTGAACCTGGGGACCATCTGGACCACTGAGCTAACGAGTTGCCTCTGCCTCCCAGGGCAATAAATGTTCCCAGGGACACTCTTCACTCTTTCTTGCAAGAGCAGGGCCCCCAGAGTTGGACGGCCTGCCTTCAAATCCCAGCTCTGCCGTTTGCCAGCTGTGTGGCCTTGGGCAATTTCTCGACCTTTCTGTGTCAGGCAGGTGGGGAAAATGGCAGTGCCTGCATCACCAGGTGGTCCGCGTGCTGGGTGAGATAAGGAAGCACTTTGGACAACTGGGTACAATGAGGATGCTCAGTGCTGATAAAGGCAACTGACCGAGATGCCCCAAGGTGCCACTCAGGGACAAGCCAGCTCTCCCCTCCCCACCACTGCCACCAGTAACTGTCTGTGTCCTAACTTCCCTCCCCAAGAAAAACAGCATTACCAAGGCAATTGCTCACTGGTTACTCTCTCCGCTTTTTTACTTTTCTCTGGTACCTGTAATTACCCTTGTGCTGGTAGCTGCATCAGAGGGCAGCCCCGGGACCCCGGTGACTTGTGGCTGGCCCCAAGGATGACCCTGGGAACTTGCAGCTGGGGCAGGAAGGGGGGTTCCCCTTAGTCTCCCAGCCGAGACCCCTTGGAGGCATTCGGAGAGATGCTGTTGGTGGGAGCTTAATAAACTGCGGCATGAAATATTTATCCGCTTACACTAGCCTAAGTAATTTAGGTTTGCTGGAAATCAACATCATGTTTTCATCTTTAATGAACCTTCTGTAAAAGAGCCCCTCCTGTTACTGTCAGGTGCTAGGAGTGGGAGCTGCCAGAGCCCGATGCAATCTTAATCTCCCTCCACAAACGGTGCTGAATAGTGCACCACGTTGGCCAAAGCCTGGCCCAAGGCTGGGGGAGCATGACCTTTCAGTCTAAGCAAACCCCACGTTTGCTAAGGCGGCTCAGAGTAGGTGTGTCCTCCCCGTTCCTTCTACCCTCTGAAAGCCAAGGACACTCATCACTACTTAAGCAGAGCCCACAGGGGCTGTGGTTGGCTGAAAGATGGCCCCCAAAGATGTCCCCATCCTAGTCCCCAGAACCTGTGAATGTGTCCCCTTACCTGGCAAAAGGGAATTTGCAGAGGTGGTTAAGGGTCGTGAGATGGGGTTATCCTGGATTACCTGTGTGGACTAAGCATGTCGCCTGCCCTATCAATAAACAAAGGATGTTGTGACCATCAAGCCCTCATCCACTGCAGCCGCCCCCAGCTATGCACCCTGAGGGGATTCAGGATGGAGAGAAGCAGGATACTGGCCCTAGATAGCTGAGGTACAAATCAAAGGAATGATCTCAATGAGCCCAGGCTCTTGCATCTTCCCATACATAGTAAAGCGCGCTAAATTCATTAACTTGAGATGTCTGGTTTCCTTTACTTAACAGTAATCTTTTTTTTTTTTTTAACAAATTTATTTATTTATTTTTGGCTGTGTTGGGTCTTCGTTGCTGCGCGTGGGCTTTCTCTAGTTGCAGCGAGCAGGGGCTATTCTTTGTTGCGGTGCACGGGCTTCTCATTGTGGTGGCTTCTCTTGTTGGGAGCATGGGCTCTAGGCGCGCAGGCTTCAGTAGTTGTGGCACATGGACTCAGTAGTTGTGGCTTGCGGGCCCTAGAGCGCAGGCTCAGTAGTTGTGGCACACGGGATTAGTTGCTCCGCGGCATGTGGGATCTTCCTGGACCAGGGCTTCGAACCCATGTCCCCTGCATTGGCAGGTGGATTCTTAACCACTGCGCCACCAGGAAAGTCCTAACAGTAATCTTTTGATGTTCCAACAAACTGGTTTTTGTTGCAAAAACTCCTGTATGTCCTGGCCCCTCCCTTGTCTCTTCTGAGTAGTCCCTCGGAGCTTTTTTGAGAGGCTGCCTCCGGGCCTGAGTCCTCAGAAAGTCTGATGAATAAAACATAATTTTCAACTTCTAGGTTGTGCATTTTTTTTTCAGTCAACACCTGGGTGGCCCAGTGTCATCACCGAGGCCTTATAAGAGGGAGGCAGTGGGGGAGGGGGTCACGGTCAGAGGGGAGATGCTGGGCTGTGGGCTTTGCGGATGGAGGAACAGGCCACGAGTCAAGGGATGCGGGTGCCTCTAGAAGCTGGAAAAAGCAAAACAACGATTATCCCTGGAGTGTCCAGGGGGAGCCAGCTCCGAAGACCCATTTTAGAGTTCCGGCCTCCAGATGGTAAAAGAACAAATTGGCTTTAAGCCACTGCCTGTGCTCATTTGTTATAGCAGCGACAGGAAACTAATTCAATGAGCATCTCTTTTTCAACTTCCCCCAAACACGTGGTCAATTCCGGCCCCCTGGGCTCTCCCGACGCCCAGCTTCAAACCTGCCTCCTGCTGTTTCCCGGCCCCGTGACCTTGGGCAGGTGCCTGAGTTCTCCTCTCTGAAGTTGGGAGTGTGTCCCAGGCAGCACAGCATTGACCGTGAGCGGCTGGGCATCCACGGCCCCGCCCCTCGGGCTGCCTGAGGACGGCACAGCCACACACACTGCCTTCAGAAAGTGCTGACCACAGAGCCTCGTAGAGCAGATGTGTCTTCTGCCGTCTGAGACTGTGCCCTCCAGGAGAGGAGAAGGAAGTAATGCCCACGGCCCAGTTAGGAATAATTAAGGCTGAAGGTATCAACTCAGCACTGGGTGGAGGAGGGTTTTGGCGACAAAGTCCCACTCGGGGCTCTGAGACTCCAGGTCTGGGACGATGACCTTGGAGGCCAGAAGGAGGACGAGAACGCCTCCCATCTCCCTCCCAACCCCAGCGCCCACCTCAGAGAGAGAACCCAGCTCCCCTGTCCTTCTGACTCTTGTGTCCAACCTTCTGAGCCCTACAGGCACAAGGAACAGACTCGGTCCCCACCCTCCAGAAGCCTGGGTCTGGACAGAGGGAAAGGGCTGAGCAAGGAACCCAGGTCCCGTGGAATGATCCCATCTCCTGAGGGCTGGAGGGCTTCCCGGAGGAGAGCGAGCGGGGCTCCGTGGGAACAAAGGGTCTTCTGTGTAGGCAGCACCTGCTTACCAACTGGTCCAGGTGGTCCCAGCCGGGAAGGGCCTTTTTCATCTGCCTGGAGACAGGCGTGTCCACAGCTCACTGTAATTCAGGAATCCACGGGAGGCTGCTGGAAGGAAGCAGACCCAGGGACCGTTTAGGAGACAAACAGACGCCGATTGAGAGGCCGATTCCCTGAGGAGCCACGAGGGAATGGGAGTTGCAGGTGACTCGGCTGTTGTAGCCTGGGCGGCCAGAGGACAGAGGACCATTGGCCAAGCTAAGCGCACCGTCAGGGCGGGGCTGGAGACTTAGAGGTCCGGCAGAACCTCCGCGTGGAGGCGCAGGCAGCTGCCCCGGGGGGCTTGCTCAAAAGACCACCAGCAGTCAGAACAAGACGAATGGAGACACCTCTCTGAAGAGAGGCCCCTTCCTCCCAGGGGCAGTAAATTCCCTCCTCCCGGGCTGCTGCCAGCTGGGGGGCGTTACCTGTCATCCCCTCGCCCACAGTGATAGGGCAGCGCCTGGCACAGAGGCGCTGCTTAGGAAATCGCCCCCGGGGGTGGGTGCAGGCAAACTGAGGGCCCCTGCCAGACAGTGGGATGCAGAACCCACAGACGGAGGGGGATGGGGTCCGGGGGCGGGGCAGGAGCGTCCCATCCGGTTCCTCGAAGCTGCCCAGAGGTCAGGTCTCTCCAGCAAAACCCTCAGGACAGCGAACTTCGAAAAGGACATAATCGGGAAACCCGTCTGTAGGCTCAGCCAGCAGCTGTCAGAGTGTCTGTAATGATTTCAAACTTTCTCTTAATCTCTCCAGCTCTGCAAGTGTCTTACATAATCCATCCGTCCATCACCAGGGAAGCATGTGGTGCAATGAGCAGGCCTGTCCCCACATGACCCGCTTGCAGGACAGCAGGACAGCGGGACAGGGCACGCCCTTCACCCGGCCGGCAAGCTGCTCCCAAACCCGCTTCCCACAACTCGGCCCGGGGGCCCCAAGTGCTGGGCGGCTGGCATTTCCAGACATGGACAAGGCCGATTCCTCTCATGCTCAATAAAAAGCTGGGTGCCCAGCAGTGCCATCCCTCCCCTGGGACAGAGACCAGGCCTGGCACATCCTCTCTGACAGCTCTGGGCCTGTGTCGGTTTCTCATTCTTCCAGCCAAGCCCACCCACCTACCCACACTGTGTGACATGGAAGGATTCCTAGCCTGTCACTGGGAGAGTGAGGCCCCGGGGGGCCCACCTGGCGTGACTCTGGGGTCCTGCGCCGTCTCCAGGTGTGTGATCTTGAGAAGATACAACAAGGTCAGTGGTCCAGGGAGCGGGGCCAGCGCCAGTGCCAGGGCCTGAATCCAGGCTGGGGCCCGTGTGGCCTGGGCATGTTGTTCCCCCCACCACCAGGGGACCCACTTGCCTGTGCTGGTGAGCACTTCCTACCCGCCAGACACATCCCCGAGGCCTCGGGGCCGTCAGTTCATTTTCTCCTCACACAGCCATAGGAGACGGTATGAACTCTGCCCGGCTGTTGCTGATAAGGACATGAGCCACGGAGAGGTTGGCTGGCTTGTGCCGGGTCCCCAGCCTGTCCTCAGTGGCAGAAACGGGACCGGCATCAAGCGTCTGACTGACGACCTGGATTCTGCCCTGACCCTGAGAACGGCAGCAGCTTCCCGGCTCCGGGGCCCAGAAGCCCAGATCCAGGTGTGGGCAGGGCTGCTTCCTGACGGAGGCTCCCTCCCAGCTCCCAGTGGTGTGGGTCGTCCTTGGCTTATAGACGCATCACCCTGGTCTCTGCCTCCATGGCCACATGGCCTTCTCCCCTGTGTGTGTGCATCTGTGTCTTCACAAAGCGTTCTCCTTTCCATGCATCTGTGTCCAAATTTCCTCTCCTTTTAAGGACACCAGTCATTGGACAAGAACCCACCTTTATCCAGGATGACCACATCTTAACCTGATGACATCTGTAAAGGCCCTCTTTCCAAATAAGGCCACAGTCACAGGTACCAGGGTTTGAACTTGAACACGTGTTTTGGGAGAGGCACAAGCTACCCCACGACAGCGGATAACATCCAAAAAGAGTGAAACCAGACATTACGTGCTGCCTTGCCAAGGGGACCGAACCAGAGTCGGACTGAGCCTCTGGTTTCAGCTGCCTCCTGCCAGGAAGTCCCGAGGACAGAGGAACACGATACACAGCACCACGAGGATGCAATCAGCAAACCCAGAGTGCATGCACCTCCACCATCCAATGGCCCAGGGACGTCAGCAGATAAAGTGTAGGGGGAAGAAGGGATACATGTAGGACCCGCCCATTAAAAGAGACTCAGATATACATCAGGTTTAACCTAATGGGTAAGACAAAACCAAGTGCTATTTCTTTTTTTTTTAAATCAGGACTGTCCTGGAAATTGAGCACATAATTGTTACGGGTTTTTGTTCTCTCATAGTTTCCTCTGCCTCATAGTCTCACAACTTTTCTTTGTGTTTTTTTTTTTTTTTTTTGGTCGCACTGCACGACTTGTGGAATCTTAATTCCCCAACCAGGGACTGAGCCCAGGCCACGGCAGTGAAATCACCGACTCCTAACCACTGGACCACCAGGGAATTCCCCCAAGTTCCATTTCTTGATGTGGGTGGTGTGTCAAGGGCATCTGCCTTATAATAATCCAGTGAACTAAACATTTCTCTATGGTTTTCCATGCATGTGCTTTATTTTACAATGGAAAGGTTCTAAAAGTTACCTACTATAGGTGTCATTAAAATCATCATCATCACCTCATTAGCCTTACATCATTCCACAAATGTTTCTAAAGAGTTCCCTGTGTCCAGGACTGTGCTGTGTGCTGAGCATTCAGTGATGAGCAGCATAGACTTGCCCCCTGAGCTCATGAAACGTACCACTGCAGGCAGGTAGGTGGTGACAGGTAAACCCCTGTGCATACAGTGATCACACAGTCACTGCACTGATCCGGCGTGGTCTGCATGAGTTGGAGGGGAGGGGAGCACATGAAGCCTCAGGAAAGATGGACATTCTCCATCTCCACCAAAGACAGAATGCATTTCACTTCGGTGGAAGGATCTAGACCAATCATTGGGAATAAGAAAAACAAAGTGATAATAATGCAGACAGCTAGCCTTTATTGCCCAATTACCATGTCCTGGGCCGGCCCTCTACCCAGAGCCTTGCATGGATATCTCATTTAGTTTTCACAACAATCCCCATTTTACACGTGAGGGGAAAAAAAAAACAAAAAACAGAAAGAACTGCTAGCTGGTGCTTGGAAAATTTTTTAACAGATATATGATTTACATACCCCCAAAAATGCACAGTTCTGAAGTGCTCATTTCCAAGAGTTTTGGCAATTATACGCATGCATGCAATCATCGCCCCATAGAGGAGTTGCAGTAGGATTTGCATCACCCTAGAAAGTTCCCTGGGGCCCCATTCCAGCCCAGCGCCTCTGCCCCAGAGGCCTTGACCTCTGTATTGTAAAAACCCGATGGAGGCGGTTTTAAGAAGCCGTTTTGTCATCATTTGGTTGCGTCTCTCCCTAAAGGAGAGGCCAGGGCTCGTTGCTGTCTCCAAGGGCCTTGGAGCATCACTGCCCACTGTCACTCCCAAACCTGCAGAAACGGGCGGGAGGAAGTGCCAAGCAGTGAACACCTGGGGGTGGGCGGCAGGTGGGCATGGCACCCAGGTCCACGTCACCCTGAGAACTGCAGAGTTCACGGAGCTTGTCTGCATTCAAGGGATGAGGGCCCAGAAACCTCTTCAGCCCCAGGCCACAGGCTGGGAAGAATCCAGAGCAATTTCTGGAATGGGAGGGGTCGAGGATGCCGTTCCTAGGTGGTCAAAAGTGCCCCTGGGACTGGACAGCCGGAAGTCTTTATCGCCTTCTCCCGGGTGTTCCAGGGGCAGAGCGCTGGAAGCAGCCCATTTCAGTACACGGAAGGCGGCTTGTGTTCGAATCTGTCTCCAGTAGTTCTGTCTCTTGGTCAAAACATCCCTGGAATTTAAGCAGACACAGTCCCCGGAGGTCACCTCTCCTCTGCTTCCTGGTGTCCAGCTAGTCACCTTGCCATCACTCGCCTTGATCACAAGGTAAAGTGGCTAAGAGAATTGGGGGGGGGGGGCGGTCCTCAGGATAAGCCCTGTCCCCCCGCTCCCCACCCACACCCACTTCCAGAGCTTCGCCATCCGCTGCCATGGTTCAGAAGGGGTGTCACGATGCAGGTGATTTTTATGCCCTATTTGGAAAAAGAAAAAGATTGTCCCTGCAAAAGCTGCTGAAGTCCGTGGGCTGGGACTGAATGGCAGGAGGAGCTGGCCTCCACTGCTGGCCTTCCTGGCACACAAAGGCTTCCTCTGAACCGAGTAGGAGACCCATGTGAGCAGCGAAGCCACAAATAGCGCAGGAGAGGGCGAGCCCTTTGTAGCTGGTGAATCGACTGACGGGGGTCCAGAGGCAGGAGGGAGGGATCAGGGGCATCCTGCTGGGAGGATAAGGATCCTGTGGGCACCCCATCTTCTGTGCCAGCCACTCCGAACAGCCCTCTGGCTCTTCTTTGGCAAGTCCCAGGGGTCGTGATCCTGGAAATAAGTCCCCGACCCTATTAACAGCCCTTTGGGGTGGGGGGAGGGGCTCTCAGCCTCAGCTGTCTGGTCACGATCTGACATCGCTCCAGCAGGCTGGGCTGTTTGCAGCAGGTGATTTTGGATGAGAATTCCACCTGGAATTAGTTCAAGAGTTTCATAGGAAATCTGCTGCATGAGTGTCAGTGAGGCGCCCCCGGAGTCTGTCTTTCATCCGTCCTTCCCCCGGCCCCCTCCCCTGCCCCGGGAAGCAACACATGTGCTTATTCCGAAAAAGCTGGTGAAGTGCTCACTCCCCACTCCCGGGCAGAGACATGATGTGATCTGTGCGTCCTTCACGGGGAGACCCGCACAAAGAAGGCCTCCTCTGGAGCTCTGTTGGGCCTCCTTCAGAATGCTGGTACCCCCAGTTCCCCTTTGCACCCTCCGACCCAGCCCCAGTCAGCCTCAAAGAGCAGATGACGGGATGGGAGGGAAGGAGGGAAAAGAGAACTGAGTCTGTGGAACCCCTGACGTGCACCAGTCCCTGTGCAAGCGTGGTGGGTGCCTTGTCCGCGTAGAAGCAGGTGCAGAGCACTCTGGTGTTTGGGCACCAGAACACGGTCCCTTGCCCTGGGGACCCCCATCTCCTTTCACATCTGGGGTGCGCTGGGGCATCCCAGCTCCAGAGGGGCACGTAACTCAGGCCTGACCAATCAGCTCCAGCCACCGCCTGGCTCACACAGGGACTGGGACCCGGTCAGCTCCCGGTCAGCACAGGAGCTGGCATGCTCCCAGGTGCCTGGAACCTGGGAAGAGGGCCTCTGAGCTGTCGTCCTGTCCCCACGTCCAACATGAGGTGAGGAGAACCCAAGACTGAGGCCAAGCCTGGGATCTGCAGCTCCATGACCTGCATCGCTTCTTACGTTGGAGCCACTTTGGGTGGTTTCTCCTTATCACCTGCACCCCAAAGAGTCGTAGCCCATGTTCTCCTCACTCTCAGACAAGGCAACTGGGGTTAAGTAACAGGGTCGAGTTCACACGGCTGCTTAGCTGCAGAGCTAAGATTTTAACTCAGATGTATCTGAATCTGCCTGAAATAAATTATTCATTTCATCAACTCCAAGGCATACCCTTGTTTTATAAACCACTAGGAAAGAATGAAAAATGCTGCCAACTGTATCTCAGCACAGTGATTTTTTATCACTTATCATTTGATTTTAGAATTCTTGAAAAAAGTTTTTCAGACTTATTTAGAGTTTTTTAATATCATTATGTCCCTCATGTACATGCATAACACAAACATGGAAGGGCTGGAAGGAGTCAAAGGAAGGGTTTTGGCCACAGTCAGGACCCCTATTCCTTTCTCACACGGTCCCTGAGTGGTTCATGGCTGGGGTCTCGAGGCCCCTGGGTTGGGAAAGAACGTGTGTTAGATGCAGTTGGTTGGTTTGTCTGTGGTTCTGGGCAGTTTGCGGAGAACTTGCTTATCCATCATCCGTCCCATCTGATTCTGAAATTATCGATGAGAAGTATTTTCATCTGCATTTTACTATAAGGACCAGGGATTCGGAAGTGTCCCCAGGCCACACGGCTAATAAGTGGCAGATCCCGGATCCCAGCTCAAGCTTTCTGGGTCCAGAGCATGAGGGAAGCATCCAGGTGGAGGAGAGAGCATTAGAGGTTTTGAGATGCTATTTGTACAGTCACCTGTTGTCCAGGTCTCTGGGGGACCCAAATAATGTCACCCTTCTTCCCACCCAAGTCCTGAACTGTCAACTGAAAAAAAAAAACATGAGAGCTGTGAGTTTCAGGTTTATCTGGGGACTTACTGAGGACTATCGCCTGGGAGACAGCCTCTCAGTAGCTCTGAGGAACTGCTCTGAAGAAGTAAGGCGGGGAGGTCAGTAGATGCGTGATTTTGGAGAAGGGGTACCTGCAATCAAGCATACATCTCGGTAGAAGGTTGCTGCTGGTCTCGAGGAGCAGACATCTCTGCTAATAATTTTAGTGCTTTTCTAGCTATAAGAAGATGCAAGAAATTGGGTTCACGAGATTTTCTCCTGAAAATACCTACCTGAAGGCCTGTTCTGCCAGTTTCCCAGAGCACAGAGCGCCTCCTTCCTGATCTCCACGCTGGACTCCTTTCAAGGTGTGTTGAAGGTCAGTGACCACAGTGGCCAGCAACTCAACCCTTTTACAGCCGGATGGCAAACATTTTTTTTGCTGTCAGGACCAAATAAGAAATCAGACAAATGGGTCAGCGGGTGGAGAACCAAAATCTCACCGTTGTCGTGAAAGGTTGGGGGTGAGCTGTGTGGCCGAGCCAGGCAGGGTCCCTGCCCCAGAGCAGAGCTGGGGGCGCCCCGACGGGAGGGCCTGGGTCGCGGCCTCTCTTGATCCGGGCAGAGGCCGGCGAGGAGGGACCCACCCTTCAGCTCAGGACACCTCCTGCTTTGTCCGCCTCCAGGGAGCAAAGGGGGCCACGGGCTGCCCCCCGGCTGAAGGTTCACCCACTGCAGAGGCAGGAGAGGATGCCGGGTGAGAGGCCAGGAGCCCCCCGTGGACGGACGTCCCTCCCCGGGAAGGGCACGTCAGGGGCGGACGGCACCTGCGTCTGTCCCCTGTGCCCTGGGGTGTCAGGGTTTCATCCAGAAGCACCCACTTCTGCTTCGCGGGGAAATCTCACCAAGAGGCCGTCTGGTGACACAGAGATGCACCTGGAGCCGCCGGGCTGTGTGATAGGCCCGGGGGGTGGGCGGGCCGGGGAAGCCGGACACAGTGCCGAGCCGTCTCCGCCCCGTGGGCAGCCGGGCCCCGCCAAGAGCACGTGGTGCAGGCCAGTCCAGGTCCGGCCAAGAACACAGAGGACCCCTGACGTTTTAGGAAAAGGGTGTTTCCTATGGGAATTGAGGGTTTTGTGAATGTGAGCGTGGCCGAGAGAGTGAGGTCTGGAAGGGATGGGGGAGAAAGGCCACTAACCTTCCAGCCTGAAGGAGGGGAGTCAGGTCCCCAAGTGGGACCACGGCCAGGGCCGTGGGCTCTAGGGAGGGCTAGCCGAGCCCCTGCCTCCATCGCTCCCCCAAAGCCGCTGCGTCTCACCGCCATCTCGCCGCCACCCCTGGCCGCCGGGCCCTCCGAGATCACGGCCGCTGCTCCACGGCCAGGCCCCCCCTGCAGATCTCACGGCCCCCCTCTCACTGGCAGCCTCGCGGGAACAGAGGCAGCGAGCTGACAGCAGACGACGCAGCCCTCTGGCTGGGGTGGAAGATGAGGGGTCTGAACCCTCAGGAATGGCGGGAGCCCACTGTGGGTACCGCAAAGTGGTGTCGGGCTGGGGACGAGGGGAGAGAGGCATAGAGGACCCAGCACGGACGGAAGGACCACAGGATGCTTCAGAAAGATGACAGTGAGATCCTCTCTGCCTTTCCCTTTCCGGAGGAATTCACGAGTCAAGGAGGCCGAGACCACCGTAGAATGGCTGCAGCATCAGTCACCAAGGAGATGGCCGGCCGCCCGGGCAGGGGCCGAGGGCGGGTCAACTTTTTGGGGGCTGGAGGCTTCCCTGGCAGGAGGAAAGGGCACCGTTACATGCTGTGCTTTAAAGCGGTGGTCCCCAACTTTTGTGGCATCAGGGACCGTCTCCATGGAAGACAGTTTTTCTATGGGCCTGTGGCAGGGGGCGGGGGGAGGATGGTTCAGGCGGTAATGCCAGCGATGGGGAGCCCCAGATGAGGTTTCGCTCGCTTGCTGCTCACCTCCTGCTGTGAGGCCCGGTTCCTAACAGGCCACGGACCGGTACCGGTCTGTGACCTGGGTGTCGCGGACCCCTGCTTTAAAGGGAGGTTTTCCTGGGGATGGTGAGGCTCTGACAGCACAGCCATCAGCAACGTGGCCTAAGGACAGAAACGTTTCGCTGCAGGAAACCGTGACGTCACACACTCACCCTCGGTCGTGTTCCTGGGCTCACCGCACAGACGTCACCCACGTCCGTGAGGGAAGCTCTTCAGCCCTTTCTGGATGCCACTTCTCGGACAGTCACCATTTCTCCCTTCTTCTGTCTCAGAAAACCCAAGCATGTCCTGCCTTAGTGTATGAGACAGGGTTCTAGAGAAACAGAACCAAAAAGATGTGTATAACATGGAGAGAGATTTAGTCCAAGGAACTGGCTCACACGGTCACAGAGGCTGCAAGCCCAAAACCTGCAGCTGGAGACACAGGAAGAGTTGCTGCCGAAGTTCAGGTCCAAAGCGCATCTGCCGCAGGACTCCCTCTTGCTGGGTCTATTCAGGGCTTCGCCTGAACAGACAAGGCCCACCACACTATAGAAGGCAATCTGCTTCGCTCAGAGGCTACTGATTTAAATGTCGATCCCATCCAGAAACACCCTCACAGAAACATCCAGAGTAACAGTTGGCCCCGTGTCTGGGCACCGAGGCCCATCCCAGGTGACACATGAAATGCACTGTTGCAGTCAGTCTTGCGATAGTGCCCAGGTGTCCTTGCCAGTTCTTTGTCACGGCCGGGAATCAGACCGTACACCCTGCAGGACGGACAGGGGTGGGGATGCCTGCACTCCTCTCTCCCTTATTCCCCAGTGGCATGGCTGCCACCGTGGGTCAGAAGCACTCTCAGCGGCCGAGCAGCTCTGGGACCCACAGGAGACACAGTCTTTGCTGGTTCTCCTGTCCCTGCAGGGGTCACGGAGGTCATCCCCAGGCCCACACTGGACCCAGGCTGCTGGCTTCCGTTGTGTCAATGGCTTTGTGTTGACGTGGGTAACGTGGCCGGGCCTCCCCACCGCTCCCATCCCCCACCCATCCCGTTTTGTCTCCCGTCGCCCTTGGCGTGGTCTCCCGTGCCGTGAAGCTTGCTTAGCTGCGTATGTATTATTTATTTTCCATCTCCCTAGGCCCCAACCTTCACAAGGGCAGGCATTTGGGGCCAGTGGTGTCCCCATGTGCCTATCATGTCAGGCACATAATAGACACTCAGTAAGTGCTAGTTGAACGCACGGATAACCTATATGTCAAAATCAATTTCGAACCTAAGCCTGTCCCGTTGAGGCCCCAGACAATGACCTCGTGGTGTCTGCCTGCAAACCTCAACACTGACGTAGTTTTATGGCCAGTCCTTCCCTCAGTGCCATTTGTCACTGTCCCCAAATGCTTTTAGAAGCCTGAAGAGCAGAAGCTGGGCTTGGATTGCTGGGGCATCCTTGGTGGGAGGTTCCGGGTAGGGTCCACAGGCCAGGACAGGGGGCTTGTGAGCCACTTCTAGAGGATTCTAGCAAGAAGAGCAAGTTGATGGGCCTCCACCCACACCCTCTGGGTGGTCCGCACCCAGGAGCCAAGCGCCGTGTTTCTTAAAGCTGCCTGCTCACCTGCTGGGCCTTGGGGCTTGGAGGTCAGAGGTCAGGCCCAGGTGAGTAAGGCTGGGGTCAGAGAGGAGATTGTACCAAACTTCAAAGAGTCGAGGTGACCGCTTCACAGCTGCCCTGCTCCTCGGCCCCCTGCGGCCCCCTGGCCACTTCCCACAGGGAAGGGACCACCTGGGGTAACTGGAGGCCCAGACACAGTCCAATGGCAGAGGCATGAACATTGCGTCACAGGGGTCACGGTTGCAGGAGACATCCATTTGCATGAACATTGTGTCACGGGGGTCACGGTTGCAGGAGAGATCCATTTGCCGGGGTTTAGGGCAGGTTCGGGGAGGAGAGTCTGAAGGAGGAGTAGAAATTCTCCCCCAAGGAGAGTGAAGAGCGATGGTGGAGACCAGGAGTTAGATGCTAGAGGCCGGCACGGACCTCCGCGTCGGCCTCCAAAGCTGAGCAGCCCCACCTCTCCCTGCCTGGGTCCCTCTTCAGCCCAGTGGGAGCCAGGGCCCAGAGCCGGTGGGGGGTCTCCAGTGAAGATTCAAGACAGCTGAGTCTGGCCAACTTGGAGCACTGCTTTCCTCCCAGGGCGCTCGTGGGAGCCAAAGAAACAGAAAGTTACCCTGGGCTGCGTTTCTGGTCAGGATGGAGAGGGCTCTGCTTGGGGGGCTGGGATGAGCTGCAGACAGGCCGCCTGGTCGAGACAACCTCGAAGGCCACCCGGCCCCAGGTCTGGATCGGGGGCTCAGTGACGTGTCCCGGCCGCTCCCCGGGCACAGAACTGCGGGCTGCATCTGGACCCACGCTGGCAGCCAGGCACCTGGACCCACGCTGGCAGCAGGAACCTGGACCCACGCTGGCAGCCGGCACCTGGACCCACGCTGGCAGCCAGGCACCTGGACCCACGCTGGCAGCAGCCCAGGGACAGTAGGGGCAGAGGCAGCCCTCCAAGTCTCTGCACACAGCCACTCGGGCTCCTGCCACCACCGGGGCGGTGGTCTCCCTCGCGGGTCCCGTGACCCGGCAGCAGCTCAGAACCGCACCCGGACAGGTTTGGGTGGGAGGAAGCCAGCACCTGCTGGAGTATCTGACAGTTCATCCACGTGTTCAGTTCCAGCAGTTTCTTGGCCCAGGGTTAGTTGAAGACTTGGGATCAAGGCAGCAAAGTGCATCCTGGGAGGATGCCCGGAAAACACCCGAGGCAGAGCGTTTGTGGGGACTGTCCCTGTCCAATCAAGACAGGCCTCTCCAGGGGGCTCGGAGGCACACAGCCCCGGACACTCTGGGAACCGTTAGCCCACCCCCGTCCCCCAACCTATCACCACTGCAATGCAAATGGGGCCGGTGAAACCCCTCCTCCTGCTGGGCTGGGGGCTTGGATGCATGCCCCCAAGAAAAAGAGGAAGGAGGAAGGTTTGGGACAAAAGGAGAGAGAAAGGAAAAACTGGGGGAGAAAAGGAAATACACAGTAGCTGGAGCAGCAAACAGGTGGCCAGAACCGATGCCCCGAGGGGAGCACAGCCCCCCATGGGGAGACAGCGGGGCAGACATACCACAGGAGCCAGAAGGGCTCCAGGGCTTGGGCAGGGCCTGAGTCACCCTGGCCCCCATTTCCCACTCTGTGAATGAGGGATCTGGACCAGCAGATCCCCAGGTGACCCCACAAAAGAGTAGGTGTTTCTAGAAGTCCAGGGGAGCGCAGGGCAGGGGAGGGAGGGACAGAGGAAGCTCCACCTGAGTCCTTAGTCTTCATAGGGCCTCCTGGGTCCCAGTGGGCCAAGGCCCACGGCAAGGAGCCCAGCTCGCCCACCAGATGGGACCTTTTGCACTGACGAGCTGAGGGGAGGGTCTGAGATTCCACCTCCACACAGGAAGGTCCCCGGGCAGTGAACATGTGTGAAAAGACCAGCAAAGGGGACAGAGAAAAGCAAATATCCTATGATATCACTTATATGTGCAATCTAAAAAAAAAAAAAAAAAAGATACAAGCTAACTTATTCACAAAGCAGAAATAAACTCACAGACATAGAAAACAAACTTACAGTTACCAAAGGGGAAAGGTGGGGGAGGGATAAATTAGGAGGTTGGGATGAACATGCACACACTACTATATATAAAACAGATAAACAAGGACCTACTGTATAGCACAGAGAACTCTACTCAGTATTCTGTAATAACCTATAATGCGAAAAGAATCTGAAAAAGAATAGATATATGTATGTATAACTGAATCACTTTGCTGTACACCTGAAACTAACACAACATCGTAAAGCAACTATACTTCAATTTAAAAAAAGTATAAGGAAAAAAAAAGACCAGCAAAGGGGAGAGAGAGCAGCTGAGCCAGCCCTGGGCCAGAGGCAAAACTCCAGGCAGCAGGAAAACGGCACCCGCTTCACCAGGAAAACCCCACCTGGCACAGAACCTGCGGGGACCCCAGGGGAATCCACGTCATCTCCAGACCAGAGGGGAAGCGGTGGCACGGGTGTCCTTGCAGGCGCCGCCCGGCGGACCAGCTCCTCTCCTGACAGCCCCGTGCTGAAAGCAGCTGCCACGTCTCCTTAGTTCATTTTTAACTCACTGATTTCACTCGCTGGCATTTGCCAAGGTGCTGGGAGCCTGAGAGGCCGAAAATGCACGTTTTCTGCAGCAGTAGCTGCTGATTGCCCTGCCCCTGGCCCACCAGAGGGTTCTGAAGGTCGTCAGAAAAAAAGCCACTTTGCCCCACCTGCGCCCTCCACCCTCCTGAGAGCAGGACCAGCTGGGAGCTACCGCCTCCGTTCCCTGTGTCATCCTGCCCCCTGGTGTCGGGGACCCAAGACACCAGACCTGGTGGGTGAGGAGGCCCCGGGCGGCTCCCAGCGGCCCTCCCTCCTCCACCTCGTGCTCAGCACCCAGCCCCTCCCCGGGGGCAGGGCCCCTCCCCTGCGGAGCCCCAGGTGGTGGTGAACTGGGGGCATCCGGGTCCAGATCCTGACCTACCACCTCCTTGCTCTGTGGTCTTGGGCAAGTCACACCCCATCTCCGGGCCTCAGTTTCCAGGTGTAAATGGGGCCACGTGAGAAGCTATCTCGTGGTGGTGTCAGAAGAGGGGAGGTAAATCCACGGAAGAGGCTTAGAGCCGGCCAGGCACCCACGGAGGTGCTCAAAACATTTGAGAGCCTCCCCAGGCCTGTCCCATCAGCATGGGGCTCAGATGCCGGAACACCCCCAATGTCACCACGACTTGGTTATTCACCCAATGGTTTCAGGGGACCTGCTAGGGACCCCGCTCCTTTCCTGGCATGTCCCCCCCGGTGTCAGCTGCCTTTCCATGTGGACACATATTCTCTGCAAAGTTAAGGCCCTCATGCAGGTCAGAATCTGGGGGGACCGAGTGTGCAGAGCTGGGGCACCAGGCCCCTCCTGATGCCTGCACATTCTGCATCCCTGCCATCCTCACAAGACCTCCCCAGGATCCAGGGCCAGACCTCGGCGCCCGCTCGGCCCCCAGCTCCGCCCAGCACCTCTAGCCCCAGCCCCAGCCCCAGTCTCGGCAGGGCTCTTCACGCCGACCCCGCGGTTCAGTGTCTGCTGCATAAAAGCCGCCCAGGCAGGAAGGCTTGGGAGGTAGATGGGCATTCCCGGTCTGGACCACAGGGCCTGAGCTGCAGCACTGCTATCTCCAAGAGTCAGCGGTCCTGACGCTGAGCATCCTGGCAGCAAAGCTTAAAAAGCAATCGCTGAGAATCTCAAGTGGAAAAGATCACCGCTTGGACACAGCGCTCTGCCCTTTGCATGATGCATGATGTAACCACTGACTCAGGTGCCACCGTGCATGGAACCATCAAAACTTTACTGACCTTAAAATACATTATTTTTTAAAACTCCAGGCAGAAAATGAACAGCAGACGACAACATCTCTTTGGGGATACAGATAATTAACTTCTCGTCAGGCAGGGAAGGCTGGCCTCTGGTCTGGAAGAGCAGCCGGGGTCATTCTGGGTCGGGCCAGAGAGAGGAGCCTCACTTCGGTCCCCGTGGTCCTGGGGAGGGACGAGGCTGTGCTAGGCGGCCTGGGGTCCCATTTTCGTGGTCACGGCGAGATGACGGGAGTTGTCTTACGAGTCACCGCAGTACCTCGACGCCTGGGCCGTCGCCAGCCACCCTCCGGAGCAGCGCAATATTAAAACATCGTTGTCCACGTGCCTCTCCGCTGGGAGAGTGCATCCGCGAAGGAACAGCATCAAAAAAAACTTTAGTAAATTTAAAAATTATTCAAAAAAGCATTTCTCTCTCACTGAGAAAAGGGCAGGGTGCCTCTTTTTTTCCTGAGAGGAAAAATGTTCTATAAAACCCTTTCCTTTGTAATCAGGTACATACAATAGGCATTAGTTCCAGGGAATTCAACAGAAATCAGGAAAAAAGAGATAAGAAATTTCCAACCAGCCTATGAAAGGAGGAGTTATAGACCCATAGAGCACCATTTTATTTCATTTTCCCCCCTGCCTGTGTGTGTTAGGGAATTTAATCTGGCCTTTGTCTCCCACTTCCGGGCAGTCCCCCCTAAGATGTCCAGCCTGATAGGAGTGTCTTTGCTTTCCTGGGGAACTCTGGTCACACTGAATGGGCCAATAATGTGATGTAGGGTAGGAGACAGCCTTCCCTGGAAGGCTCAAGGCTAGGCCAGAAGGACCAACCTTGTGATTTAAGGTGGGGATCATGGGTATCAGTGGAGACTGAGACCAATGATGTGGGAAATCAATCATCAATCAATAATCAATTGATCGATCATCAATCATGCCTCTGTCATGGAGGCATGGGACACTGAGGCTCAGGAGAGCCTCCCTGGCTGGCAGTCGTCCACGTGTGTTATCACACGTCAGCACGGAGACGGTGAGGTGTGTTATCACACGTCAGCATGGAGACGGTGAGTCCCCTCCCAACTCCACGGGGAGAGGACTCCGCTTTGGGCACTTTCCCGGGACTCTGCCTGGGCGTCTCCTCCCCTGGTTGATCTTGGTCTGCATCCTTTCCCTGCAAGAAACCGTAATCGTGAGGATAACAGCTCTCATGAGATCTGTGAGTCCTTCCAGAGAATTAGTAACTCTGAGGGTGGTCCTGGGGATCCCCAACTTGCAACTGAATGAGGTCTTGTGTCCTTTAACTTTGTAGTTGGTCTGAACTCTCTAGGACGTGCTCCCATGTGTGCGTGTGTGCGTGTGTGTGTGTGTGTGTGTGTGTGTGTAAGAGAGAGGGAGAGAATGAGTATCTGTCCCCAGCCCCTGCTCTGGTATAAATCTGTCTTCCGGAATACTGAAGTCAGAGATCCTGGGACTGGCAAATCCAATGGAAAAGATCATCCCCACCTTTTCACCTCTAAGCTCATGCCAACTGCATTAGCTTGAAACTGTCCGAGATTTCCAGATGGCTCGGTCATGAAAGCCTCAACAAGGCACAAACCTGTGAGCTCCTCCCTGTGCACAAGCCAACACCCCACAAACTGAGAGATGTGTGTGGAGACTGGATAAAAAAGCGGGTTCTGCTTCCCGTTTTGTGCCCAGACTGAAAAGAAGGCTGGAGCAAGGCAGGAGGGGAGCCCACACCTGAGCGAGACAGGTAAGGCCACAGACGACAAGGTAGCCAGCCAGCCTTGGCGAGGCACCCCCCTGAGAGCAAGGTTACGTCCACGACATTAGCTCACATCTGTTAGCTGCTGGGAAGGGACCACAGGTAACCCTGGCTGTGCCACTTAAATCTGCGTACGGTGACATTTATCCAGCATTTAGCTGCCTCAAAACGCACTGACCTGAATCTATTCTGCATTCGTAGGAAGCAGCATGACGGGGATGCCAGCGTGGGGATGCGAGGAGGCAGATGCCCTTCAAGGACACGGGGATTCCTGTGGGCAGAGAAGCCAGCCACCGCGGGCAGAGGCCGGCCGTTTTGTCATTCTGCTCCTTGTGCCGGCGGATCAGGGCAGACGCCACTCACCGATGGGGGGTAGGGGCCCTTCCAGCATCCCTTAGGACCCCGGCTCACCTGCGGACTCCCGCAGGTTTTGTTTTTGTGAATTAACCACCTCCCCTATCGAGTACCTTTCTCCCTCTCTGAGCCAGCCGCCTGCCACATGGGACGGGGAAACAGACAGGGGTCCTCCGACCTTGCCTTGTTTCCAAGCAAATGCTGCTGGTGCAAAATCTCCCTGTCCCACATCTCTGAGAGCAAAACTGCATATTCATGGCTTTCAAGTCTTTCAGGTGGTTGAAAGGTGTCTGGAAGGAAAGCTAAGCGCATTGTGATCTCCCAGGTGGGCGGGCGGGTGGGCACTCCAGCCTTCCCGTGCTTCCCGTCTGCCACGTCAGCCCTCCCACCGCCTTGCTGCCCCCCCCCCCCCAGAGGGCCTTCATCACCTTTCTCGACAGCGGTGGAGGAGGGCAGCACCTTGAAATGTCTCTGCAGCCCAGGTGAAACTCAGTGGATCTGAGATCTGGTGATTAGCCCCGCAAGGCCCCGGGAGGGATGGACCTAGACTCGAGGTCAATTGTTTCCAGCGCTAATTGACTCTGCATCCAACGGTGACGTCCGTGAGAACCAGCAGAGCCACCGTCATGCCCTCTCCCGGGTGGCCTTCCCCCCATGGGGGTGGCAGGGTCCTGTGATGCTTGGGCTCAGATTCAGGCAATGCCCGGAACTCAGAGCCTGAAGAGGGTATGGTCCCCACGCTCAGCCCGCGGGCCACCACACGGCCTCAGAGGGAGGAAGCACCGAGTTAACGATGCCACATTTACCGGCAAATTCACGTCTTTGGCGGCCGTCCATAACGTGTCACGGACTTTTAGCCAAAGGAGCCGAGAGGGCCATGGAAGACGCTAGCGCTTGTGAGTGAAGGCAGAAGTAAACCTGCTGCGAGAGACTAATTTACACCTTCTCTCCACGGTCTGAGCCTTGCTCCACGTTAATAGGATCATAAGCCAATTTCCACCACCCCACCAAGCCGGGGCCCAGGAGCTCTCAGAATAGAGCTTTTCTTCTTTGGGTCTTTCTTGCTGCCAGCCCAAAGGTCCTCATAAAATGGCATTTTCTCCATCTCGCTGGAAATTTAGCCTTTTCCAGGCTCTGCAAATCCCTGGGTTTTCATTTAAAGGACACGGATCACTGCGATGTCCCCACCCGGGGAGTAGCTTTGTCCCGACACTGCCAACCACTTGGAGCTTCTATGCCAGGGTGATGTCCTGAACGTTCCATTCTGATTGGGGTTCCCTTAGTACCCAAGCAGAGTGTGTTCCTTGTGTTTTCAGGGCAAATGGGGACCACAGCAGTTCCCAAAGTTCAACTGCCTGGCACTATTTCTCCACTGGCTTCGAGTAAACATCTGTGGGTCCCCCAGATCCCAAGCCCCTCTTTTGAGGAAGCCCCCCTTCCAGCTGTCAGCCGAGTTGTGTGATATGGCTGCAATATTTCTTACGGTGCTGAAGCGCAGTACACACACAGAGCTCTATAAATGTTCGATGAATGAAACAAATGGATAATGATGACAGGTACAGCGCAGCCAGAAGGCGTCGGGAGACCATTCCTGGCTGATTCTCGTGAATTTCTACCTGTCCAATGTCAGTGGAACGTGAAGGCTTTATGAGGATTTTGCTTCGTATACATTTACATCCTGACTACTGCCCAAAACGATTCGGAGTTGCTATCAATAAAAACAGAAGCACAGTTAGATTTTTTAGAACACACACACATACACACACACACACACACAATTAATTGCACATACAAGACAGAAGCCCAGAATGGAAAGCCAAGTGAACGAGGAAAAACAAGATCAAGAAATTCTGAATGAGGCCGCCTCCAAGTCTCCTGCCAAGGAGGCAAAGAGGAGGTGGGAACAGCCGTGCGCTTGAGGAGAGCTCCCTCACACAGGTCTTTCTGCTGATCGTGAATTTGCTGAAACGTGAGCCTGTCTCATAGACCCACAGTTGGCCCCTCTTCCCAGCAGGTTGTAGGAGATTTGAAGCAGAAAATGACCTATTGTTCTCAAATGTTTTAATGTCACAGACTATTTGATTAGCCTGCAAAGAAGCCTACGGAAACTGCACTGATGTTTAACCACTGGTGAGATTCTGCGAAGGGCGGCCCTGGGCTCCCACCCACCAACAGATGTCAGCGCACAAATTCCCTCTACCTGCTTCTCCTCCACCTCGGTGTTGACACTTCACATCTGTTTAAAGCCCAAGGCCAGCACCACCTCCTCCAGAAAGCCTTCCCTGACCAATCTCCTTCCACAGAGACTGTTTCCTGCTCAACACCAGTGGCCCTTTGGAACTTCTTGGCACTTTCTCTGGGTCACAGGAGCTCTGTGTGCCTCTCGTGTGCCCTACAAGGCTCGAGCCTGCACGTCCTTGTCGACCTCTGGGTCCTGAAGACGCCTGGCTCCTGCTAGGACCTTGGCAAATTTGCGTGGGATTGACTCACGAGAGGAATTCGACGGCTGCACGGCTGTAGGGTTGTGACTACCCAGCCGAGTCAGGCAGGAGAGGTGAGCTATGAAGGTAGCCTTTGCATTCTGAGGAATACAAAGTTTCCTCAGAATCTTCCATCTTCAGTTTCTTCCTATGTGTCATCACCACCATCCTTCTTTCAACCAGTGCTTCCCGAGCCCCCGCCTGCATGTCCCAGACACTTGGCTGGGTTCTGGGACAGGGTTCTGAGCAGAACACAGTGCCCGCCTTCAGGGAGCTTGCAATCCACGTGGGGGACCAACCGCCAACGAGAACCAACGTCCTGCCATCATGGGAATGTCCCTCTCTGGGCCCCTAACCCCGGAAGGGCAGGGGTTACAGCCGTTCAGGAAGAGAAAGAGAGACAAAGGGCACCGAGGAACCCAGAGGGATGTGCAGAGGCGTGATTTTGGTTCCATGTCCTCTGTATGCCCTCCAGGATGGATCGCGTCCCGACACGGTGGCTTGGGAGGTGTGCAGAGCGGAGAATCCAAGCACGGCTGCTCCACCAGGGCAGGACCTCCCGCTGCATCAGGAGGGGCGAACTTCTGCCCAGGCAGGGGCTCCTGCCTGCTTCCTCCTGGGGAGCCTGAAAGGGGCTTGGGTCCTGGAGAGAAGAGGTGACTCCTGATCCACTTCCACTGTCCAAGGAGCCTCATCTGATTCCCCTGAGTGGGTCTGACACCCCAGGTGCTATGGCTTCTCCCCTGTGGCTCTTACCACCAGTGCAGATTGATTGATCCTCATGTGATTATTCCAGCAACGCCCATCCCCCTGTGGGGCTAAAGGCAGGACTGGCATGAGCTCACCACCACTGGGACCCCAGGCCCAGCTCAGCACGGCCATGACAGCTCAGCAGACACATGGAGGGAGCGAGTGAAGGGATGCTTTGCGGTGCTCCAGGAGAGAGGGGATAGCAGAGCCAGCTGGCTCCACGCCCTGGGGGAAGAGTACAGGATGCCAGAAAACAACTGACAGGCTGAATTTGGGGGTTTGGGGGGAACATCTGGTAATGCCCCCACCCCCGCACCAGGACATGAAATTGAAGCTGCATTGAGGTTTGTAGAATGAACTTGTCAGGCAAAATGGGTGGGGGGCTGGGGGGCAGGTTTTCCAGGCGGAGGGAATAGTGCATGCAGGGTGGGGGCTGAGAGGGGAGCGGGGAGCACAGCAGAGGGGGAGGGGAGGGGGTGGCAGGGCCAGATGAGTCCGGACGAGGGGCAGCGGTGGGCAACCTCCCAGGGCTTTCTGGGCATTCATTCGACCATCATTCATTGAGTAGCCGCTGTGCCAGGCACCGTGCTGGGCTGTGCAGGTCGTATTAGGACTGTTGCTCTCCATCCTAGAAGCAGTGAGGAAGCGCTGAAGAGCGTTAGCCGTGGGGTGGGTCACCACTGATCAACGACCACCCTGACTGCCAGGGGCAGCACCGGCAAGAGAGGAAGGGGGACCAGGGGTGGTCGCTGATGGGACATGGGCAGTGAGCATGCCCTGGCTGTCAAGGATGGCCCTGGGGGCCAGGCCTGAGCAGCTGGGCGGCTGGAAATACCGCTTATGTAAACTGGAGGTGGGGGAGCAGTGAGGGGGGAGCAGAGCATATCTGTGACAAGAGATCAAGAGCTCCTTTGGGACGTTAAACTCGGGATGACACTGAGATGATCTGGCCACAGTAGGACACGCTCAAGCAGTGCAGTGTGTATCTCAGTTGACATTAACCATAAACCACCATGGAGCCCAAAACTGGCTTGTGGCGATCAGACCCTAGTTAATGAGAACTCAGAGCTCTTAAGGAGTCCAAAATAAAATCACTGAACCCAGCTTATTATGAAACCGACTTCAGTGAAAATGGGACAGGTTAGGTATTTAACACCCATATCACTTTGCTTTTTTTCTTAACAGCTGACAGTGATTGTGTTAGTTTCCCCTTCAAAAGGATTTCCTGCCAGTCCACACTTGTCTTTTCCCTTAGGTGTGTACCATGGGGAACAACCCGGTGAAAAGCATGGGACTGGGAAGGAAGATGGATAGGATAGCCAGGTAGGTGAGCTTGTGCTGGTGTTTGCCTGTGCATGCACATGTATGCACGTGCACGTGCAGTGCGTGTGTGTGCACGTGCCCGTGTATGCATGTGTACCCTAGGACTGCACGTGTTTTCATGCACTGCCAAAAGCAAAACCCCACGTGCACCTAATTACCTACGGACGCGTGTCTAGAGAAGAGAGTCTGCATAGCGCTCTGGCGGGATCCCGAAGGACCCACATTTTTTATGCACTGAAAAGAGGCATCGACTGTATTTCCAGGCTGTATTTCCAGGCTTCGAGGGAGTCATTCTGTCAGAGCAGAGACCATGAAGCCTTTGGAAGAGACAGTGAATCACGCCTCTGCCAGGGAACGCGCGGAGGGACCCTCAAGCGATACACATTTCAACCTTTATACTCTAATTTTAAAACGTAATTGACAAAACTGCCTGATTTAAATGTTCTCATCTGTTAAAAAAAAAAAAACAGTAATAACAAAAGGAAACAGCACTGTCGTTTATTTGTGAAGAGCGCACGGTCCCTGCGTCCCTGATGAGAAGGAGGGTGGTTCCGGGAGGGGGGCCACCGCGGGAACGGAGGCTGGTGTCCCCCCGGCCCGAAAGGGTCCTGCGGCTCCGGCCCCGGAGCCCCGAGCACCGGGAGGGCTTCAGCCTCGTCCGTGGACCTCGGTCCTGCGGCGCCGACGCACGTGCCTGAGACGAGGTGCGGGCCAGCGCGGGGGATCCACCCGAGGGCGGCCGCCCCCGGAGCTCGCGGCGGGAGACGCCCCGTCCGTTCCCCCGCGGGCCGGGTTCGCCGTGCAGCCCCGGGCCCGGCCCACCCAGCACTGCATCGGTGGGCAGTGCGGCCAGGGCGGGGAACGGCCTCGCGCGCCCACCTCCAGGGACTCCAGCACCGCTCCCGGGGCCCAGAAGCCAAGGCCGGTGCCCGGGAAAATCGCCTGCCGGACCGGGGCGGAAGAGACCGCCGCGCAGGCCCTCCCAGCCCGCCTCCACGCGCGTGGCCGGGGACTGCAACGGAGGCCCCTCACGAACATGGCCGCCGCCCCGCTTAAACGTGGCGGCCGCAGAGCCGTCAAGGGAGGAGCCCCTCATAAACATGGGCGCCGCCCCGCTTAAACATGGCGGCCGCACAGCCATCAAGGGAGGAGCCCCTCTTAAACATGGCCACCGACCCGCTTAAACATGGCGGCCGCAGAAACACCAAGGGAGATTTTCCTCGCAACACTGCCGTCCGACCCGCCAGCTACGTAAAACGGCGACTTCGTTGGGTCACATGCCTAGAGACGCCAGGCTGTGATTGGCCAGCATTCTGGTGACGTCAGACGCCGCGACGCGAGCCGAGGGCGGCCGGGTCGCTGCTCTGCTGGAAAGCGTTAGGCCGGGCGTTGGGGCTTGGCGACGGGGCTGGGGGCGGCAACGCGCCGCTCACACTCATGAGGAGCCGGAAGGTGAGGGGGCGGAGGCCGGGCGGGTGCTGCGGCGGGGGCTCCTGCCGCCAATTTTCTGGGAGCTGAGGGGGAGCCACGGGACGCCTCGGGCGGAGGTGGGGGACCTCTGCCTGGCTCTCGACACCCGGAAGGGAGCTCCTAGGTCACGCCCTTGGAAGCGGACGTCCCCCTTCCCGACCACGTCCGCGGGAAGGGGGTCTCCCAGGCCACGCCCTTGGAAGGGCACCCCCCCCATACCACGCCCCCGGGCTAGGGGAGCTCCGAGGCCACGCCCCTGGGAAGGGGGCTCCCAGATCAGGTCCTGGGATGGGGGGGCTCCCTCTCCGGAGCTGGTCTGGACCCCTGGTGCTCTGACGCTGCCCAGTCCGGGGTTCGCGTGCCTCTGCTGCCGGTAACCGAGCCCGGGGTCAGCCAGCCCAAGTGCGGGAACATGACGAGGGGTCCACCCCGGAGGGTGGAGAGGATGGAGGGGCGCCAGTTCCTGACACTGGTAGCCGGCGGGCGGTGTGAGCCAGGGCGAGGGCCCGGGACAGGATGCGCCCCTGCCTGGGGAGGGGGCCCTCCGGGGGTTGGGAGCCGCACCTGGGGTACCTTTGACCCGAAAGTGTGTCTCCTGAAGACCCACGTGGTTGCGCTTTCCCAGTCTGACATCTCTGCCTTTTGAGGGATTGTTTAGCGCATCACTGACTTAGTTGGGTTCACGTGTTATTTTACTTTTTGTTTTCCTCACACTTCTGTTTGGTTCTAATGTAGGGTTTTAATTTACTCATTTTTTTTCACCCTTTATTTTTTTCCCCCAGGAGTTGCTTTAGGTCTTACCGTGTACATTGTAACTTAGCAGAATCCGTTTCAGATTGAACTAGCTTAGTTCCAGAGAGATACACAAATGTTACCCCTACGTAGCTCTGTTCCCTTAACTCACTCTGTTCCCTTAACGCACTTTTCTGGTGGTGGTAAATATTTAATGTTACAAACCCGATAGTACACTGTCATGATTACTTTACCAGCCGTGGTCATTTCCTTAGCCCAGTACAGCCTTGCTGCCACGCACCTCCTTTGTGCTGTTAACGGGCATTGCTGCCTATACCGCATACGTGTACGCGACTGTCTTTTAAATCACCTAAGGGAAGGAAATAATATGCACGTAAACTGTCTTTGTGAGGACGTAATTACCTTTACTGGTGCCCTTTTTTCTGTGGATTTGAATTATTGTCTGGGGTCACCTACTTCCAACCCAAAGAACTTCCTCTAGTATTTCTTGTAAGAGGAGTCTGCAGGAACAAGTGCTCTCAGTTTTTGTTTATCTGGAAGTGTCTATTTTGCCTTCACTTTTGAAGGATAGTTTTGCTGGATATAGTATTCTTGGTTGACAGTTTTTTTGTTTGAGAACTTTGAAATCTCTTTGAATATACCCACTGTGGTCTGGCGTCCATTGTTTCTGCTAAATCAGCAGTTTATTTGTTGGGCTCCCTTGTCCTAAGGAGTCATTTTCCTCTTGCTGCTTCCAAGACTTTCCCCTTGTCTTTGACTTTCAGCACTTAAACAGTGTTGCATCTGCTTATAGATCCCTTTGCAGTTATCCTACTTGAAGTTCAGTTCTTTGAGATTGCTGGGTTTGGGGATTCCCTGGCGGTCCAGTGGTTAGGGTTCCGTGCTTCCACTATAGGGGGCGTGGGTTCAATACCTGGTTGGGGAACTAATCCCGCATGCCGCATGGGGCAGCCAAAAAGAAAAAAAAGAAAGAGAAACAGAGATTGCTGGTTTGTGCATTGTTGTTTTTCAGTAAATTTGGGAAGTTTTCGGCCATTATTTCTTCAAATATTTTTTCTGCCCCTCTCTCTCTCCTTTCTTGCTGGTACTCCGATTACACGTATGTTGCTGCACTTAATAGTCTCCACCATGTCTCTGGGGCGCTCTTCATTCTTCTCCGTTCTTATTTCTCTCTGTTCTTCAGCTTGTGTAATCTAGCAGTCTATCTTCAAGTTCACTTATTCTTTCTTCTGCCAGTTCATATCTACTCTTGAGCACACCCCCACCCCTGCCAGTGAATTTTTTACTTCAGCTCTTGTAATTTTCAACTCCTGAATTCCCATTTGGTTCTTTTTTATAATTTCTATCTTTTTATTGATAATCTCTATTTGATGTGATGTCATCAAATCTTCCTTTGATCATGATCTCTCTTAGTTCTTGAACACGTTTATAATGGCTACTTTGAAGCCCTTTTCTGATAAACCCAACATCTGATCGCTCTCACAGGCAGCTTCTGTTGCCTTTGATTCTAGTGTATGGGTCTGCTTTCCTGTTTCTTTGCATGCTTCATAATTTTTTGTTGAAAACTGGACATGTTAGATGATATATTGTAGCAGCTCTGGGTACTGGTCTCCCACCCCCACCCTGAGGCTTTTTACTGTTAATGTTCTTTTTATTTGTTTAGTGATGGGGTGGATTCTAGTGGAGTCTGTTTCCCTTCCCCCAGCTGAAGCTGTGATGAAGCTCCTCAGGGGCAGTGCTGGGTGTGCCCACAGTCACCTGGGTCTCCCTGGTTTCAGGGGGTCTCTCTTCCTCTTTCTCTGACCACACCCAGCTCTTTTTTTTTTTTTTTTTTCTGCGTTGGGTCTTCGTTGCTGTGCGCGGGCTTTCTCTAGTTGCGGCGAGCAGGGGCTACTCTTCTTTGTGGTGCGTGGGCTTCTCATTGCAGTGGCTTCTCTTGTTGCGGAGCATGGGCTCTAGGTACATGGGCTTCGGTAGTTGTGGCTCGCGGGCTCAGTAGTTGTGGCTCGCGGGCTCTAGAGCGCAGGCTCAGTACCTGTGGCACACGGGCTTAGTTGCTCCGCGGCACGTGGGATATTCCCGGACTCGAACCCGTGTCCCCTGCATTGGCAGGTGGATTTTTAACCACTGCGCCACCAGGGAAGTCCCCACACCCAGCTCTTAAACTCCGCTAGTTGCCAGCTGATTGCTCAGTCGTTTCCAGCGATGACCTGGAGCATAAATTTTCTACAAAGGAACCCAATCGCATTCTGGCTTCTTTGAAGGAGTAGTTTCTAAGATCAGTGTTTGATGTTTGTTCTGACCCCAGGAGGGCTCCTCCTGCTGTGTTTTTCCCTGGCTCTCTCCTGAAGACTATATGCCTACACTTTATCTTGATTTTTCTCCCATCTGCCTTTCATCACAGCTTCCACTGTTCTTGAGGACCCCTTAGGCATGAACTTCTCCACACTCTGTTGTAAATGAAGTCGGAAGAGATTAAGAGCCCTTTGTTTTGATGCCTGCCTCTTCTCCAGGCAGAATCTGAGCCAGGGCTCCCCAGCTGGGGACGGTGACAGGCTTCTCTCTGTGACACCCCTGCTCTCAGAGCTGAGTGCTCAGGGGAGGGAAGGGGGGCAGCAGCCTGAGATCCCCTGGATTTGCCTCTCCTGGCCTTGGAACCACTGCCTCACTAGGAGGGGCGAGGGTGATGGCGCCCCAGTCTCCTTAGTGCCCTGCCCAGGCAGGAACCTCTGTTCCACGAGTGGGGCCTCGGCAGAAGGGAGCCCCTCCTCTCAACCGTGCTTGCTGGAGACTTAGCGTCACAACAGGTGGGGTGAGGGCAGAATGAGAAATGCTGCCGTCCTGCTCCCCTGGGAAGAAAGCCCTCTGCCTGGGAGCGGGGGGAGGGTGTCCTGTGTGCTGACCTTGGCCGCTTGGAGTTGGGACACCAGAATACCTGTTTCTTCATTTTGCTCTTTGCTTATAGGACCATTTGCAAAGGTTTTAAATGGTTGTTTTTAATACTCTTCACCAGTTTCACTGGGGGAGGGTTAGTGGAGCACCTCTTGCTGTTTTGTTGATCTCTTCCAGCCCTTTTAGTCTTTAACTAGTCTGCTTGGAAGGAGGAAGTCCTCAATGATGGGGACTTTTTCATTTAGGGATTGTTTACGTGGAAGCAACCAGTTTGCCTAACTGAAGAGCAACGGTTCTCCAAGTTAGAAAAAAATGTAATTGATTCTTGACATGTTGGAGCAAGGGCCTTAGAGGTAGTTTTACCCACGAGTAAACTAAAGCCAAATGCCACTGGAGTTGACTCTCGCAAATCTAGTGAGGATGGCAGGTGGCCTGCTCAGGTGCCTGTAACCTTAGCTTCTGGGCCTCAGCCAGACCCTCACCGACTTCACCTCTGCAGAGGGGCCCAGAAAGCTGAGGGGTGACAAGCCCACCCATGGAGCTGTGGCACCCCGAGATTTTAAGGGCTACAGTACAAAGCGTCTAGAAGCGCCCTGCTGCCGGCAGAGGGCCTGCACAGCACACAGCCCAGAGCTGGACGGCAGGCTCTCTGCTCAGTCCCTCTGCAAGCAGCCGAGGCTTCCATGCGGGTGGCTCTGGTGACCGAGCAGGGGGAGGGGCTCTGAAGCCAGACATCATCACTTCGTGTGACCTCGGCAGGGTCCTCTCCCGAGTCGTCCCCATCTGCAGTGGGGTGCTGCTCCTTGTAAAGCCGCTCGGCACGAGCACAGCGCCTGTGTGTTGACACTCAGGGATGGTGGCTGCTGTCACGAGGGAGCCTGGCACGACCCGGCATCGAAACGTCTGGAGTCAGACTGTAACGGGAAGGAGAGGATAGTCCGTGGCTTTCCGGGGCGAAGAATGTCTGTTCCCGACCATGGCAGCAGTAGAGCTCCAGGGAGACTGGGTGGTGCGGTGCCGTCCCCACACGAGATATTCTTTAACCTCTTAGGCTTAGTTCCTTGGGTATGACCGCCCACACTGCTGCCTGGGCTCTTTGAGCAAAGCCCAGCCCTGGGGCATCCACATCAGCGGGTCCTGCCTGGCTTGGAGTGCCTTGTTCTCGCTGTGGATCTCTTTTCTCCACTTTTGGGCATGTTGCCCCCCCATCCGGCCCCGTCCTCATCCCCCGGGTCTTGGCCACTGTGACAACGGCTGTCAAGCTTGCCCTCCGCTACGCCCTCCTCCCTATCACCCACCTCTCTCACTTTCAAGTTCTCACTTGCGCTTTAATGTATTATTTTCTAAGTGTCTGTGGTCCCCATTCTGGAACAGAGAGAGCAGTCAGTGTGGAGAGGCAGGTGAAATGCAAATGAAGCCCCAGTTTCGTGAATTGGTGAATTGTTGCGTCGATGCTGAGCTTAGTTTTGACAGATGCACCAGGTTGTTGGCTGCAGGCAAGCTGAGGGAGGCACGGGCAGGAACTCCCTTCCCATCTCTGCTGCTTTTCTGAAAACCTAAAATTATTCCTAAATAAAATGATTGTAAGTTTCATTGTTTTAATTAATTCCTTTCTTGTCACTGGAAGACTTTCCTTTGCATTCCACGTGAGATGGCGGTGGGCTGGTTTGTTAGTGCTAAGCGAGGCCTGTCCGACAGCAGCTAGAGCTCCTTTAAGCTGAGGGGATTAGGCTCCCCTGTGATTTCAAAGAGAGGGTTTGGGCGGGGGGAGCTTTTGCTTTTTCACCTTTTATCAAGAACCTTCTGAGCAAGGATACAGGCTGCTTATTCTAAACACCTGCAGTTAACTGAACATCTATTTACTCACAAATGGAGGTTCTAAAAACACGGGAGGTAGGGACAGAGTATGCACGCTTCCCGGATCGTGGAAATGGGGGATCAGGACCTTCCACCCAGCTTTGTGCAGATGCGCACATTCAGGCCGCGGTGTCGGGACTTCCCTGGCGGTCCAGTGGTTAGGACTCGGCGCTGTCACTGTGAGGGCCCGGGTTCAACCCCTGGTTGGGGAACTAAGATCCCACAAGCCACACGGCACAGCCAAAAAAAAACAAAAAAAGGCCACGGTGTCTGTCTTTCCATGGTCGATAAAAACATGGGGGTGGGAGGGGCCATCTTCGGGGTCTCTGACCAGCCTCTGGTCTGGCCCAGCTGGCAGGTGGAGTGCGGTCGTCGGCGCGCCTCCGAGCCCGGAGCTGCTTGGCCACATCGGCCTCGGCCCAGGAAGCCCGCGTCGCCACGTCTGCCCGGACGGCATGTCAGGTGAGCCTCAGCCCCTCGGAGACAGGACTGGACTGAGCGTCCACCTTTCCACGAAACGTGTCACGTTAGAAAGCCTTGAGTGTGGCGAACAGCCCAGAGGCGAGGTCACGGCGCTGTCACCATCAGAGGAGGACCCGCCCTCGGTGCACGTGCGCCCCACCCACCGAGAGCTGTGGGCTCAGCGGCCTCTGCTGGGCAGCCTGAGCGACGCTGGCACAGGCCATGCTGCTCACCCCGAAGGGCGGGCGGGGAGGCAGGGGACCCCGTGTCTGCAGCCAGGGGCACGCAGCCATGGTGGCCCAGTGGTCCCGGCTTCCGGAGCTGCTCCCTTGAGCCGCAGCCTGGCGGTCTGGCTGGACTTGGTTTCCCAGCAGCAACTGGCCTGGTTTCCCTCCTGGGGCGCCGCTTGTTAGAGCTGCGCCGAGTCAAGTTCACGGCCCTGTTGAGCGCCCGCTCCTGCCATGGAACAGAGAGTCCTGCCTCCTCAGAGCTCACAGCCCAGCAGAAACGAATGGAAGCTGGGTCTGGGGTCATCATTTTACATGTCAGGGCACCCCTCGGGGGACAGCGTCAGTCTGCACTCCGCCCCTTTGGCGGCAGACAATGGAAGGACCCTGTCCTATAAGTTGTGGCTCCAGCAGTGACGTCGTTTGCTGTGAGCAGGATTGCCAGCCTCTGGGGTTGAGGCTTGTTAATTATTTGCCATCTGCGTCGTGACCTTCAGCATGTCTGGTCTTCCCTTGCATTTTCTCTCCTGACAGCCTTCCTCATCACACAAAGCCACCGACAGGCGAACGTCCAAGAAGTTCAAGTACGACAAAGGTCATCTTGTGAAGTCAGAATTCCAGAAAGCCATCCCCCAGAGTGACAGCACCGCTGCGCCCACAGCGCCCCCCGAGACCCCGGGTAAACACGAGCCTCTGGCATCGGCCGAGGACAGGGCCAGGCTTCCGGGAAAGGAAGCCAGCGGCTCCGCTCCTCAGGGGACCGCAGGACTCCCCCGGGGGCACTGTGGGGCCATGAGTGACGCCTGCCCCGCGGAGACTGAGGACAGGCCGCCCCCGCCGAGATGCGGGGCCCCCGCGGGAGGAGAGTCCGACGGTGGCTGCCCCGAGAGGGACGGGGCGGCGGCGGACCCGGAGCAGAGCCACTCGCCTCCGCTGCAGATGGACAACAGCGTCCTTCTCGACGACGACAGCAACCAGCCGATGCCAGTGAGCCGCTTCTTCGGAAACGTCGAGCTCATGCAGGTAACGCCCGCGGCCTCTCCCCTGGGCAGGCAGCCCCCAGCAGACCGCACGCCTGCTCACGGCCCCAGTTCACACGTGTGAGTGCCGCCGGTGCAGATCAAACGCAGTAAGAGCTCTAACCCGGGAGGAGAGAACAAAACGGTTGCTGATGTGGGGCATCCCCCGCACGGAGCTGAGAACCGTTGCCATAGCGAGCGCGGGTGTGGGCGGGCTGGCCGACGTGAGTCTGGACCCTGCTGCGGGGTGTGAAGTCGTGGCCGTGGTTTGTGGCTCCCTGGGCGGTTCCCCCGCATTTGCCGGGCTTGCTTTTGCTTTGAACCCAGAGTCTTTCCTCTCTCCCTCCATCACGCCGGTGGGGAGCACGCTCCCATGATGGGGGGGACCAGAGCCTGGAGACGGGTGCTCGTGCTGGGCAACCCGTGCCTGAAGCAGGTGTTCTCTTCCCTCCAAGGACCTCCCACCCGCATCGTCATCCTGCCCTTCGATGAGCAGACGCGAATTCAGGAAAATGCATTTCAGAGCCAAAGACGACGATGACGATGATGCCGACGGCGCAGACACATAGAGGGTGAGACGCACACGCTGATCCTCGGCACGTCAGTACCGTTGACCGCTTCCCAGTTCAGCACATTAGACGTTTATACCAAACCTATCTCCAAGAGTCCACGCTTCTAATCAGAATTCAGAACTGACCCACAAAGGTCAGCAGCGCACAACGCCACGCACCCGCGGGGAGACTGGCGCACGTGAACTAAAAGACCTTTGCGTGCAAAGCTACTGTTTCTGCGGTGATGCATTTTCTCCCATCTGTACCCACGTGGTGGTGGTTCCAGCTAACTTCTCTCGTAAATGAGAGATATCTCTATAAAGGAAACTCTTAAGCTTAGCTTTGATAACGTGCAAGTTTATTTTCCATAATCAAAATTTGATCATTCTTGTGACTGATTCAATCCCAGTTCTTAAAGAACTCTCCTTTATTTCTGTATATGAAGCTCACGTTTACCTTGGACGTTCAGCAAAATCCATATGGAAAATAAATAAAATATATTTTGAAAATATTTTTAAAGAAGGCTTATGTCCCTAGAGCCATATTCCTTTCTAAAATGCTGGACAGCCAAGTGGAGAAAACAGATCCTGTCCTGTCTTAACACGTGCGAGGCTGGCTCAGCTTTGTACCCATTAACCAGCGCCAAGAGCTGAGAGCGCAGGGCTGTGAGCTGGAAGGGACACGGCCCCTCCGCTTGTGAGGCTGTGGGATTTCTGAGATGGTAGGTGTTCGGCACATTCCTCACCCCGTGTGGTGTGGGGACCAAGCATCCAGCGACGCCGCGCTCTCCTCCGTGGTGCAGTGTTACCCAGTGCAGCTGCCCTGCCAGAGCTACACTGCCACTCCCCCTGTCTCAAGGAGCGCCTGGTGACACATTCTTGCCAGTGGGCTCCGGAGAGGAATGTGGGCCTGCTTGTCCGCTGCCCCTTCCTGTCACCAGTTGCTGGCAGAGGACACCAAGGCCAGGGACTAGGAGAGCGTCCAAGAGGGAGCCTGGTCCCCGGGTGACAGGCACAGGAGGAGAGCTGCCTGCAGTTCCGGAGGGCCGTGCTGGATTTTCACGAGTGAGCAGCGGTCCTACTGTTGCTGAGCTAGCAAACACTTCTGGTTTAGTTACAACAGCCGTTAGACTTCCCTCCCCCTAAAATGTCCTGTGAACCACGGAAGTTTCTTACATAACATCATTTGGGGGCAAAATATAGTTGAAGTGCCCTGTAAGGTTTCCCACTGTCCCTGATGGACCCAAAGTGCCGCCTGGAATCACCTGTCCCCACAGTCACTCTCTGCTTCAATGTGGTCATTGTCCCATCAGCAGCTGTGACCGTCCCCTGCTCTGAATCATTCTGTGATTTACTGGTCAACAAACTACTTTAGTAACGTGATGATGTTGCTTCTGAGGCCTTTGGGCAGCGTCCAGGGAGAGTAATTTACAACCTGAGGTTCTGCAGGGATGACTGTTCATCACGGCACTCGGATTAGTGGGGTCGAGCTGCCTCAGATTTCAGGGGATTTTGTCTTTCCCCTTCACTGGCTCCCCGGAGAAGCATCGACCTGAATCACAGCCCACTTGCAGGACAGATGGGTCGGCATGTTCCCACCAAAATGCGAAATGTAAACCTCACTCCTGGATGCCTGAGCCCCGCTGGCTTGCGGTCCGCATGGAACCCGGAGAGGTTCCTCCCCAGCCACCCAGATCGCTGAGCTAAACCGCAGGAAGCTCCCCACGTGTTCCAGGCCTTTTTCTAACTGATGACGGACAGTGTGGTGGGCCATCGTCCCGCCCACCCGCCTCCCTGGCACCAGCTGGCTCCACCAAGTTGCAGCTCTGTGGTTTCCAGTGGCAACTGGAGGCTCACGTTGAGTGCAGGGAACGCCCGGTGGAACCTGCTGGGTGTTGAAGGTGGCCAGGGTGGGCAAGTCCATGTCCCTGATGGTTACTCCCGAGAGTGAGACATTACCAAAAGAAAACACCAGGTGTCCCCGTAAAGAGGCGGCTGGGACCGTGGCGGTGCATCTGGGGAACCTGTTCTGTGCTCACACGTGCAAGGACAGCGCAAAGAAAACACTTTGTGAGGCCAGCCCAGGGTGACATGAGCAAGACAGATGGAATGCAGATCAGGCCCTGGGGACGAAATAAAGTTTCAAAAAGCGTATTAAAACGCGTGTTAAAATTGCTCTAATTGGGAGTACCCCGAGGATGTGTTCTGCCAGCATTTGAAATGAACACCCGACCCGCAGGCCAGGCCGTGTGACACATGCAGATTTTTAGAAACACTTTCTACGTGAATCTTCACAAGATGACCTACCGGTGCCAGAGCAGTAGGGGTGTGGGGTGCGTCCTGCGAGCGTTCCTGCGACTCTGTCGACTGCCATCGACCGCTCATCCCGCTTCCTTGCGCACGTCTGTGCGGGGGACCTAGGACCGGCCTCAGGCACGACGGTTCTCAGAGCTCACAGGACTCGGGAAAGCTGTTGCACTCTTGGTCACCCCGATTAAGATTAGCAGAGGCAAAAGGTGCACGGGGCCAAGTCCAGGAGAGACCGGCACAAGCTTCTGGACGCCTCTCCCGGCAGTCGCACCGAGGCGGCATGATGTGGGTGGCAGAAGGCCCGACCAGTCGGCTCCCGGGGAGGCCCGGTGCCCGGGCAGCCCTGCGCAACCAGAGGCCGGGGGCGGGGGAAGGAAGGGGTCCTTATGACAACTCTGCTGAGTTGCCCTCCAGAAGCATGTCACGAAGAGGTTGTAACAGGCCCACTCCAGCAGCAGAGAGCAGGCAGCCCTGCCCTGGACAGGCAGCCGCGGAGCTGGAGGGACGGGGTGGGGGCCGCTGGGCCTGGTCCGGCCTCCTTACTGCACAGACGGGACCCACCACGCTCCGGGGCGTCCAGCCTCTCCCACGTCCCCACTTCCCATCAGACTAGATCAGTGCCATGAACTGAGACAGCACTTCTCAAATCCCACACAAAACTGGCACCTTCTAAAATGTGTGTCTATTTCAGTGACTAAGACAGAATGATTTGGGTCAGCTTCTTAAAAGTCGTTGACTCATTTTTTTCCTCATTTTCGTCATTCTCAATGAGGGCAAACTTTTTTGACGTGTCTATTTTTTAAAAATCTTTATTGCTTTTGTGATTATACAGTACATGTAAAAATTCAAGTATTACAAAATGTGACTTTAAAAAGTAAATTTAAAAAAATTATGAAATAAATGCTCATTTCAAAAACTTCAAGTATTATAAAATGCATGATTTAGAAAATTAGTCCTTTGTGATCCAATCACCGCCCCCACCAGCTTTCCTGCTCTTCACACGCAGTGACGGTCTCTGCATGACCAGCACATACGTGTGATACACACCCGTGTCACACTGGGCATGGCCGAGCCACCTGCCTGCCTCGTGCACTTAACAGCCAGCTTCCCACTTCTCACATAAATGCCTGAAACTGTTACAGAGTTTTGCATTATGTAGATGTGTCAGGTTGAGTCATGAAATTAATGCTATCTATCTGACCATTCTGGACCCATAAAAACAGCAATTTCCTATGGTTCAGCATAATGCCACAAGCAGCCCTACGGACATTTGGAGGGTTTCCCACTTTCTGCTGTTAGAAATAATACAGCAGTGAATATCCTTGTATTTTACCCCAAAAGGGTCACGACTCTTTCGAGCATTTAGAAGAGACCAGAGGATGGAGCGTTGCGTTTGCCTGGGGCGTGGAGGCCCAGTGGAGCTGAGCGCTAACACAAGTTCCCTGAAGCCCGAGTGGCCAGGCGAGAGGGGAGCCGCCTGGCTGGGGACACTGCACGCACACATGGGTGAAGCCGGAGGGAGGCCACTCCTGACCCCGGGTGTCCCGGGAGCCACCAGAATTGTCCTCTGGCAGCTGGGCTTGCAGAGGTCGGAAAACAGCTTCAGAAATGTGCTCAAACCAGAATCTGTAGGGAGATTTTTTTCAAGAGTTTTCCGGGAATATTGGAGTGGCAAAAAAAAAAAAAACAGTAGCACCTGTTGGAAGGACGCATGTGCTGTCCGGGCTGCATCACGGGCGCTGGCGAGCAGGCCGCTTCCTCCGGGGCGCCGCCGGGGCTCGGTAGATCCTGCTGGGGTCGCAGTGGAGCCTGTGGGTGGTCTTCTTGTGGCAGGCGATGTGGACTAACTTGAGGTTCTCAGAGGTGAAGAGCAGGCGGTAGAAGTACTCCCAGTCTACTTCTCTCCCCTCGGCGGCGTGGATGGCCGCGGCCAGCGTGGGGACGACCGTGCGCTTCTTTTCTATTCTGCAAAGCAAGGTTAGAGACGTCGTCTCTGCTGTCACAACCTGTCACAATCCCCCAGGCACCTGCCAGGCCTCGTTTTCTGTTAAACCGCAGAGATGGTTGAATGTGGTGTCTACTCGGCTGAGACATCCATCAAGGTTTGGCTGCTTCCAGGAGAGACAGGTGGAGACGGTTAAACTCGGCAGAGGAACTGCACTCAGGCCGTCCCAGACAGAGCAGGGCGGGCGCCGGAAGGGGCTCACCCTGTGGCCATCGAACGAGCACTGGGGACATCCCTCCACAGGCCGGCGGGGGTGCCACCGCCGCACGCGGCCACGCCCGCCGGGCCAGCCAGCCTGGCAGAGCCTGATGCCGGCCACCCGGGCTTCTCACATTTTACAGGTAGACGGGGGACTTCCCTGGCGGTCCAGTGGTTAGGACTCGGCGCTTTCACTGCTGAGGGTGCGAGTTCAATCCCTGGTCGGGGAACTAAGATCCCACAAGCTGCGCAGCACAGCCAAATTAAAAAAATAAAATCAGTAAATAAAAGTAGGTAGTGCGTATTTTTTTAAATACTGAAAAGTACACAGAGAAAAATGAGAGCCAACCGTAGTCCCATCACACTCACTGACCAACAACTTGGCTTCCTCGGTTCACACTTTAGCTATGTGCAGACTTACCAAAACATTACATGATGCTGTACGAACGTTTTTAAATAGAATCTTACAAATAAAGCTAAAGTCACCTCCAACTACAGCCTTCGCTCTCATTTCCCGCCTTCCCTTCCCAGAGACGATCACTATTAAGGGTCTGACATTTGTCTTTCCAAATTTCATCCTGTACTTTTATACGCATATGTGTGTCCACTTAAAACAATCGTGATGTTATCTTTGTGTAAACTGCTTTCACTTATAAACAACAGTTCAAAAGACCTAAGTAACCAGCCTAGAAGCTTGTAACTTGACAAGATGGAATTGGAAACAGCACAGCACGGGGGGCTGGCGGCAACTAAACCGGCACATAGAATCCTGTGCCCCATGACACAGAAAAGGTGAGTAACGATAAATAAGTAGCTGAGAGTAAAAGAAAGAAGGCGGCTCCCCTCTGCAGACACAGAAACCAATGCTGGACCACAGGACTGAGCTACACTCCACAGCGCACCAGGGTTCCGGTCCTGATGGAGGCCCCAGGGGCCCTCAAGAGCCAGGAGGGGTGGGCCGAGATTCCCACCCCAGCCATTAGGGGAGGAACAGGTGCTGCCGGGGATCCATGGCTTTGGGAGGGGAAGGAAAAGCCTCTGCATCAATTACCAACTGCTGCATAACCAGCCCCCCAAAACCTAGCGGTTCTGTGGGTTGGCCTGGCCCAGTCACGGGGCTGCACTCTGCTGGGGGTTTGGCCAGGGGCTGGCCCTTCTCCCCGCGGGGTCTTTCATCCTCCAGGAGGCCAAGTCAGGCTCCCCGGCGTGGTGAATGTGCGAGCCCTTGCCAGGCACCCCCGGGTTCCCGTCTGCTTGATGCAGTGGGGGGACGAGGTAAGGACACCCGGCAGGTGCTGGTCACAGGGCACCACTAGTGTGACCGTCCTCCAGTCACATGGAAAACCAGGACCCTCAGCCCACCTCTCACATGTCCAACTTTACACTGCACGTGGTAGGGAACCCGCGAGCAAGGAAGGCCTACTGAAAGCCCCGGGCACCTGGTGGAAACATGCAGAACCGCTCGGTGGGGACACACGGGCCATCTGCAGACACCTCCCACCGAGGATGAACTCACAGCCCAGACACGCACAAAGCACAAGGAATGCGCTGCAATGCACAGGAGGATGCAGCCAACTGCGGCGCCCCCAGAACCCCCAGGGGTCTTACACAGACCACTCCCTCTGCCACCAACTGCAGAGCTCAGGGCCCCGAGACCACCCTCAGGGTCCACAGTTCGCTGAAAGGACTCGGAAGGCCCTGAGAGCCTTCACACTTACAGTTACGGTTTACAACCACGAAAGCATGCAAATTAAAATCATCCAAGGTTCGGGACACACAGGGCGGGGAGTCCAGGGCAGCTGCGGCCGTCCTCTCCCCAGGGAGTTGTGGACAGTGCTCCCAGCAGTGGTGGTGACGACACACATGGAGAATCAGCACACAGGGTCGCTCCCTGAGCCTCGGCGTCCAGAGTCTTTACTGGGGCTCCGCCATGTGGGCACAGCTGACCACCCACAGGCTGACCTCATCCCCAGCACCCCCAGAGGGCAAGCTGAAACCACGTGACCCAAACCCCCCACCTTAGTCACACTGTTAGGCTGTCCAGTGACCCCCGGCCCCAGGCAAACAGAGACACTAGCAGGCAGCACACTCCGAGGGCTCAGAGGTGACCTCCCAGGGGTCACGGGCAAAGGCCAGACCTCTCTCTGCACACAACCATAAAATAAGTGTATTTAAAATAAAAATGAAATAAAAATAATAATGAAAGCAGACTGGCGTGAAGAGGCGTGTTTTTTAAAAATAACCCAAAAGCACTTGTAGAAAGGAAATATGTACTCAGTGCTGAATACACAGACTGAATGGCATCAGAGCTGAAGAGAGAATGCGTGAACTGAATGTATAGGAAGTGTTATTAGTCAGCTCGGACCACCGTCACAAAATACCATAGACTGGGCGGCTTAAACAACAGAAATCAGTTTTCTCACCATTCTGGAGGCTGGGATTCTGAGACCAGAGGGCCAGCGTGGTTGGGTTCTGCTGAGAAGTGTCTTCCTGGCTCGCAGACGGCTGCCCCCTCGCTGCGTCCTCACATGGTGGAGAGCGAGCCCTCTCTTCTTACGAGACCACAGTCCTATCAGATCAGTCCCATCAGATCCCCCCTTCCAACCTCATTTACCCTTAATCACCTCCTGAAGAGCCTATCCCCAGACACAGTCACCCTGGGGTTAGGGCTTCAGCATATGAATTTGGGGGGCACAGTTCAGTCCGTGGCAGGAAGTCCCCGGGAAAGGGAATGTGTAAGAGCAGACGCAGCACGAGGAGGACAGAAGGAGCTGGTCCAGGTCTGTGAGGGGGAGTCAAAGAATCAACGCTGAGGAGCTTCCCAAAATTAAAGACAGACACGTCTTCAGAGCAGAGAATACAAGTCCCGGTCAGAATTTAAAACAGAGATCTGTACTAGATACGCATCATTTTCAGAGAGAAAGGGAAAGCCTAAAGCTGCCACAGAAAAGGCAGAGGAGACTGACGGCAGCCTTGTGAACAGACGCCAGAAGGTGAGGCGGCGTGTCTCCAAAGCGCTGCGGGCCGAGGGGCCGCCGGCCTGGAGTCACGTCAGCTCAGCAAGCGCTCAGGGCCTTTCTACGACCCCCTGACCCTCACTGTCGACAGGGAGTGAGCTTGAGTGCCATGTGATCTGTGGGTGAGCGTAAGCGAGGACCCACCCCGGGAACACGCCCACGCTTTGTGCAGGGCTCACGGTGAGCAGAGGGGGTGACACCAAGGTGACTCCACGGGGCCTCGGGGCGAGGGAGATGCGATTCTGCTTCCGATGTGCTTCACTCAGGGGCCCCACTAAGGGAACACCAGCAGACATCTATTTCCCAAACCACCGAAGGGTGGGGTGATGGGCAAGGGAAAAGGAAAACTCGGTTAAACCCACAGAAAGCACAAAGGAGACCCAAAAGGGAAGAACTGGAACGGTGACTGGGAACCCAGAAGAGAGGGCTACAGAAGTCCAAACACCTTTCCTATTTATTCAGCCAACACCGGGTGAACGGCCACAGTGGCCAGACGCTGCCCCGGCAGCTGAAAGACGCTGGGGACGTGCCCACACCAGTGACCTGGCAGAGCCCGATGCCGACGGGGAGCACGGCCGTCACCACACAGGCAGAGGACGGCAGCCGTCAGCTCTGACGGGACCATCTCGGACCCCACGGGAACAGGAGCAATAACACGGCCAGTGGGACACTCACCCAAACCTGGAGACACGTCAAGCTCGACAAGAAAGGGGCGGAAAGCCGGCAGAGCAGCTTAAATCCAGCCACGCGGGTCTGAGGCCACGCGGGTCTGAGGCCACGCGGGTCTGAGGCCACGCGGGTCTGAGGCCACTCGCACTCACGCCCCCGCCACTGAGGCTGAGAGGAGGCGTGAGCGGCCACAGCAGCGAGCGGGCACTGAGAGAGGCAGCTAGGAACCCGGCAGCAACTGAACACAATGCCCACTTCTAACCAGTTCACGGAGCAGCCACAAATCACGATGCAAATGACAGGATCCTTACACCTGAACAACGACAAAAGTACCCAACTCACAGGCGGTAGCTAAAGCTGAAGCTGATAGCCTGAAATGTACATGACAGAAAACAGGAGAGACGCACAGTAACTAATAAGCAAGAAGAAACCCCAAAAAGTAGAAAGAAGGGATAAAAAATAAAAGCCAAATGTATGAAGTTAAGGAAAAGGCCGAGGACGGTTCTGAAGGGAGGGAGGGAAGCGCTGGTCCCAGACAGGAAGACTTCTCACAACACCGGGTGTTGGAGGAGGCGCCCTTAGCCCTCGGGGAACAGGACCCCTGCCCCGCCGCCCAGCCCACACGCCCGGAACTCAGGCGCGGGACGTCCTCCCAGGACAGGCTGCGCCCCCGTACGTGCAGCCCTCATGGTGCGAGGGGGCCCGAGGGGTGAGAGAAGAGGGCAGGCTGCGGACTGCAGGCCACCCACTGTAGCCACGTCCCGGAGCCCTGAGAAGTCCGCCGACTGGGGCCAGGAACCTGGTCTGGGCCGCGGCGACACGGTCCAGGGCAGGAGGACAGCACATGCTGTACTGAGGGTTTGTTACTCTTTAGTGTTTAACTATTTAAACACGTGGCTTGTGGCTTCAGCCCCACCAGAGTCGGGGTGGGCCTGTGGCCACGTCTCAGGGAAACAATCAGACCAGTGTTTTCAAACCCCGGCTGCCTGCTGTCAAAACTGCATTTTAAATTAAAAGCCAGTGCGTGTATCTATGTGGACGTATGTGTATTTAGAAGAAGAGCGGCAACGTAACTGGCACGTTTCAGGAGACATGACTCAGGGCCTGGCATGCACGCTGCTGCTTCATCCGTGTTCTCTTCCAGGCCGGCCGGTTTCCCTCCTCAGACGCTGGCGGTGGCCCCTAGTGGGCCGTGAAAAGACAGGAGCGGACAGATGGCCTGGAGCCCCGAGATCATCTTGGGGTGCTCCAGGTAGGTCAGAAACAGCACAGCCAACCAGTAGAGAAAAACTAGGATATCTTCATGATACAGGAAGAGAAGGATTTCACACAAAAAAGAAGAGATATGTCTCAGTACACTGGAATTTAAACCTGTCACGATCAAAGACATCCCAGGAGTGAAAGACAAGCCCAAACTGTAAAAACATACCTGTAACACAAAGAGCTACCAAAGAATCAGTAACCAGGACGTGTAAAGAATTCCTACAAATTAATTAGAAAACCAAAGCCCAGTAAAACATGAGCAGAGGAAGCAAGAGCCACTTCACAGAACACAAACGGCCAATAAACACACGGACATTCAACCTTCCTAGTGACCAGGCAAATGAACTGTAACAGGAGAATCTGCTTCTCGCCCATCAGACTGGGAGAACACAAAAAGAGTACTGATACCAAGAGGTGGTGAAGCCTGGGGCGCGTGAACTCACAGCCGGTGAGGGTGTCGGTGGGACCACCCTGGAGAGCAACCCGGCAACACGCAGGACGGGAGACAGGGGACGTTAGGAGCCAGCACCCCACGTGGGCAAAACTCCACGTGTAACTTTCCAGGAGGCCCTCTGCGCGCAGGGTTCCTTCGTGTCTGCAGCTCAGTATCCGCCGAGTCAACCAACGTGGATGGAGCAGTACTGCAGTATTTCCTACTGAAAACTCCACGTATACGTGGACCCATGCAGTTCAAACCCCACGTTGTTCAGGGCTCAACAAGAAAAGCATCTCAGTTAAAATAATAAAATTTTCCATTTCTGCACTTTTTTTGAAGAATGAGCTAATACACCCATAAAATGATCCTGCCGGCCAAGACTTGCTCACCCTGGTTGAAGCAGGAAACGTCCTACACGTCACAACGCAGAGCTCCGGCTCCCTGGGCGAGGCAGGGACCCCACACAGCTGCACCGGTGCCGCGCCGACTGGGCCCGCGGCTGCCGACCGCTGACCCCACCCACAGGTGGGCGCTGGCGGCGGGCGGGGACGCGCGGGGTCGCACAGGTGCGTTCGGGGATCTGAGCCCACCGCGCCGAGTGACACCCGCCCCGCAGCTCAGGAGCGTCCACACCGCACGCTCCCGGCAGCCCCTTCCACGCCACACACCCACGACGTCCGTGGGTCCGTGACGCGTGCGCCGGGCGCGTGGCGCACCAGGCAGCCCGCCCGCCGCGGAGGCCGGGCAGGGCCAGGTCGCAGGCGCTCCGGGCCTGTGGTTGTGGCCTTCAGCCCCACGCACTCACACGTGGTCCAGGTTCCAGGTGCTAAAGAGGACGCGGCTCTCCCTGTTACTGTAGGGGTTGATGGAGTGTCTGGAAGCACAGTCGTCCACGTCAAAGGGACCCTGGGCCGAAAGAGAGAAGGTAAAGGCCACGAAGCCAAGGAGCGTCTCACTGCCGCTCCGCTCGCGAAGGAGGCACCCCTCGGCGGGGGTCAGGCCCCGATAAACAGTCTCTGCTCAGGAGGTAAAGCATGCTGCCCTGGAACGGCACCCCGTTCCCTCATGACCCCGGGGTGATGCGCTGCGTCTGCGAAGGCGACAAGTGAGCCTATTGGCCGTTTGGGACGCCAGCTTCCCCACGCTGCTCCCATCACACGACTGCTCCCCTCCTGTCTCCTCCACGGCTTCCCAGCATTTCCCCGAGACCCTGCACAGGCTGGGCCTCGGAGACGTGTGAAAACATCTCCTCCTGCCTGAAGCCCCCAGCCCCACTCCAGCCCCCGAGGGCCCTCACAGCCGCCCCGCAGGAAGCCTACCGCCCGACTCGCTTAGAGGCCTTTGACCCAGAGCCTGCCCAGGCCGGGGTGAAGGGTCTGGTCTCTGTCCCCGCCACACTCACTGCCAGGCTCCAGTCACACCCCCCCGGGAGGGAGAGGTCAGTTGTGTGCGAGGTGTGACGTGAAGCCAGTTGGGAAAGAGCGGCGTTTGGATGCTCAGGGCCCGTCACACTTGGGAGGGGCTGCCTGGTGGGTGCAGAGGCATGGGGGCCTGTGGGAGGGAGGCCGCGCCCCCCCCGCCCACTCTGGGCCCAGCGCCAGCGGCAGGAGGGGATTTTACTGGAAGTGCGACGTACAGCTTGCAAAGAGCAAGATGTGCCCTTAGCTGTCTCCACAGCTCAGAACGCTGCTTCCAGCTGATGCCACCCACCGCGGTGCCAAGCTCAGCCAGAGCCCGAAACGTCACGTCCAGCCACCACCCTGAAATCCGGATGCTCCCTCATCCAGGCTTTCCCAGGGGAGCAAAACACGCATCAGGCACCCAAACGAATGCCATCCCTCCTCTCACACCAGGGTGGGGTCTCAGCTCATGAGCAGCTGTGTCCTGCCACTCGCGCCCGCCAAAGCGGTTCTCAAGCGAGGGCCCTGAACCAGCACCCCTGGGGAACATGTCACAAATGCAGGCTCTCAGGCCTCACCAGAGCTGCTGGAACAGAAGCCCCGGGAGGGGCCCAGGGGCTCACGAGCCCTCCAGGGGGTTCTTACACCACTTACGTCTGGGAGCCACTGGCTGAGACCCTCCCTCACCCCACGTGAGCTGACACCCGAGGGCTGCCCCAGCTCACCAGGCCTTGGCCGGGGTGGCCCGGGACACACACTCGTGGCTCACCTGGCAGGAGAACCAGCCTTCAGGCGTGCAGAGCCGGCGGCTGGCCTTCGCCCCCCTATCGAAGTAGCTGCTGTTGTAGCGGGCGGCCTGGAGCTTCTGGCACATGGCGCCCACGACCCGCAGGTACTCCTCCCGAGCCTCCGTGACAACCAGGGAGGCGCCAGACGTCACCTGGAAGAGGCAGAGGCATCGCTGAACGCTGGCCGTGCGCCCAAAAACCCACCGCCGCCGGGGTCCCGGCCCACCAACGCCACAGCCCTCAGAGCCCCTGCCCCCTGGGTCCCAGCGTGGCCCTGAGGTCGGGGATCTGGCCCCCGCCCCCTGGGCTTCCAGCATGGCCCTGAGGTTGGGGATCCGGCCCCCGACCCCTGGGGTCCCAGCGTGGCCCTGATGTTGGGGATCCGGCCCCCGACCCCTGGGCTTCCAGCACAGCCCTGAGGTCGGGGGTCTGGCCCCCGCCCCCTGGGGTTCCAGCACAGCCCTGAGGTCAGGGATCTGGCCCCCGCCCCCTGGGGTCCCAGCGTGGCCGTGATGTTGGGGATCCGGCCCCCGCCCCCTGGGTCCCAGCACGGCCCTGAGGTCGGGGATCCGGCCCCCGCCCCCTGGGGTCCCAGCATGGCCCTGAGGTCGGGGGTCCGGCCCCCGCCCCCTGGGGTCCCAGCGTGGCCCTGAGGTCGGGGATCCGGCCCCCGACCCCTGGGCTTCCAGCACAGCCCTGAGGTCGGGGGTCTGGCCCCCGCCCCCTGGGGTCCCAGCGTGGCCCTGAGGTCGGGGGTCTGAGCTCACACCGACTGTGCCTGTCTGACCCTGGGAAATTTCTCTGGGCCCATGAGTTGGAGCTTTGGTCACAATCAGATAAGAACTCAAGCTCCAGGCATCCTGGCCGCCCTGTCTCCCAAGCACTGCCCACTGCTTAGCAGCAAGAAACCCGAGAGGAAGTGTGCAGGTGAGGAGTGACCAGCGCACTGCCGCCCACTGGGGCGCAGGTGGAGACTGGCACCCACGGGCACACCCGGGCCCACACTGAGCACTGGGCAGAAGCGAGGAGACCGCCTGGCCCAGTGGGAGCGACAGCAGGGCAGCAGACGGGTCATCACCGGACAGGGGGCTGCACCCAGCAGGCGCTGGGAAGGATGCCCTGGAGACGCCCGCCAGCCAGTGCGGGGAGCGCGTCCTCGGCAACAGAAGGAGCCCGAGGGTGGCCACTTTCAGGCAGAGATGGGGGGCAGGGGGAGAGGGGGAGCTGGACCAGGCCCCAGGACCTCAGACACCCCAGTCCTGAGGTTTCCTTCTGTGTGAGGGGATCTCAACAGAGCGCGTGTGGGCAGTTCTGCAGCACCGACGTGCGGCCAGGTGCAGGCGAGGGGTGGGGGGGTGCCTGCAAAGGACGAACAAGACGCCCCACGGCTGACGTCCAGCCACGCAGCACAGGGGCAACGGCGCCCACGGGCCTCTGCGGGGAGCGCCCAGCCCAGCCCCAGGCTCCAGCGCTGGTTCTCTGAGGACCCCTGCCTGCCGCTGCCCCCAAACCCACCCCCTGCCGCCTGTCCTCCCATGAAGGGTGGAAGAGAGCCGCCCAGAACCCAGCCTCGGGGCCGGTCAAGCACCCAGGTTATCCTCCAGAGAGGGGGCAACGCACCCCCGAGGCACCACAGGCACCAGCCCCCGCGTGACCTGCCCTGCTGCAGGCCATCTGTCAGCTGGGCCACCTCCCTGCTGAAAGGCAGCGGGACAGGGCGCACTGGGCCCGAGGACCCGTTTCTCCTCGGAGGTGAAGTGCGTCTCCATCGGGAGCGTTTCGGCTCTAAACCTGTATCCACCTGCTGCTCACGCCTCCCGGAGGGGAGCCCAGAGTCAGAGCCTGGACCCACCACGACTCGGAGCCCCTCCTGCTGCTTCTCGGAGGTCAGACAGCTGCGCCTCGCACAGGCAGGAAAGTCAACGGCAGGGCTGGGGACAGAAGAGCGGCTGCCCCTCCCCACCCACCGTGTGGGCGTCCATCTAAGCTAACGGTGGACGGAGACGGCTACTTGGGATGAGCTCAGGTCGAAACTGAACCGCCCGACGGATGAAGGCGTTCGAAGGTGGGGTCTACTCACAGCCCGTAGGGAGAGCTCACGGAGAGTGCAGGGAGGCAAAGTCTGCAACCCCGGACCCAGCTTGAGCTCTGACAGGGGGAAGCCAGAGGTCAGCCGTGCGGGGGGCTCCCCGGGCAAGCGGCCCATCCACTGCTGGCTCACGTCCACCTGCACCCAGACTGGCATCCACAGCAGCACCTGCACCTGAACCTGCCCCGAACCTGCACCCACGCCAGCACTTATACCAGCACCTGCACCTGAACCTGCACCCACGCCAGCACTTATACCAGCACCTGCACCTGAACCTGCACCCACGCCAGCACTTATACCAGCACCTGCACCTGAACCTGCACCCACGCCAGCACTTATACCGGCACCTGCACCTGAACCTGCACCCACGCCAGCACTTATAGCGGCACCTGCACCTGAACCTGCACCCACGCCAGTCCCCACGCCAGCACCCACGCCAGCACTTATACCAGCACCTGCACCTGAACCTGCACCCACGCCAGCGCCCACACCAGCACCCACGCCAGCACTTATACCGGCACCTGCACCTGAACCTGCACCCACGCCAGCACCCACCCCAGCACCCATGCCAGCACTTATACCAGCACCTGCCCCGAACCTGCACCCACGCCAGCACTTATACCAGCACCTGCACCTGAACCTGCACCCAAGCCAGTACCCACGCCAGCACCCACGCCAGCACTTATACCAGCACCTGCACCTGAACCTGCACCCGCGCCAGCCTGTGCGCTCCTCCAACATCCACGCTGGCCCTGGAGCGGAGTCCCAACAGCAGAGCCCACTTCCTAAACCCGCCTGGCACACCCGGCATCAGTGTGGACCTACCTCTCTCAGGTAGCTCCGGATCCGGCTCTCACAGCTGTATCTCAGGTAGCCAGACTTGTTCCTAAACCGGGACTCCAAACCTGCCGGAAGGAGAGACAAGACACCTGGAGCCCAGGGCCCGTGCTCTCCCAGGAGGGGCGGAAGGTGAGGGCCATTTTGCTCGGCTCCATCTAGAAACGTTCTAATGGGGACCTACACGCTATCCCTGGATTTTGTTCGTTTGTGGAGAAGTCTGGTCCACCAGCACGAGCGTCTCAAAGGCCACCGAGGGGCTTCTGCCTGGTGGCACCTCCGAGCCCCTTTCCCAAGAGGGCTGCAGTCGCTCAGGGCTCCCTCCATCTGGCTTGAGAGGCCAGTCCAAAAGGTGGGAGCAGCCCAGGTGAATGGATAAAGAAGATGCGGTCCACCCAGGTGATGGAATATCACGCAGCCTCAAAGAGGAAGGGAATCCTGACACCTGCTTCCATATGGATGAGCCATGAAGACGTTACACGCTGCGGGAAGTAAGCCAGATGCCCGATCCCACTCACGCGAGGCCCTGGAGGAGTCAGAATCACAGGCACAGGAAGAAGGCTGGGGGCCGGGGCTGGGGAGGGGTGGGGAGTGATGTTTAATGGGCGCAGAGCTTCAGCCTGGAAGATAAACATGTCTGAGAACAGACGGTGGTGATGCCGCCCACAATGGGAATGTATGTAATGCCAGCGAACTACACGCCTGGAAACGGTAAAGACGGTAACTTTCACCTCATGCCGACTTGACCACAATTGAAAATTGAATAAAAATAAAACGGCCAGTCCCAGGGCTGCCTGGCCCCTGGCCCCGCGCTTGGGGAGCCCCTGGGTCTGGGAACTGGCACAGATCCCACGTCCCAGCAAGCTGGCCCGGAGGAAGCCCTCCCCGCCCGCTCCCTCCAGGCCCGACTCCATGAGGCACCTTCGAACCACGGCGCGTCCTCGGCCCTGGTCTCGGCCGCGATGTTCTCGCTGACGGTGCCCAGCAGGTCGGCCAGGAGCTTCTGCCGCAGCGGGGCCCGCTCATCCGAGAGCAGCTGCCGGGCGGCCTGGATGAGCTCTGCGTGCGGCTCCTGGAACACGCTCAGGAAGCGGCTGATGTCACTCGCGTCTGCCACCGCAGGGAACAGAGAGGCCACCAGGCCTTGGAGCACTGCCTCGGGGACACCACCTCCTCCCCCGGGACCGGCCAGACCCCTGCCCCGACAGTCACCAGCCCGGGGTTCCGGGCCTTGGGCCTGGCTGCCCGCGCCCGGCTGGTGTGAGGACAGACGGGGAGGACACGGGACGCGGTTTGGAAAACGAAAGCCACCCAAGCGAGTTGCCACCCTTCCCCTCAGCCTTCCTTCCTCCAAGGGAAATCGCCTCGTCTTGGGACCTCCCTGGAGACCTCTCACACTCCAGGTTCGTCCCTTCACTGCCCTGCTGGCTCCCGGGGCCTTTCCGCTCACACCCGAAAGCAGCAAGCCCTCCGAGCAGGCACTCGGGACCGAGGGCTTCACAGCGTCCTACGAACAGAAGTCCAGACGCATGTGAGGAATAGGCCCCATGGTCCCGAGGGTCATTCCAGGGATGTGGGGCCACTTGGGGTCCAAACATCAATCAGTGTGATCCACCCTCAACAGGCTAACCAAGAAAAGTCACATGATCAGAGCAACTGGCGCAGAAAGACAGAGAAAATCTTCGAGACCTAGAGCTTGGTGAAAAGGTCTCAGACTGAACACCAAAGCCATACGCGTAGAAGGATAAAAAGGGACAAGTTGGATTTCATCAAAATTAAACTTTTACTCCATGAAAGACGCGGTTAAGAGAACAAAAAGACAAGCTGCAGGGACTTCCCTGGTGGCGCAGTGGTTAAGAATCCGCCTGCCAATGCAGGGCACACGGGTTTCAGCCCTGGTCCGGGAAGATCCCACATGCCGCGGAGCAACTGGGCCCGTGCGCCACAACTACTGAGCCTGCGCTCTAGAGCCCGCCAGCCACAACTACTGAGCCCGCGTGCCGCAACTACTGAAGCCCACACACCTAGAGCCCGTGCTCCACAACAAGAGAAGCCACCGCAATGGGAAGCCCGTGCACTGCAATGAAGAGTAGCCCCCGCTCGCCGCAACTAGAGAAAGCCCACGTGCAGCAACAAAGACCCAACGCAGCCAAAAAAAATAAGTTAAATAAATTTATTTTAAAAAAACACATATACTCTTTGGCTCAGCAATTCTACTCCTAGGAATCTTTCTCACAGAAACAAAAGCATAATGGTCATAAGAACATATTTATTAAAAAAAAAAAAAAAAAGACAAGCTACAGACTGGGAGAAAATATCAGTGTCAACCACACGTCTGACAAAGACTCATCCGGAATACATTAGGAAAAAACTCACAAAACTCAACCGTAAAAAACATCCCATTAGACAACAGACAAAAGACACTTCACAGGAAGGTTTACAGATGGTAAATCAGCCCAGGAGAAGATGGTCAACACCATCCGTCGGGAGGGAAATGCAAGTCCAGACGCCATCGCACACCCACCAGAATGGCTAAAATGAAAAGAGCGACAATGCCAAGAGCTGGAGAGGCCGTTCTCGTCCCTGCTGTGGAGAAAGGACGGGACCGCAGCTCTGGAAGGCAGCGTGCAGTTCCTTTCCTTTTCTAACAACTTTATTGAGACTTCATTCTCTAGAAGCACAAGGAGGAAGGACGCGTGCCACTAGGAGCGCACAGCGGACGTGTCACCTTCACTGCTGACAGCAGAGTCCCAACCAAGGGGCGAGGCCACACCTGCACTGCTCTCGGGCTTCTCTCTCTGCCCTTTCGGCAGAGGAGGTAGGACAACCTCGGTCCTCAGAGCTCCACTTCCTTCCCCAGGCACCAGAAACATCTCCTGAAATGGAAGCCCCTTTGCACAAGGGCCAGATGACCCTCCCAGGGGAAGGGCACACGCCTGGCCACCGGCCTATGGCTCCAGAGTAGCACTTGTCATCCAGCACAGACCTCTCTAAAGAACCACCTCCAAAAGCACCTGCTCCAATAAGGCAGCCCCAACAGGAGCCTAAGGACGGTGTGTCCGCAAACCCGACAGAGACCAGACACTGAGCACAGCATCAGCCACCAGCCCATCCCTTAGGAAGTTGATAAAAGAAATTTTTACATATTGAGATACAGGGACCTCATTCTGGCTTCTACATGAGTTAACTTGAATTTGATGTTAACTAAAACAGCCTTTTTGCGGCTGATCAAACATACACTGCACATCTGCTTGAATTATTAACGAAAAGGGCGCACTGACCAGAAGTAAAGAACATCCATGTTAAAAATAAAAATTAAATGCCCCTCTTCGTGGGACACCAATGCTGGTTACTCTTTCGATCGTAAGGCTCCCTCCCAGGTGCCAAGCCCATGCTGACTCGCTGTGTACGTGCTGGTCTGGTTTTTATTTGAAACCTCGGAGAAATGCATCCTTGAATTGTTTAATGGTCTTTGTTCTGACAAGACATAAAACTGTGCCAAAAACCCTGCTTCTCTGGAGCAGTTTCTCAGAGTAACCTGGGAAGAGGGCTTCTGGGCTATAGTCCTCAGTCTGGCTCAAATAAAACTGTTCTATTCTTATTATTGATTGGTTATTGATTATTTTCCTCGACAAAGCCCAGCAGAACAGGACAGCCTCTCTCTCTGGCTCTGCCTTACCCGCAAAACTGGGCAGGCCCCCACCCCCAAAGCCCTCCCTTCTGCCCTTAGGGGTTACCAGGACACTTCAAATGAATGTAAATAGAACTAAAGGAATTTCTTAAAAAGACACATAGAACACCCAGCTGGACAACTGGCCTCCTGACAAAAGGATGAACAACTCTGCCATCTGATTCTTCCTCCGGGGGCTTCCTCCTTCAGAGTGCAGAGTACGGGGGACCCCTCCCTCCCGGGGCTGGCACCCCCAGGCAGGCCCTCTGCACCTCCAAAGCCGCACCAGCTTCCCCACCAATCTCCAAGGTCCCTGCCACTTACAACCCTGCCAGGTCTGCCCCGCAGTGAGAAGCACGAGCTCCGAGTCATCGGGGACACTCCAGAAGTAATCTCCAGTCAGCTCCGTGCCATCCTCGTAGAGACACAGGCTGGAGCCAGGAACGGGGAGCTGGGGAGAAGGGGGGAAGGGGAGAGCAGGGTGGGATGCTTACTTCCTGGATCTCGGGCAGCCCAGTCTTGTTTGGGGTGGCGACCCAAGGTCTTCCCATCTGCAGCCCTCACAGAGAACAAGAAGGAACTACTACACTGTAAAGAATCCCGCTCGAGATGCAGTCTGCACGTACAGAGCACGTCCAAACAAGGGCATCTACTGTAGGTCGTTCTAAAATGTGGGAAGTCACAGAAATACATACACGGTGATAACCGCTTTGCAGGATTCACCACTCGGACCCTTCAAACCGAGCTCCTCCAGGGCACTTTAAAATCCAAGCCTGTTTCCAAAAATGACCCTTGACTGCTTGCACTAAGCCTGTAAACACATCCCCATCAACGAGGCTCATTGCCCGACAGGTGTCAGGACACATCGCCTACCGCTCGAGTTTCTCCCTGGGCACCAATTAGTTAAGGAGAACATCTTACTGGGCAGGACTCACCGCCTCTGTCCACGGAAGTGTGATCAGCACACGGGACTCTGAACTTGCTGAGGTTTAGTCCTCTGGTGCTCGACACCGATCAGTTTTATGAATTTTCAATAGCAACTCCTCCCCTCCCCCACCCCACCCCACACATGCACACACAACCCCAGCACTGGTCTAAGCCCAGTCGAGGAAATTAATTCAGTAAGGGTGAGAACAATGGCTGAAATACCTAGAATATTCGTGCCAAAGGGCTCTGAGAGGCCTCTGAGCCCAATCCTTCATTTTACACCAGGGGAAGCCAGGCAGGGAACGGCCTGTGCCCTGGAGCACTTGAGCCTACCAGCACTGGAACCAGGTCCCTGGGTCTCAGGCCAGAGCTGTCCTGACCCTCACAGTCAGAAGGGGGAAGTTTCCCAGGCCTCTCTACAAACTCCCCCTGCTCTGACGGGGCTGAGGAGCCAGAGGAGGAGGTTGGGGGCCTCCTCTGCAGCAGCACAGGAAATGGGAATTCCCTGGGGCCCAGATGTCTCACACTCCCTGGTTTTGAGGCACAAAAGCAGTACCTCCTATTCTCCCCAAATTTCTCCCAAGCAGGTGGGCTCCTGAGCGCTGGGGCAGAGGCTTCACTCAGGCCATCTGCTGAGATGCGGCACCATGCACCAGCATCTAGAAGCCGGGAAGGACCCCAATTCCCCCGACCCCCGCCTGCAGCCCCCCGCACCCGCAGAGGCTGGGCTAAGAGGCTTCCGGCGTAGCGAGACCCGGGTTTAAACACCGGCCGTTCCTCAGTGGCTATGGCAAGTTGCTTAGTCGCTCGGTGCCTCAGTTTCCTCATCTGTGAAATGGGGGTGTTAGCGCCCGATTCACAGGGCGACAGGTGGACTCCACGACAGCCCACGTAAGGAGCCAGGATGGAGCCCGGGGTCGGGCACGTGGCCGTCGGCAGTGGTCAGGCTCAGGCTTTCCGCCCCGGGGATATGGACAGTGCCCCCTCCCAGCGACCGTCAGGACTCGGGGACGCACGGAGGCTCGGTGCAGCCTGAGCTCGGCCAGTCCTGACAGTGCAGGACGACGGGCCAACATCTTCCCAGCTCACCAAGAGTGCTCTGGGCAGGCTCGCTCGGCCACACTCGCCCCCACCCCAAACGCCACGCGGCCCGGGGCGCCCGCAAGCAGAGGCCCCCAGTCCATCGGCCCCCAGCTCCTCGGACCGGGGAGCACCTGCAAGCGGAGGCCCCCCGCCCCCCGGACCCCGGGGCACCTGCAAGTGGAGGCACGCCTTCCGCAGCACTTCCTCGCAGCTCCTGCCCGCCACCCCAAATTTCTTCTGGTTGTGCAGGGCCCGCAGCTTGAACCTCTTGAGCTTCTGGAGCACCGCAGACATCCTCAAAGCCTCCGGGCCCGCGGGCGGCGCCTACTCGGAGGGCCGCGCCGGGGGTCCGCGCCTGGGGGGTTCCACGGAGGGGAATCAAGGCCCCGTGCCGCCCCCCGCCCCGCGAAACTACACTACCCTGAAGGCCCGGGAAGCGGCGGCATGACCCCGCCTTGTGCGCAGGCGCCATTCCCTGAAAACTACACTACCCAGAAGGCCCAGGAAGAGGCGTTGCGACCCGTCTTGTGCGCAGGCGCGACGGGGCGGGGTCGCGCACGCGCGGAGGTACGGGCGGGCCGGCCTGGTTGTCATGAGAGCGGCCGCCGCGGCCCGGGCGACAGGCGCTGGCGGCCGGGGCTGCTCCTCGGCTGCCGCCACCGCTGCGGCTTGGGGGTGCCGGCCGGCCCGGGTCGGCGGAGGAGGCTCCTCCTGAGCTCCGCCGAGGCGCGGCGCTGCCGAGGGCCGGTGGAGAGCCCGGGTCGTGCGGACGTCCTGACAGGTAGACGAGCGGGCCGGGGGCGACGGGGCCTGCGTGGGCGGCGGGGCCTCCGTGGGCGCGGCCCGCACGCTGCGTCACCGCCCCGGGCGGCCGGCGGCGCCTGCGCTTGGTCCCCGCATTTGGCGGCGGTGCGGGCTCAGCGACCCCGACTCGGTGCTGAGCTGGCTCTTCAACCTCGTCTGTTTCGGAGATTCTCAGGGGCACTTTCGAGTCTTGAGGTTGCTTGACCGAAAAACCATTTAAGTGTGTAACATTTAGGTTTTCCTAAGAAGGAAACTGGATACAAGTCTGTCTCCTAGTCTTGTAGCAAGATGTTCGGAAGTTGGTAAAGTGTTTCGATTTAACGTAGAGATTCAGTACCCCGATGCCTAGTGAAAAGCAGACTTCGTAGGAGGAACCGCCGAGTTACCTTATCCCCACGGTCCCAGCTTGTCCCGCGGCGCGGGGGAGAGTGATCGCTGCTGGGGAAGATGCAACCGGCGCTCGTTTAGAGGCGAGGATCGCTGTGCACCGGGGCCCCGCACTCAACAGAGCTTTGGTTCTCCCCAAAATGTTAGTGTGATTTTTACAGAGCCCAATACTAGTGTCCTTAGTGACACCCCAAGCATCTTAGGGAAGACTTGAAGGTTTACGCACAGGGGACCCCAGGGTACAAGGCGGAAGGACGTGGCCAAAAAGGAATCCTGTTCGAATTCCCAAACCGAGGCAATAGCGTTGCCTCTGCGGTTCCCAGGCACTTCTCCTGTCTGGTTCCTAAATGCCAGGGCTGTGTTTTGGATTTATTGAGGCAGCATAGTATAGTGGACACGTCCTTTATTCGGATTTAAAGGGCCCCATTTCTAACTCTTAGGGCCATAACCGAGGGTGTTGGTCAACACCAGGCTCTGGAACTTGACCAGCTTTAGAACAAACCCGGCCTGTGTGGCTTCATAGCCGGATGACCCTGGGCCAAGCCTCTCTGTGCCTCAGTTTCCTCGTCTCTACAGCTGGGGTGTCAGAGTTGTGATGAAGGTATAAACATGTATGCATCTGCACACAAAAGTACAGTGTAAGGGAGTAGGTCAGTACACAGGTCAGCAAGATGAATAAACAGTATTTCAGATCTCTGGAATTTCAGGATACATGGTCACACTCAGTTGAAAATATTTCATAGGTACCTACTGTTTTCAAGGTGGGATAGAAAGTAACAGGCCCTGCTCTTAAAGATGATGGAAGGAGGGCTTCCCTGGTGGTGCAGTGGTTGAGAATCTGCCTGCCAATGCAGGGGACACGGGTTCGAGCCCTGGTCTGGGAAGATCCCACATGCCGCGGAGCAACTAGGCCCGTGAGCCACAATTACTGAGCCTGTGCGTCTGGAGCCTGTGCTCCGCAACAAGAGAGGCCGCGATAATGAGAGGCCCGCGCACCGCGATGAAGAGTGGCCCCCACTTGCCGCAACTAGAGAAAGCCCTCGCACAGAAACGAAGACCCAACACAGCCATAAATAAATAAATTAACAAAATAAATAAACCCAAAGTTTAAAAAAAAAAAAAAAAAAAACCCCAAACACTCGCCTTTCCCTTAAACTCTTCTCTCCATGCTCTACTTCCCAATTTCTGACATCGTAATTAAAAAAAAAAAAAGATGATGGAAGGACACAGGGAATCCCCAGCACAGGGATCTAACTTTGAGCTTTAGTAAGTTTGGAGGGACTTTAGAATCCATGACAGAAAGCGGGGGTTAGAACAGCAGGTTGGGCTTGAGGAGGGTTCTTCCGGTGGGGGCAGTACTCCACGTGGGGAAACCTGGCCGTGGTTTTCTGGAGAACACAGTGGGATCCAGAAGAGGTGACGTATTCAGTCAGTGTTCCAAAGGTGGGACCAGTGAGACTTGGCACTGAGGGAGAGGGGGCGGGGGAGGGGGAGGTATGGAGGCCAAGGGGTCAGTCCAGGCTGCGAGCCCGGGCACGTGGGAGGAGCCACAGGCTGGGCGAGGCCAGTCCACGTCTGGCATGGGAGCTGGCACACAGGCCAGGCTGTGCAGCTGCCGTGGGTTAAATCACACTCGTCCATTTTTTGTGCCTGCATTTTATTACTTTCTGGGTTAGTTTGGTTTTCTCTCCTGTGATGTCCTGCAGTGAGCTTTGTATAAAAAATAACTGGGATCTTTAATAGTGGTTTCTCTTTCTATTTTAAATGCTTTTGTTCGTATATCCCAAGAAACATTAGCGAGTGCCAGCCAATAATTAACTTACTGACGTGGTCCTCTGCAGGTTCTCAGTAAAAGTCAAAGGAAGATCTGGATCATGTATCAAGCATGTTAAAACAAACACATTTCATGTGGGATATGCTTGTGTGTCACCTCCTCCTGAAAATCTCCATTAATAGTATGTCTTACCCCAGAGAACTTTCTGGAGAAGCCTTTATCCTCTGTGTTAGTGAGGACTCTTGGTTGCATACTAACCCTTCACTCAAATTAGCCGACTGAAGAGCATCGACAGGCTTAGTCACTGGAGAGTAACCAGAAGTCCGTGAGTTGCTCGGGCTCTAAGTCCTGAGGCTCACAGGGTGTCTCTGCCACTCTCAGCACTGCTTCCCCGTGTCAGCTCCACTCCCTGCCTTCCCCACAGACACTATGCTATGGCCACAGCCTCCGCAGGGTCCTGGGATTGGGTGGCTTCGGTCCAGCTTGGGTCCTGTTCTCATGTCTCCATCCCTGAGCCCGTTCCTGAGGAGGGATGTGGAACTCATGGACCACCCAAGCCTGGGAAACGTGCCCCCCTCAGGCGGGGATCTGCGGGGTGCAGGATGGGCGTCAGCCCCACAGTTCCGGGTGTGGGGAGGACAGAACTACCAAGGGAAATTGGGATTGAGGTGCTGTTTTCAAAGGAGTGGGCAAAACTGGGCGTCACTACAGCCACCCTCAAAACGATGGTAGGTAACTATGAGCCAAGCCAGGTTTGCTAAAACATCATGACAAAAAAATCATTCAGCCGATATTTCCGCATCTCCCCAGAGTCAGCCACTCAGCCAGGCTCCGGGAGAACGCCTGTGTGCTGGAGGTTCTGTCCATGGTTCTGCTCTCCCTCTGCTGGTCAGCATTTTCGTTTAGCAGTGATTATGCTGTTGATTAAACTGCCCCCTTTCCCCTTATTTTTGTATAACTCATTAACACACTGGTTTATGAGTTCCTTAACCAATTTGAAAATCTTTATATTCATATCTTAGCAAAAGACCTTGTTTCTGCCATAACAAAGTAACACAAACTGGATGATGTAAAACCACAAAAATTTATCCCGGAGGCTAGAAGTCCAAAATCGAGGTGCACTTTTGCAGGGCCGCGCCCCCTCTGAAGGCTCCTTCCGGGCCTCTTCCAGCTGCTGGTGGCTCCAAACAGTACTCGGCGTTCCTTGGCTCGTAGATGCGTTGCGCCAGCTGCTTGGCCGTTGTCACTTGGCTTCTCCCTGTCTGTGTGTGTGTCCCTGTCTCTTTTCTGATAAGGGCACAAGTCGTGTTGGAGCAGGGCCCATCCTATTCCAATATGACCTCAACTTGCTTACGTCCCCACTGTTTCCAGACGAGGTCACGTCACTGGCACCAGGAGTTAGGACTCAGCATAGCTTTTGGGGGACGCAGTTCCACCCACAACGCTGGTCAGACTTTTTGGCATATATTTGGGAAAAGTCAAGGTAACTTGAATGACACCTTATGTGGTATTAGAGGCATCTTAAAAATTGTGTAATGAGAACTAGACTCTTTCAAAGTGATGGGACAGTCCTGCCTAGGTTGGGAATTACTTTGTGTATTAAAAAGGCAGGAAATAACACTTTCAATGTTATGATGTACTACTGAGTCCCTTAAAGCAGTCTTTCCTGCTCTCATACACAGCCCCAGCGCGCAGAATGCCCCACAAGATTGGATTCGTAGTTGTCAGCTCATCTGGACACGAAGACGGCTTCAGTGCCCGGGAACTAATGATCCACGCACCGACTGTCAGCGGGTGGAGGTCACCGAGGTAGGCCAGACGAGGGGCCAAGGGCGGTGGGTCCTCAAGGGCGCATGGGCTGTCTCCGTCTCAGCTGCTAGTCTTATTACGACTCAGACGGCAGAACCACACGAGGGTCGGGTTGTGCTGCAGACTCACCCATCTAGTTACGCGCTGGACTTTTTTCCTTCTGTTTTTAAAGAAAATTTGTTGAACCTTTTTCCCTATAACATTAACCCACATTCACTTAAGAAGCGTGCAAATACGGAAGAGAGGAAGGAGAACTGCCCCTCCCCCAATTCCCTGATTGAGGGCCAGTCCCGCATTCTCTGTGCTTGGTGGTAAAGATTTTGCATCTCACTGCTTTCATGTAACACAGGACTTTAACCAAGAAAGTCTCTTTCAGATTCATCTGGAATATTTGTACACCTTTAAAAGTCTTAATTACTTGAGTGATGTAATACCAGTGAGTATTTTTCTGAAACATTTAAGTCTTTTCCTGAGAAGCCTTCTTTCTTCCCCAGAGGTGGGGCAGAGTTAGTTGTTGAGCTGCCCCAGGGCCTGATCAGGCTTCCCCGACTTAGTCAGTGTCGGCCGCCTGAGGCCGCTCACCTCCTGGTCCCGTCACCTCCTCGGGGAATCTCACTCCTCTTGACTTGTATTCCAAGTGTGAGTAGAAGGCTTACTATTTGCTCCTATTCATGAACATGTAAATCTGTATGACATTTACATTCAGTCGTATACTGTGACTTACATTTATTCAGATGATATATTTATTGCTAAAAAGTTGAATGTAAATCCCATTTAAAATTCAAATATATTTTCCTTTTGGTGTTTCTGAGGGAACCCAACAAACAAGACTCCGTTCTCAGTGAACTGAGAAATGAAACAAAAGAGTAGAGCAGATGGGGACAAGTAGCCTCTTTAACACTGATGAAGCTGATATTGAACAAGGGCTTTGTCTGGGGGCAAGTAAGCATCCCAGGACTGGGCCAGCCAGGGCAGCCTCACCAGGTCCAATGGGGCTGGAGGAACACCTCCATCAGGCAGCCTCAGTCACATCCACGCTCCCCCCCAGACTCACAAATCAGTCCAGTCCTGCCTCTCCCCAAGCCCAGGGGCCTGGAGTGAGCTGGGGCCACGGTTTTATGCAAATACACTTCCATTCCCCCCACACACACACCTGCATTTCCCTTCAGCAGAGGTCCTTTCTACTAAATGCACTTATTTCAGCATTTATGCATGAATTAAAGGTGCTTAAATATACAGACAGGGCCGCTTTTTTGTAATATTTATACAAGTAATACTAATATGATTCCTTCACGTCTTGACATGGTATTTCTTCTAAGGCATGACCTATACTTGTTTTAGTAGTAAACTTTCAGACTGCTTCAAAGGAAAGGGTGTATGTGCCTTGATCTCCATTCAGACTCATGCTGGGTTTGGCTCGGGATCTCCTGACTTCAACAGTGTTCTCTGAGGCCAAGCACATCATAGGAAGGCAAAGGAAAGTACCCTCAAGCCAAGTCTCCCAAAGAGAGGACAGGGTGCTCTGTTAGCCCAGGTCAAAGAGGGAGTGCTCAGGCACTGATAGATATAGCTCCAGTGGGAGGTGCTCCTGGGGGTCTCTACAAGGCTGCAAGGGAAGTTTCTCCAGTGCCTTCTGTGACCTAGGAATTCATAGAGCCTGAAATCTTCAGGGCATGAGACACACTTCTCCAAGAGAACACAGAGTTTACACCAATGATCAGAGCCTCTGGGCATGAATTTTTTATTGTCAAATAATTTTCATTCGAAAAGAAATCTAGGGAATTCCCTGGTGGTCTAGTGGTTAGCACTTAGTGCTCTCACTGCTAGGGGCCCGAGTTCCATCTCTGGTCAGGGAACTAAGATCTTGCAAAACGCACGGCATGGCCAAAAAAAGAAAGAAATTTAGAGCTGTCAGTTTATCTTGAAGAGATACATACCTTTTTAGGTAATAATCAACCTTAAAAATAAAATAGCCAGTTCTTTTACCTGCAAAATGAGCTTATTCCAGAATGGCAGAGGAATTGCAATTCGGGACATGCAAACTATGGTGAAACCATAGGCAAGTCTGGGGAACAAAGGAGAGAGAGAAACCTTACTTTACCTTGCTTTATAGAGAAAAGGAGGAAGTTGGGAGGGGCTGCTTTGAGTCCATTGGAGGAAAGCAAGGGTTCAGGGTGGTGACGTTGTCTCATTGGCTGGGCTGTTGCTGGACAAGGAGAAAATCTTCCTTCTCCTGCTGGGGCAGTAACGTCAGCTTCTTCTTGCCCCGGAATGAAGGAAGATACGTGCCTGAGAGCTCCCCCTTCAGGGCTCCCCTTCTCCATTTTAATTGAGGTTTCCTTTTATTAATTGTCATATTTCCCCCTTTTGAACAAGAACTTTCTCCAAAAGTATCAATGATCAAGAGTCAAGTTTTCTGCATTTAGTGGTTTTTGTCCTTCAGTGTCAGGAAGGACCCTTCCTATTTGTCACATCCAAAGTCGGAGGGAAAGTACATAGCAGTAGGAAACAATTTAAGACCATGTTTGAGGAACAAGGAAGGTTAGAAGGGAAGACTGTCAAGCATTCTTGTCTAAAGTGTACATCTTGTCAAGGTTGTGCACGTTGGAGATCTCAAAGCATTGAGCCAACATCACGCTATTGCGCACATCATTTCTACAAAGGTTTGACACGTAACAGGTACAAAGGTTAAAAATAGTTATGCAAAACAAAGTTTAAAGTAACATGACAGTTCCAGATTGTATGATGGTTCTGACCCATGACCCTAGGCCTGAAGTTCGCCAGCTGAACAAATCCAAGGACCATGGAATATCAGGTGAAAATTTTTTGCAACCAGTGCACTTGCTCCCTGATTTTGTGTAATTGGATTTCTACCTCTCCCGAGACATTTATCCATGTGCAATAGATGGTATTTGCTATTGTTCCAACACCTCCTTGCTCAGCAAATAGGTAATTGGGGGCTATGCACTTATCTAAAACTACTTTAGCTAATAAGTGATCGATGTTGGGCTGCTACTCCTTCAGCTGTGGAATTGGCCAGCTCTCCTAATGTTAGGAAGAGATTTCTAATCGTGTTCATTGGCACCTACTCTGATGGGGGGAGAAGGGCAGCTCTCCCTACAGAGGCAAACCTGGGGTCATATACGCCTGCTGGAAGTTCCCATGTAAGGCAGCTAAGGAGGTTTAACGCAATAGACCAATGGGAGGTTTCTGATCTGTTATGAAGAGAAAGTAGAACAGTGAATACAGCAAAAGCAGACTGTTCTTTTACCCTCCAGCTGTCAAGATGATGACTTTCCCAAGCACGGGGACCATTACCAAGGCTTCCACATATAGAAGAGTAACCAGGAGGAGCACGTAGGACCCCCTCATCAGGGTTAGCATTTATGGGCTCATTTGTCGGTATCAAGGACTTGGCGTCATTCAACCAAGACTCAAGTATGATGTTATCACATACTAAAAGTCTTCCTAAATATATGGGTATGACAGCCAGCTTACAAACGGTCTGACTCAAATTGGCTGCTCCAGTGTCTTCTGTATGTATATTCAAGAGAGCTTAAATTAAGCCAGGGAACAAGGGCATGTGGATTTAGTAGTCTCACCTTATACAAGGGACCTGCGGAACAGTTTAGGTACCAAGTGGCATTTGGGATTCCAGAGAAGTCACTTATAGTGTGAGTAGGGGTCACTGCTGTCATGGACAGATCAAGGTTTCTGGTGACAAATCCAACAATCAGAGAGATTTCCCTCTTTTGCAGTAGATCAGAAAATGTGCATAAAAGCAATGTCTGTCCAAGGTAGAGAGGGAGAAAATAAGGTAAGAAGCAATAGTGAGAAAAGGGTATATGGGCCTGGTCCATCTTGGGAAAGCTGTCTCATCAGATGCTGTCTGCTTCAATTCCTGGAAATCTTTACTTTCAAGTTGCCAGTTGGTGTGCAGGTCCACTCAGGGCTTGGTGCTTTCTTTAGAGGTGACATGAATCCAGGAGTCCATTCCTTGGAGCTTAGCAGCACAAGGGTTGGTTAGCAGTACCTGATAGGGGCCTTTCCAGTGAGGTCGAAGGGAGTCCTTCTGGAGGTGTCCTTTCCAGTAGGTGAAATCTCCAGGTTGCATGGTGTGATACTTAAGGTCTTCATCTCCTGGGAGCATGTTGTGAAAACATTACTAAAGTGTGATTACTTTCAGTGGAAGCAGTAAGGCCCTTACAATATTGAAGTATATCTCCGTTTATCAGCTGTGGATCAAAGGAGGCGGGAACCAGGTGCATTGGGCTTCCTGTGACTGTCTCAGAGGGTGAGCGTTTGTGAGTTCCCAAACGGGTGGATCTGACATTTAGAAGGGCCAACAGTGATGCTTTTGGCCAAGGTATTTGGAGGGTCTCTACAGATTTTGCCAGTTGGGTCTTAATGATGTCATTAATGCATTAGACTAGCCCTGAGGATTGAGGATGGTGAGACAGTGAAAGTGTAAAACCAACCAGACAGCACAGACCTGTCGAAGTGTTCAACCACTGAAGTTCGGGGGGGGTTCCCCAGGTAGAGATGATCTTTTCTAACAGGATCTTAGCCACAGAAGAGGCAGTAGCCTGTCTACAAGGGAAAGCTTCAGTCCAGTGAGAAAACATGCAACTCATGACTAAGACATATTTATATCCCTGAGATGGGAGCAGCTGAATAAAATCCCTTTGCCAGGTCTTGAGTGGCCCATTAGCAATTTAGTGCAGTGCAGACAGGTTTTCCTGGGTTGTGTTTTGGACAGATGGGACAAGCGCGGTGGGCGCTTTTCACAGCTTTCTTCGTGTTTCTTCACCAGTATTGGTTCATGAACTCTGTCATTTTGCCAGTAGACCAGTGGCTTAAGGCATGTGCAGTGGTCAGTAGTGGGAACTTTAGAATTTCTGGTAGGACCAGATTGTTGTTTGGCCCAAACCAAGAGTTCTGTCTCTTTATCAAGCCAACAGTTATTCAATTTCCAATATTGTTTTTCCTTTTCTGGGGCCAGTTGTTGGGCATTTCTAGTCAATGTTTCCAAATTATCATCTGGGAGATATGGGGGATATCCCTTTGGACCATGACAGAGGGTTAGCCATTGGTTCCTTTGAGAGCAGCATTTTTTGGCAGAAATGTCAGCAAGATGGTTTCCTTTAGCTTACAGGGACTTGAGTCTATTATGCCCAGGGACCTTGCTAGTAGCCAGAGCAGCTGGCAGAAGTATGGCATCTAATAAATTTTAGACATGAGAGCCATTTGAAATTTTATTCGCATCAGAGGTAAGTAAACCTTGCTGTTTTGATAACGTCCCAAAGTCATGGGCTACCCCAAAGGCATACCGGCTGTGGGTATAAATGTTGGTGGTCTTGCCCTTGGCTAAAGTACAAGCCCTAGTGAGAGCATATAATTCCACCTTTTGGGCTGAAGTAGCCAAAAGTATACTGCCTTGATGACTTCAAGAGGAGTTGCGACAGCAACCCCACACAGTGTTTACCTTTTTCATCTTTTAGATAGGAACTATTAGTAAACCATGAAAAATCTACATTGGTTAGAGGAATTTCCTGTGAACTATTGCAGGGAGTCAAAAGGTGATGTGTCAGTATTAAGCAGTCTGGAAGAGTTTTGTCAGCAGCGGGGAGAGGAACAGCAGGGCTGAGGCTATTACAGCAAGAAAGAGTTGTGTGAGGAGCAGCTAGCAAGAGGGTCTCACAAGAGTGTGATGCGAATTCAGGATATAGTAGCCGATTGGGTCGACGATGGTCCCTGTGTTTGGGGTGAGTACTCCAAGGGCGTTCCCCTCCTTCTCACATACAAAGGGAAAGAAAGGAAGCTCACAATTAGGATGTCTAAGGGCAGGGGCCCTTATTAAGCTTTTCTTTAAGGCTCTGAAGGTTATGTAATCCTGATCGCCCCCAAATAATAGGGTCCGGTTTGTTGTTTTTTATAAAACATGCAGGGGCTGGGCCATAAGAGAGAAATTTGGAGTCCAGTTTTGACAGTAGCCAGCTAGCCCAAAACACCTCGTAATTGGGCTGAGTTTTAGATGTGGGGAAGTTGAGGGTACCATGAAGCCTACCTGTATCTAAAGGTAACCTTATTCTAAGATCAGGTGCCCTAAATATTGAACCTGAGTTTGAGCAAACTGCAGTTTTTCCTTGGAGACTTTATGTCCCTTTAAGGCTAAAAGGTTTTAACAGGTGAATGCTGTCCTCCTGTGAAGTTTTAGAGGAGAGTAGAGAAGCCAACCATCCATATATTGTCATAAAGTAGAGCCTGCAGAAAACTGCATTGTCCAGGTCAGCCTTTAAGGTTTGAAAAGTAAGAAGGACTTTCAGGGACTTGTCTGGCGGTCCAGAGGTTAAGACTCCTCCATGCTTCCACTGCAGGGGGCGCAGTTCAGTTCCTGGTCAGGGAACTAAGATCCCACGTGCTGCGCATCACGGCCAAAAGAATTTTTTTTAATAAATTTTTAAAAAAAAAGAAGGACCTTCAGTAAAACCCTTAAGCATTTCTGTCCAGGTGTACTGTTCTTTCCCAAGTGAAAGCAAAAAGATACAGAGTAGCTTTATCAAGGGGAATGCTAGAGAACGCAGTGCATAGGTCAATTACAATGAGATTCTGCTTTTAGTAGGAATGGATGCTAGTCGCATATGCGGGTTAGGAACAACAGGGTGCCAGGGATAACAGTGTCACTTATTCCGGTTTCTGGACAAACCTCCATCCTCAGCCGCTGGGTTTTCTCACGGGCAAAGCAGGGTGTTACGGGGACTAGTACAGGGATAATGAGGCTGCGGCTTTGAAATCTTCTGTTATGGGCTTGATGCCTTGAAGGACCTCTTTATTTAATTATAAGGTACTGATTAATTCTGGGGAGAAGTTTTGAGGGATATGTTTGAATCTTAATAGGAGGAGCACTGGATTCTGGGTATTTCAGTTGGAGATTTTGCCCATAAGGAAAGTGGTAGCTGATCCATTGGTGACAAGTGACTAGTGAGTGTCCTTGAAATCACCTCTAATGCATCTGAGACAGAGCAAGTAAAAGATATCAAGGGTCATTCAGTTCCCTGCTTGGCTATTTTGATGGCTACTGTCAAATTCTAGAACTATTTCCCCCTTTCAGGAGAAAGAAATTCCAGCATGGTATTTTCCTAAGAAATCTCTGCCCAATGATTGAATAAGGATGAAGGAGCCTAAGAAGAAAACAGTGTGTGTATCTCAGAGGGCCCAAACAAAAGGGAACGGGTTCCGAGACGGGGATCTTTGGGGGTTCGTTAAAACCCCCACTGTTTGAACTGTGTAGCACTCCAAGGCAGGGGCCTCCATTTGTTGAATTGTCTAGGGTGCAAACGAGCTGATTTACCAAATTAACCAAACCTGGAGTGGACAGAGTTTCCCATTCCATCCTGGTCCTTTTTTATTTTTTTTTTAATTTATTTATTTATATTTGGCTGCGTTGGGTCTTTGTTGCTGCGCGCGGGCTTTCTCTAGTTGCGATGGGCGGGGGCTGCTCTTCCTTGTGGTGCTCGGGCTTCTCATTGCGGTGGCTTCTCTTGTTGCTGAGCACAGGCTCTAGGCACGCAGGCTTCAGTAGTTGTGACTCACGGGCTCTAGAGCGCAGGCTCAGTAGTTGTGGCGCACCGGCTTAGTTGCTCCGCGGCATGTGGGATCTTCCTGGACCAGGGCTCGAACCCATGTCCCCTGCATTGGCAGGCGGATTCTTAACCACTGCGCCACCAGGGAAGCCCCCATCCTAGTCCTTTTAACTGAAAGAGAATCCCCATTCAGCCCGTTAATGAACACAGAGTTAAAGGCAACCCAAGCAGATTCAACATCCAAAAGAAGACCAGAGTTTTCTTTAAAGACAGTCTGAAGACAACTACAATGGTTGTGTACAGGTTTTATAGGTTTTTGCATGCAAAGCCTGAATTTTGTTCCAGTCATCATGCTTAGGAATACCTTTTGAAACTCTTCAGCGAAAATTTCTAGCAAGTTCTTGGATTTCCTGCTAACGGTCAGCGTTTGTTTTTCCAAATCCCTTTCAGGATTTTCCCATCAGGCAAGTTTCATCCAATGTTGGGCCTGACCTTCACCAGCAAGCATGTGGACTAATTGATATAAATCTGAGAAGCCAGGTTGATAGGTTTATAAGTGGATAAGTTCTTCAGCAAACCCATGGCGGTCCTCAGTTACTTTGGGAAAATCTTTGACTATAGCTCGAAGTTCAGCTTTAGTCCAGGCAACATAAGTAACTAGAGATTTAGCATCTAGACCCCTAGAAGGCTTAGCTTTAAAAGGGCAGGACTTAATAAGTTCAGGGGAGGGGGAAACAGGGAGAGGTTTGGAGAAAAAGGGGAGTTCAGCAAGAGGGTTAGGAGGGGGTGGAGGGCCCAGAGGAGGTGAGGATGGGCAGAAGGGGAGGGAAGGTGGCGCAGGGGCACAAGGGGGAGGGGGGAGGGGAGAGAGGCCTCAGAAGCTATTTTGTCTTCTTTCAGTTTGTTCACCTCTGTTAGTCTAGGAATGGTATTTTGTAAAGAGGCAGTCTTAGAGTCCTGGATGTGTTTGGAAGCTCCAAGGTACCAATTAAAATAAGCATCGCATTCAGTCTGTTTAGTTTTAGAGCCATGGCTTTCTAATTTGTTTCTGAGAGAAACAAGTTTGGAGAGGTTGAAAGTTCCCCATAATGGCCCTTGGTATTCTGAAGTATTTGGGGTTAAGTCAGTCTATTTAGTTTAAAATGTGCATGAGGAAGGACCATAGTTTTTAAACATAACACCAGCCAGGGTCCCCGAAGGAGGGTGCCCTTAGAGCATTTAGGTGACTGGGGTCCCATTTCTTAGAGCTTTTCTCAAGAGCAAAAGAAAAATCCCTAAATAGCCTGATTCCAGTGGAATTTTACCAAAATTCTAGCACACTTCCAATAGGGGGAACAAATGAGTGAGTACTCACCAAAAGGACAAAGCCTTCCCAAAAAGAAAAAAAGCAGATCCCAAATAAAGTCAGAGCACTCAACCAGGAGGGAGGTCGATCGGAGCGGAGGCTTCCTGGCCCGGAAGGAGGGGGGCTCTCACTGCGGGAGGGGAGGGGAGCGGGGCGCGGGGCACGGGCGGCTGTCACACGGGGGTCCAGGGTCCATCTCCTCCAGAACCCACTTCTGGACACCATGCAATGTCAGCCTTAAAAATAAAATAGCCAGTTGTTTTTGCCAGCAAAGTGAGCTTATTCCAGAATGGCAGAGGAATTGCAGTTCGGGATATGCAAAGTGGTGAAAGCATAGGTGAGTCTGAGGACAAAGGAGAGAGAGAAACCTTATTTTATAGAGAAAAGGGGCAGTTGGGAGGTGCTGCTTTGAACCTAAGTCCATTGGAGGAAAGCGAGGGTTTGGGGTGGTCACAGCATCTCGTTGGCTGGGCTGTTACTGGACCAGGAGAAAGTCTCCCTTCTGCTGCTGGGGCAGCCGAGTCTGCCACTCCCTGCCCGGAAGAAGGAAGTCCATGCCTGAGACCCTCCCTGCAGGGCCCCCGGCTCCATTTTAGATGGGTTTCTCTTCACTGATTTGCACAGGGTATTGTCCCTTCTTTTAATCAGTTTGAGGGGTATTTTTGATTCATCTATAAACTCTCAATAAGCTACCTTTGAATAGCTAAATCATAGTTCCCTGACCAGGGATCGAACCCAGGCCCTCAGCAGTGAAAGCGCCGAGTCGTAACCACTGGACCGCCGGGGAATTCCCATAGCCCTTTTTTTGAAGGGTTTTAAAATATACAGCTTCAAACTTTTGTCAGTCATCTTAGTTTTCCTTAAACAGTTTTGGAGGTTTGTTTTTTTTTTTTTAAATAATAAAGGATTTTTTTCCACACGAGATTACTGTGTCCTTATGCCTAGAATGATCTCACCACCAATCATAATGTCTATGCCCTGCATTTAAAAAAAGTAAATATCTGAAATGTCTAAAGCAGTGCTTGACTGAAGGGTATTCAAGGCTCGAATTGCTAAGTTCCCAGTTTCCTGGCTGCCCTCCTGCCCCACATGCATCTCTCTTACAACCTTGGCGTTTAGGGAACCCCAGCGATCACCCCCCAGAATACGAGTCTGTTCCATCCGTAGTCACTGGCCCCACCTTCTCAGCAGTGCTCTCCCCGCTCACCCTTTTACGTCCCTCAGTTAAACACACAAGTTTCCGGAGTCCCGTCCGTTCAGCCTGACGATCCTTCCTGTGCTCTTTCTGTCCTGCCCACTGATGGTGACCCTCCTGCTGGAGGCGTAAGGACAGGCACGGGCCACAGGATGGGTGCGGTGCTGATGCTGAAAAGCTGGGGGAGGGGGCTGTTTGGGGCGGCTCGGGGAGCGGGGTCAGGGGTGTGTGTGTCTGCGTCACATCTGGTGCTTTGAGGATGCCTGCACTCAATGTCAAGTCACCAACGAGATGCGCAAGTGCGGACACAGGATGGTGTTTGCTTGGGGTTCCTCCCTGATAGGAGGTTTGCAAAGCCATGGGGCAGGTGGGTTGCCTCACAGTGAGTCTAGGTAGAGAAGGGAACCTGGAACCCAGCCCAGGGCACAGTCAGGGCCGGACGGGAAGGCGGCCTGAGGCAGGAAGGGGCCCAGGAGGTCAGGACCATGAGGTGTACGTTGCACTCAGCCTCATGGAGGTCAGTGGTGGCCTGTGACCTTGGCCAAGGGGGCAGCTGAGAAACGGGATGGGAGCTGGAGATGGAGGCAGGGTCAGGAGAGGCTCCTCAGGCTTTTCTGGAGTGTGTGTGTGTGTTGTGTGAGTGTGTGACCCTGTAAGTGTATGAGTGTGAGAGTGTGTGAGTGTGTGTTGTGAGTGTGTACGAGTGTGAGAGTGTGTATGTGTGTGAGTGAGTGTGTAGGTGTGTGTTGTGTGTGAGTGGGTTTGTGTGAGTGTGTGTGTGTGCGTGTGAGTGTGTGTGAGTTTCAGTGTGTGTGTGTGTTCGTGTGTGTGAGTCTGTCAGTGTGTGTCAGTGTGTGTTACTGTGTGAGTGTGTGAGTTTGTGTGTGAGCGTGAGTGTGTATGTGAGTGTGTGTGAATGTGTGTGAGAGTGTGAGAGTCTGTGTGAGTGAGGGTGCATGTGCGTGTGTGTTGATGGGGTGATGGGGTCAAGAGAAGGGGCAGGCTGGCTCTGGTGCAGTTCAGCTGTGGTGGGGACGGGCACCTGCAGTGTGCTGGGGCTGCTGGAAGGAAAGGCGGGAGAGGGGCCAGGCCGGCCAGTGGCCAGGTCACCACTGCACTCAAGGAGGATCGTGACGCGTGCTGGAGAGGCCTTTCCCACTGTCGCATCCTCGGTGCTTCCCCGGCTCTAGATGCCCTCGATGCCCACTGTCGTGCGCACCCAGTGTTGGCCAGCTCGGCGCACACGCTGCCCACTGTTGAAGCATCGTGCTGCCCCTCCCAGTCGTGATCATATACTGCAGTGTGACGTTCTCATGCGCTGTGCCCCTTCTGGGCAGAATTAGAAGCTCCACTGTGGACAGTTGTAGGCTTCTCCAGGCTGCTGAGCGAGCGTGAGAGGCTCTCTTGAAGTATTGATCGTTGCTCACTCCACTCAGGATTCTGTAAAGCAAGGGGTTTCCTGAAGTGTTCAGGTTCTGGTGGAAGATCCTTTGACTCACTAGTACAGCCTCTTTAGATTGAGGTTTTTATCTCGTGATAAACTTTGGGTTTCATTTCAAACCACTAACTAACTGCTCCAAGTATGATTCATGCTGGGGGGCTGGCAGACCCCAGCAAACCTTCACTCCGAGCTCCAGCTGCAACTGGAAGGCCAGAGGGCGGGGACAGCACCGGGGACCCTGCCGCGTCAGAACCCACAGACCTGCCACGTTCGTGGAAGCGGGCTGCGAACATCCCTCAACCCTCTACGGAGATCCTGCAGATGAAACAAAAATGTGTTTTCTTTCAGATTTTGCCAGTTTCCACAAGAAATTGTTCTTCAAATGGTGGAGAGATGTCGGATAAGAAAACTACAGTTGCTCGCTCACCAGTATATGATTGCCAGTAAAATCGAGTTCTACGTTAGTGAGAGCCTGCCTGAATATTTCGCACCATATCAAGCAGAGCGGTTTCGAAGGCTTGGGTAAGAATGAAATTAAACACGTATGGGGGGGACTTTTAGCCTAATTCTACCTCAGAGCAATTAAACACTAAGGAATCGCCCTTGCCCTTGGCGCTGTCTCACGTACTTGCGTGCGGGTGGAGGTCACACCACTTCTGAACCCTGCCTGGTGCTGAGTGTGCTTACCGAGCAGTGTTCCTGTCAGTCGTATTCAGGCCACTTTTCAGCTGCAGAGCTTATCTGAAGAGAGCTATTTAGAATTTGACTGCTGGGCTTTATTCCCTAGGGTTTTTCATTCCAAACCTAACTTTCCTTGAAACCTGCGGAGCTCAGTGGGCACTGAAGGCAGCGTATTTCCACATCAACGTGATTCCAGAGTTGTGTTTTTTCTTTCAGCTACGTCTCTCTCTGTGACAATGAGAAGACAGGTTGCAAAGCCCGGGAACTAAAATCGGTTTATGTGGATGCAGTAGGACAGTTTCTTAAGCTGATTTTTCACCAAAACCATATCAACAAGTACAATGTGTATAATCAGGTGAGACACATGGGCCCTCCCCTTGGTGACACCCCTGCCCCGCCCCCTGCTTTGTGGCATCTCAGACTCCTCCTTTAAGGTGGTGTCTGTGGGAGAGTGCTAAGCTCCCTGGAGCTGCGCGCTCCGATTCGGAGCCACCGGCCACGTGCGGCTGTGCACGCTGGGAGCGTGGCTGGTCCACGTGCGTGGGCTGCATGTGTGACCCAGGCTCGGTTACACAAGGAGAGGGGGATGTTTTGGATACATTAGCTTTAAATATATTGGTAAAATCAAAAAATCAATTTTAAATGTTTCTTTCACTGTGTCGACTAGAAAATTTTAAATTACATATGTGGCTTGCATTATATCGGGTTGGCCAAAAAGTTTGTTGGGGTTTTTCCGTAACATCTCATGGAAAAAATCCAAACAGACTTTTTGGCCAGCCCAGTATTTTTGTTGGACAACACTGTTCTACATAAACCCACTAAACTCTTACGAGATAAATCCCCTGCTGGAAATCGAGAATGCGGGTTCATGACGCATGCAGTCCAGAATCTCTCTAGCTCCCTCCGTCCCTTTCTTTTTATTTTTTTGGCATAAAGAATATAGTGGAAATCAACTGTGTCCAAAGCAGTCTTGTTAATTAGCACAAGTATTTACAGCACTCCCTGCCCCCTCCAAGAGGAATGCAAGCATTCCAACAAGTCAGAGCTTTATGCTGAGCAAGTGAGCTGAAGGAGAGTTCTGAGACAGTCATGTTGCCTGGTCTGTATTTGACAGCAGAATTCTGAGCCTTTTCCCTCCTCCGCCCCATCTGTGTATTCACCAGTAACTCCTCAGTTTTCAGTTCAGCAACCGTGATTCTCAAGGAAGGGGGTACAGGAAGGCGGCTCCTCCCCGTCAAGTGAGAATCAGTGCCTTGGACAAACCAAGCTATGTTAACGTGGGTTTTCATTTCATTGTCTAATTTACCACGATCATGTAGATGTGACCCCATCCTTAACCTTGAGTGGATGGTTCAATATAAAGCTGGGTTAAAACTTTGGAGGTTTTTTAGCTACATTGTTTTAACATCCTTTAAACATTAAAATACCCTCTTGGTTCAGCATTAGAATATTAACTTCTATAATCTATACAAGTCATTAATAATTGTGTATTAGCGTGAGATTTTACAAGTGAAGCATCTTGCTGTGCGTCATCCCGTTTTACGACAGTATGGCTCAGAGTTTGTTATAAAGGGGGTAAGTCACGTCAAACATTTTATACTTAATTTCTGTTGATTAACTCTTTCTTAGGTTGCTTTGGTTGCAATAAATATCATTGGAGACCCTGCAGATTTCAGTGATGAAAGCAATATTGTAAGTTTGGGAAGTTTCATTCCTGAAGAGGGACATTTATTTCTAACAAGAGGGGATCGTTTATTTTTGTCACAAAAGTATCATCCTAAAAATCCTCACAAAATTATCTGGTGAACAGCTAGCAGATAATTTTCAGCAGCTGTTGTATTAAACTTTACTCGAGAATGTTAGTTGTCCCTCCAGGACACTAGGATCATTGAAGCTCCCTGACTGACACCTTTATGTCAGATCATCTCTGTTTTATGTTGTTCCTTTTCTCTCTGAGATACTAAGCATAACTTTTTCCCCCAAAGACCTCTAGAGAGAAGCTGATTGATCATTATCTAGGGCACAACACAGAGGACCCAGCTCTCGAAGGAACTTGTTCTGGGTAAGAGCCCCGCCCACCCGAGGCAATACATTTCTGTAATTTTTCTTGGAATCATGAAAGTGCAAGTCAACTCCAAAGAAAGGATCCTGGACCTGGGGGCCTCTACATTCAGTCTGGAGCCGAATAAGCCACTGATGGGATTGTCTTAAATACACTGCTGTTTTATTTAGCACATCTTCATTCACTGCCCTTCAGAGATGACTTCGTTTCTCATATGTTCTGGTATTACTAGACAGTTCCTCAAATGCATTCAGATAAAAGATCTGTCAGCCATCCTTTGATATTTTGGTGGCACAGGCAAATTCATAGGTAAGAATCGAAATATTAATTGACCCAGATTACCAGTTACCCCAAAGTTCATCTTATATCTGCTTTAAAACCTCATTCCTTAAGGGAGTGAGAACTGCATGTCACATCAGTTTCTGTTAAGTTCCTCTCCACACTCGTCACATGGACAGTTGTACAGACTTCGCTATCTTGCTGACTCTTTAGCAAGTCAGGCGTGGAGGGCAAGGCCAAGGGCACGGCACTTTACACCCTCTGTCCCTAGGTGCCCCTCTGGGACAGAGTCCTTCAGCACCCTTGTCATGTGCCTGCTGTTTATTAAAGCAGGAGGACCCCCTTCCACAGGTGCCCGGCCTAAAGAGAAAGGAATTCAAAACAATACCCAGGTCCCCTTTTCTGATGGCAACTTCCCAATAGGAAAAAGATAAGATGCTTAGATGTTAGTAGACGGTTGACATTTGCCCATGACCTGTGGTGTATTTCCACGCTCACACGCACGTGGCCAGAACTGCTGGCTCCTCCGTTTGCATCAAACGTGGGGTCAATTCTCTGTGCCGTTGCTTGGAGCCACTGGGTGGTGCTGAGTATGGCACACTGGAGTGGAGGCTGTGCTTACAGTTTCGTGTATAAAAAGTCACGGTGCAGGGTGACCCATCCCACCTACACAAGCTCCACCTCAGTCCCCAGCCCGCATCCTTCCCGCCTGCTGGAGTCCTCACCTTGCCAGGTGGGGGTGAGAAGCACGGGGGGAGCGCTGACGGCAGGTACGTCTCCACTTCCTTCAGCATCGTGGAGGTGCTGCCCCCGGCTTTGCCCTTGGTGAACAGGGACGACTAAGCTCACTTACCGGGTTTAGTATCTCCAAGAAAAGCCCTCTGGGGAATTGTGGTTTCTATTTAAGTCAGTTCTTTATCAAGTTAGCCGTGGGGGACGGTAAACTGCAGTTTCTTGTCCTGCCTCATCCCCCCGCCAGGGTTTTCCTGAAGGTAGAGGGAGGTCTTGAAAGGTTGTGGGCAGCGCCCAAGGCTGAGTCCACAGGCACCGCTGGGGCATCGTGGAAAGTGGGCGCTGCTGATGCCTGGGCATTGCAACATCATTTCGTCCTTCGTAGGGTTTTTATACTGTAAAGAAGTCTTGGTTTCACCTCTGGAACTTCAAGGCAGAGTGAGTTAGACTTGAGAGTGTGGTGTGTATTTAGGTAAAAAGAGTCAACGGATCTTGGAAGCACAGAAACGTGCTCTTGTTCAGTCATCACTGAGACGAACGGAGATGCTCACAGCCGCCGTGGCCGTGTGCCCGCTGCTGTGCCCGCAGCCGCCTGAATCAAGGCGTGGGGGAAGGGGGTCCCGCCTGCTTTTGAAAGGCGATGTGGTCCCCCGTCCTGTTTGAATATATTGTTAATCAACCAAACTGTTATGACAAATAATCTCTTTAATGAGATTCCCTGTGTGCAAGGACACCCAAGGCGCAGCTAACGGCAGGCGTCTTCCTGCCTCTGATGCAGCAGATTGGGAGACTCTGAACCGTGTCCCCTAACGCTTCTGTCGAGTAGTTAGAACAGCGTCCTGGTTCTAGACGTCAGGCCCAGAAGAAAGCTGCTGGCCGGTTATAGAATTGGGAGGAAAGAGGGAGGCAATGCGTAATCCGAAACAGGTTATTCAGATCACGTTTAGGTCATTTATTCTGGGAAGGATTTCTCTGATCTCCTGCAGGACTGGATGGTGATGTCCTACGATCAGACACTTTGAGGTACAAGCCCAGTGGTAGCAGTTCTCCATCTCTAATGCTCGTCGCCATTACTGTGGCATGAAATGCAACCCTGGACTCGGCCTGGGCCACCAAACCAGCCTCTGCAGGGCTGGGGCCTGGTCACGGCTGGCTTTGGTTTTGGTTTTCCCACGTCTGCAAATGATGCACGTGCTCTGTCCTGTCCCTGTGCCCAGAGCAGAGCCCTGCACGGTCTGCACTCGGAATTTCTGCCAAACGAGTGAATGAGCGCACTGAGGGCTCAGATACCCCGAGTGCATATAATTCATGGTCAAGAGCATACGCTGTGGGGTCAGCAAGACCTGCCTGCACTTGCTGTGTGACCCTGAAGCCCGTTACTGACTTCTCTGAGCCTCTGCTTTCTCAGCCGGAAATGCTCCGGAACGGGTGGGGGTGGGACCTTTCCAGACTGTCTGTGTCTTCAGCACTGAGCACGGGGCCCACTCTCCCCCTGCAGCGTCACGTAGATTGAAACTGGCTCTAAAGTACCCTTTCCTTTCCTTTAGGAAGTCTGACTATATTTCCCCACTAGATGACTTGGCCTTTGACATGTACCAGGATCCGGAAGTGGCACAGATTATCCGTAGGTTAGATGAGAGGAAGCGCGAGGCGGCCCAGAGGGAGCGCTACGACGACGCCAAGACACTCAAGCAGGCCATTGCCGACCTGCAGAAGGTACTGCCTGCAGGGAAGGCGGCGGCTCCGTGTCTAACTGCCCTGGTTCCCGCTCAGCAAACGGCAGGCCTCTTGAAGGCTGCGGGGTTAGCGTGGGTTCAGGGGCGTCAGCACAGGAAGGACAGCAAGAGCACACACCCCTGCAGAGCCCTCCTCGGGGCCGTGTGCCGCCTGCGGCCGCAGGAAACATAGGATGTTTAAACTACCGTGAGCTCGCAGGTGGCGGTGGCCCGTTCCCACCATTCCCCGTGCCGTCCCCCTCTCCCCCCGACACGGAGCTGGTCGCCCACACTGTCCTCGAAGCGTTCCTTTAAAGCCGCCTTTGCACCTCGCGTGAGCGGGTCGGCTGTGTGCTTCAGGTCGGGGAGCGGCTGGGCCGGTACGAGGTGGAGAAGCGCTGCGCCGTGGAGAAGGAGGACTACGACCTGGCCAAGGAGAAGAAGCAGCAGATGGAGCGCTACCGCAGCCGGGTGTACGGGCAGCTGCGGCTGCACGAGCTGGTGGGCGCCGAGCTGGTGGGTGCCGGGGGCCCGCACCTGGGGCCACGAGGGAGGGCGGCCGCGTGTGTTGCAAAACGGAGGACTTTGTCAGGCTCAGGCCACAGTGGTGACAGGTAGCTGCAGCCCGCGGGCCCATGTCCTAGGCCTGGCCTTGACGCACTCTTGCAGGAGGATTTGCAGAGGCGGAGACAGGGCAGGTCGGGTGGGAAGGCTTCCCGGTGGGCCACTGCATCTCTCCTGTTGGCAGCCCTGCCCGCGCGGTCCCCGGGAGTGCAGGGAGAGAGCACCACCCTGGCGGCTTGGGCTGGGTGGGGCGGGTCTCATGTCCAGAGCCCACGTTCCAGGCTGGGACACAGGCCCGGCACCCAGAGGGCAGTGCAGGGAGTGCAGCCTCTGGCACTCGCTGCCAGGCCCCGGGCTCCGTTCCTCCGTCCAACTCTGTGGTCTCGGACTCATCCCTTGGCCTCTTTGTGCCTCAGTTTCCCCATCCCATCCACGGGGGTGAGAACAGGGAGCCCCAGATGCGGTCGTCTGCCCGGAGCGCTTGCTCCTGGCCCAGCACGTGACCACCACTGAGTCGGTTGCACTCGTTCAGGTGACACAAAGTGGCCCGCTTTGCAGACACGGAGTGACCAGCACAGGCCTCTCGGGTCCAGCCCGAGTGCTCCCTGCCCGCCTGTGGCCTCCCCGCCACAGCACCCCGTGCACGGATGCTCACGGCCACGCTGGTGTTTTGGTACAGGTGTCACTTGAGTGGTCCACACAGTAGCCATCCAGAGACAGTCGGGGGCAGTGACATGGCTATGGGACCTCGTCAGTGTGGGTTTCCCCCCTGCCTTCCCAAACTAGCGCTCCCCTGGGGGAACAAGGGGTGGGTCTGGTGGGGCAGTGACACTGGGGATTGAATGGCCTGTTTCTCCCCAGACACGGAGGCCTCTGGACTTGCCCCTCCAGCCCCTGGTCTGTTCCAGCAGCCCTTGCCACCAGCAGCCCGTGCTCACACTGCCACAGCCAGAAGAAAGGGGGACAGAAAACCAGTTTGCAGACCCTTTCCTTCAGGAGAAGCCTTCATCGCATCCCCTGGACATTTCTCCTCAGCATTGCGTGGTGGACTGGTCACCCCCTGCCGCAGACCCTCCTCCCAAGACCCATGTAGGTAACTCATGTTCACGCTGTGGGCAGTTTATTCCACATGTATGTAGTGGGGACCCGCATCATGCCGGGTGCTTTCCCGGGACAAGGGATGTATCGGGGTACAAAACAGTGACAGCCTTACCCGCGCTGCGTCAAGGAGAGGGGCAGAAAAGCTGCGGCCGGAACATCGGCCAATGGCTGAGACACACTTCATCCTCTGAGCCTCTGCTTTTCTCTTTGCAAAGATGTACAGACATCTGCTTAAAGGGTGGTTTCCAGGAATAAATGAGACAGTATTCGTCAGGTTCCTACCCTGGCATGACCTTAGTAGAGCCTCGGTGCAAGTCATACACAGTTACCATACCTGTTAGAACCTCCTATGTGGCAGGGGACAGAAAACCTGGTTCAAACTGGGGGTTATTGGCGTTTATAACTGGGAATTTTAAGAGGTCACGTGGGTTCCAGGGTTGGTTTGATTCCTGTCTTGCGAGTCTGTTTTCTGTGGTTCTGAGACGCCCTCTTGGAAGGCTGGGCCCGTCACGTGACCTCAGCTTCAGGTCTGTACGCTCTGCCATCTGGGGGGAGCGTGCGTCCCATTCTAAGCAGAGTCCCCGGGTTAACCCTGCTTAGATCGGCCTCAGTCACCTGCCACCTCAGGAGCAGTGACAAGGACCAGAGGGGACAAAGGTGCCGACTGGCCTGTTAGGGCCTCCCTATAGCCCCTGCTCTGCGTGGCCACGTGGCCAGTAGACCCTGGGGAGGAAGGAAGGATGCCGGGCAGGCACAGGCAAGTGCCGATGGCAGCCAGAGGCCCAGGAAAGCTGGAGAGGCCCACAGCTGCCATGCGGCCTCCACGCCCTCATGCCGCTGGCTCTCCCAGGGCGCGTCTGTGAGCACTGCCGTCCTCCCTATCCCTCCAGTGATATCTTGTCTGCAACTTAATTGTTATGTTGCACACTTCAATCTAAAAGTACTCTAATTTCTCCTTTTTTAGTACCTCAATGTGTTTTGTTTTACAAGTGTGAGTACATTTTAAAAGATGAGAAACTGAATCTCACATGTGTTGTACACCCAGTTAAGACCTCAGCAAGTATTAAGTATGAATAAACGGTCCTCCTTGTCTGTTCAGTGTCACCGTGATGCCTGCCTTAGAAAGTGACTCTGGAATCGCTCTTTCTGCCCTCAGTTACCTGGAAGTCTGCGACGTGTTTACTTGTTTAATGTATATCTGTCTCCCCCTGAGAACGAGGCCCGTCGAGGGCAGGGAGTCTGTCTTCCCATTGCTCTGCGTGGGTCACCAAGAGCAGAGCCCGGGAAATGTCTGCTGAAGCGTGCAGACAAAGGTGGCGTAAGGATCTGGAGCTTTGGCTGCCTGTGTTAGTTCAAGGCTGCTGGATACTGGATGCATTTAAAATGAGGCTTGATAGTTATTTCTCAGAAATAAACTAATAAACTAAGAAAATGCCAAAGGTCTTGCCAGAAAAAAACTGTAATGACTTTTACTGTAGTGACCTGTCAGCTGAACTGAAATCACTAGTTGTAAATAGTAATCGCAGCAGAATCTACATTGCTTGTTTATTAGGTCTGTAGTAAGTTTAGAAGGGAATAAAACCCCTGATCTAATTTTTTTTCCAATTACACCCTATTGTATAAATTATTCTAACTTGATAAGACTGATATTTAGGAAAATACCATCATTCTGACCAGGTAGGTCCCAGGCAGTGAGCCCACGGGTGTAGACGGGGGGGTCAGCACACGGGGAGGATCCTGCACCGAGCCCAGCAGCCGCCCTGTCCTCCCGCAGCTCGAGTCCCTGCCCTACGATGAGCGGCCCCTTCCCGCGACCCGCAAGCAGCCTGGGGCAGTGGCTGCAGAGCCAGAGAGGAGGGACATGGACAGCGGCGAGCCTCCCAGGGCGGGCACCGCGGGCGAGCCCGAGCCTCTAACAGAGAAGGCCTTGCGCGAAGCCAGCTCCACCGTGGACGTGCTGGGAGAGGCCTTGGTAAGAACAGAAGCTCGTATAAACAGCCTGCAAACAACGGGCAGGGGCAGGCGGCTCCACAGGGCTCCCAGGCTTGCTGGTCCTGATGCTGCAACTGCCCTTTGTCCTCACTGTTCAATGGCAAAGTCTTTTGATAGTTACTCCTTATGTGAAGCAGCACAAGCATAAGCTAGAATTTCAGATTTCATGACAAGTATCCATTTAAGCCTGGGCCTCCTTTGTGGTGTTGACAGGGCTGGGGTCCAACACCAGCTCCTGCCTGAGAGCACCGCCAGCTCCAGGGAAGAGGACAGCAGAGCAAACAAAACATGAGCGTGTCACCAGCCTCAAAAGATTCTCGTGCTGGAACTTTTAATACGTTCCATGTTTTAACATAAACTTAAATTTTGCACGTTAGGAGGAGTATTTCTCCAAATACACGTACCTAGTGGGTGGAGGTCCTGTTATTAGAAAAGCTGTGTCTTGGTTTAAAACAAACCAAGGCCGGGGGTGCAGGGTGCAGGCTGCCAGGACTGCTGGGGCTGCTGGGGAGGGGACGTGGCCAAGTGCCCACTCTGAGGGGCCGGCTCCCACCCTCCCAGGTGGCCGGGGCCTATTCCAAGACATGGTCGCACCGGGAGGACGCGCTGCTCACCCTGTATAAACAGCTGATGGATGCACCGGCGACAACCCCAAAGGAAGACCTGAAGAGCACGCTGAGGGCGGCCGTATTCCTCATCAGGAGAGCCATCCGAGACATCGTGACCCCAGTGAGTCCCTACCTGCCCCTCAGGGGCCCCCGTGTCTGCCAGAGAGCTGCCGGGATGTCCCCAGGAGGTCAGGGTAGCCCGAGAGGCAGCCTGGTCCCCAGTACTGTTGTCACCTAGCATGTGGTGTCGCTAGGAATGAAGCTCTCGAGGAAGGAATGTGGTCGCTAAGGAGTCTGAGGTCTGTCCCCGTGGGCTGTGCCCTCTGGTCCCGTGTGCACAGAGGCCTGGCCACCACGACTAATACATGCCCCTTTATGTTTTTGTTCTTCATGACACCTGAGGAGCTTGGGAGTTACCACTGACTTGTCCTGACCCTGAAAGGGCCTTAAGAATGAACATCCCACAATTACACTGTCGTCAGCATTCACACAGGAGCTCATGCAGTTCAGCGATAATATCAGATATTTGGCTCATGGAGAGATGTCGGGCACTTTATGACACGTGGGAGATAAGAGCCTGTGCCTTCTGTGTGCAGGGAACTGTGCTCACAGAGCAGTTTTCAGTTGGCCATTACCAGTCCTTCCGACAGCGTGTAGTTTTCAGCGTAACATTCATGTTTATAACTAATAGTAAATTTCATGTTTTCTTTTGGTGGAATTCAGTTAGAGTGGCTCATCTGTTTCTATCACTTTTTTCTTAGGTCTTTCAGGCATCTTTGAAATTGTTGAAAATGATAATCACACAATATATTCCTAAACATAAACTGGGTAAGCTTGAAACAACTCACTGTGTGGAAAGGACCATTCCTGTTCTGCTCACAAGAACTGGAGATTCTTCTGCTCGCCTCCGTGTTATAGCTTCCAATTTTATTCAGGTATGAACTTCACCACAAAATTTGAAACCATAAATAATAAACATATAACTACAGATACTTGACTTTCTTAATACCTTACAAGATCCTGTCTACCCGAAGCCTCTGAGATAGCCTCAACCACCAGAGGGCAGATGGCAGAAGCAAGAAAAACTATAATCCTGCAGCCTGTGGAACAAAAACCACATTCACAGAAAGACAAACAAGATGAAAAGGCAGAGGGCTATATACCAGATGAAGGAACAAGATAAAACCCCGGAAAAACAACTAAATGAAGTGGAGATAGGCAACCTTCCAGAAAAAGAATTCAGAATAATGATAGTGAAGATGATCCAGGACCTCGGAATAAGAATGGAGGCAAAGATCGAGAAGATGCAAGAAATGTTTAACAAAGATTTAGAAGAATTAAAGAACAAGCAAACAGAGATGAACAATACAATAACTGAAATGAAAAATACACTAGAAGGAATCAATAGCAGAATAACTGAGGCAGAAGAACGGATAAGTGACCTGGAAGACAGAATGGTAGAATTCACTGCTGCGGAACAGACTAAAGAAAAAAGAATGAAAAGAAATGAAGACAGCCTAAGAGACCTCTGGGACAACATTAAACGCAACAACATTCGCATTATAGGGGTCCCAGAAGGAGAAGAGAGAGAGAAAGGACCAGAGAAGATATTTGAAGAGATTATAGTTGAAAACCTCCCTAACATGGGAAAGGAAATAGCCACCCAAGTCCAGGAAGCGCAGCGAGTCCCATACAGGATAAACCCAAGGAGAAACACCGAGACACATAGTAATCAAATTGGCAAAAATTAAAGACAAAGAAAAATTATTGAAAGCAGCAAGGGAAAAATGACAAATAACATACAAGGGAACTCCCATAAGGTTAACAGCTGATTTCTCAGCAGAAACTCTACAAGCCAAAAGGGAGTGGCATGATAAAGTGATGAAAGGGAAGAACCTACAACCAAGATTACTCTACCCGGCAAGGATCTCATTCAGATTTGATGGAGAAATCAAAAGCTTTACAGACAAGCAAAAGCTAAGAGAATTCAGCACCACCAAACCAGCTCTACAACAAATGCTAAAGGAACTTCTGTAAGTGGGAAACACAAGAGAAGAAAAAGACCTACAAAAACAAACCCAAAACAATTAAGAAAATGGTCATAGGAACATACATATCGATAATTACCTTAAACGTGAATGGATTAAATGCTCCAACCAAAAGACACAGGCTTGCTGAATGGATACAAAAACAAGACCCATATATATGCTGTCTACAAGAGACCCACTTCAGACCTAGGGACACATACAGACTGAAAGTGAGGGGATGGAAAAAGATATTCCATGCAAATGGAAATCAAAAGAAAGCTGGAGTAGCTGTACTCATATCAGATAAAATAGACTTTAAAATAAAGACTGTTACAAGAGACAAGGAAGGACACTACATAATGATCAAGGGATCAATCCAAGAAGAAGATATAACAATTATAAATATATATGCATCCAACATAGGAGCACCTCAATACATAAGGCAACTGCTAACAGCTATAAAAGAGGAAATCGACAGTAACACAATAATAGTGGGGGACTTTAACACCAATGGACAGATCATCCAAAATGAAAATAAATAAGGAAACACAAGCTTTTAATGACACAATAGACCAGATAGATTTAATTGATATTTATAGGACATTCCATCCAAAAACAGCAGATTACACTTTCTTCTCAAGTGCGCACAGAACATTTTCCAGGATAGATCACATCTTGGGCCACAAATCAAGCCTCAGTAAATTTAAGAAAATTGAAATCACATCAAGCATCTTTTCTGACCACAACACTATGAGATTAGAAATGAATTACAGGGAAAAAAACGTAAAAAACACAAACACATGGAGGCTAAACAATACGTTACTAAATAACCAAGAGATCACTGAAGAAATCAAAGAGGAAATCAAAAAATACCTAGAGACAAATGGCAATGAAAACACAACGATCCAAAACCTATGGGATGCAGCAAAAGCAGTTCTAAGAGGGAAGTTTATAGCTATACAAGCCTACCTAAAGAAACAAGAAAAATCTCAAGTAAACAATCTAACCTTACACCTAAAGGAACTAGAGAAAGAAGAACAAACAAAACGCAAAGTTAACAGAAGGAAAGAAATCATAAAGATCAGAGCAGAAATAAATGAAATAGAAACAAAACAGTAGCAAAGATCAATAAAACTAAAAGCTGATTCTCTGAGAAGATAAACAAAATTGATAAGCCATTAGCCAGACTCATCAAGAAAAAGAGGGAGAGGACTCAAATCAATAAAATTAGAAATGAAAAAGGAGAAGTTACAACAGACACCGCAGAAATACAAAGCATCCTAAGAGACTACTACAAGCAACTCTATGCCAATAAAATGGACAACCTGGAAGAAATGGACAAAAAAAAAAAAAGATACTGTCTACCCAAGAGCATCATAGATTATCCTTAGTGATTCACCGCCATATTTTCCTTATGTTCTAAACCAGGTAAATGTTGCCTTAAACATGATTAAAATGTACAGTTTGCTTTTTCTAGTGTTTTTCTTATTCAGCGTACGCTATTAATTTTTTTAATAAATAAAAATCTATGGAGAATTAAATCAGAATAGAAAAATGGGGTACAAGAAAAATGTATAATGGTCTTGATCTAAATATTTTTATTCTTTGAGTAAACACGCCTCCTGTAGCCTGGGCGCTGGGGGAAGCTAAGATAGAAGTGAGCGTTTAAGAGTTTGGGGCACACCGCACTGTGCGGCTTGCGGGATCTTGGTTCCCCAACCAGGGGTCGAACCCAAGCCACCCTGGTAGGAGTGCCAAGTCCTGGCCACTGGACCGCCAGGGAATTCCCAGCCCCAGGGAATATTAATCAGCATGAGCTCTCCTGGAGGTCCCTGTCTTGGCACCGAGACCCAGCTTCACCCAACAGCCTGCAGGCTCCAGTGCTGGAACATCTCAGGCCAAACAACCAGCAAGAAAGGAACACAGCCCCACCCATTAGCAGACAGGCTGCCTAAAGTCATACTAAGCTCAGAGACACCCCAAAACACACCTCTTGACACAACCCTGCTCACCAGAGGGACAAGACCCAGCTCCACCCACCAGGGGGCAGACACCAGGAGCAGGAGCAACTACCACCCTGTAGCCTGTGAAAGGAGACCACAAATACAGTAAATTAGAAAGAAGACAGAGAAATATGCTGCAGACAAAGGAGCAAGGTAAAAACCCACAAGAACAACTAAATGAAGAGGAAATAGGCTGTCTACCTGAAAAAGAATTCAGAGTCATGGCAATAAAGATGATCCAACATCTCAGAAAAAGAATGGAGGCACGGATGGAGAAGATACAAGAAATGTTTAACAAGGACCTAGAAGAACTAAAGAACAAACAAACAGTGATGAACAACACAATAACTGAAATGGAAAATACACTAGAAGGAATCAATAGCAGAATAACTGAGGCAGAAGAACGGATAAGTGAGCTGGAAGATAAAATGGTGGAATTAACTGCCAAGGAGCAGAATAAAGGAAAAAGAATGAAAAGAATTGAGGACACTCTCAGAGACCTCTGAGACAACATTGAACACACCATCATTCGAATTATAGGGGTCCCAGAAGAAAAAGAGAAAAAGAGGGGACTGAGAAAATATTTGAAGAGATTATAGTTGAAACCTTCCCTAACATGGGAAAGGAAATAGTCACCCAAATCCAGGAAGCGCAGAGAGTCCCATACAGGATAAACCCAAGGAGAAACATGCCAAGACACATGTTAATCAAACTAACAAAAATTAAATACAAAGAAAAAATATTAAAAGCAACAAGGGAAAAGCAACAAATAACATACAAGGGAATCCCCAGAAGGTTATCAGCTGATTTTTCAGCAAAAACTCCACAGGCCAAAAGGGAATAGCAGGATATATTTAAAGTGATGAAAGGGAAAAACGTACAACCAAGAATACTTTACCCAGCAAGACTGTCATTCAGATTTGATGGAGAAATCAAAAGCTTTTCAGACAAGCAAAAGCTAAGAGAATTCAGCACCACCAAACCAGCTTTACAACAAATGCTAAAGGAGCTTCTCTAGGTGGGGGGGAAAAAATTCTTGTTTCTACAAACAAGAAAACTAAGAAATGGGAAAGCTCACTGGTAAAGGCAAACATACACTAAAAGCAGCAAATCATCCACACACAAATATGATATGAAAACCAGCAATCGTGTGAAGAGGAGAGCGCAAATGCAGGAAATGGGAATTGCATTGGAAAGTAAGAGACCAGCAACTTAAAACAACCTTGTTTATATATAGACTGCTATATCAAAACCTCATGGGAAATGCAAACCAAAAAAACTACAATAGATACACACACAAAAAAGAAAAAGCAACCTAAATACAACACTAAAGATGGTCATCAAACCACAAAAGAAGAAGGGAAGAAAAAAGATCTACAAAAACAAACCCAAAACAATTAAGAAAATGGCAATAGGAACATACATATTGATAATTACCTTAAAAATAAATGGATTAAATGCTCCAACCAAAACACACAGACTGGCTGAATGGATACAAAAACAGGACCTATATATACACTGTCTACAAGAGACCCACTTCAGACTTAGGGACACATACAGACTGAAAGTGAGAGGACATAAAAAGATATTCCATACAAATGGAAATCAAAAGAAAGCTGGAGTAGCAATACTCATATCAGACAAAATAGACTTTAAAATAAAGACTGTTACAAGAGACAAAGAAGGACACTACATAATGATCAAGGGATCGATCCATGAAGAAGATATAACAGTTGTAAATATTTGTGCACCCAACATAGGAGCACCTCAATACATAAGGCAAATGCTAACAGCCATAAAAGGGGAAAGCGACAGTAACACAATAATAGTAGTGGACTTTAACACCCCACTTTCACCAATGGACAGATCATCCAAAATGAAAATAAATTAGGAAACACAAGCTTTAAATGGCACATTAAACAAGATGGACTTAATTGATATTTATAGGACATTCCATCCAAAAACAACAGAATACACTTTCTTCTCAAGTGCTCGTGGAACATTCTCCAGGATAGACCATATTTTGGGTCACAAATCAAGCCTTGGTAAATTTAAGAAAATTGAAATTGTATCAAGTATCTTTTCCGACCACAACGCTATGGGACTAGATATCAGTTACAGGAAGGAAACTGTAAAAAATACAAACACATGGAGGCTAAACAATACACTACTGAATAACCAAGAGATCACTGAAGAAATCAAAGAGGAAATCAAAAAATACCTAGAGACAAATGACAACGAAAACACAACAATCCAAAACCTGTGGGACACAGCAAAAGCAGTTCTAAGAGGGAAGTTTATAGCAATACAGTCTTACCTCAGGAAACAAGAAAAATATCAAATAAACAACCTAACCTTACACCTAAAGCAACTAGAGAAAGAAGGACAAAACCCAAAGTTAGTAGAAGGAAAGAAATCCTAAAGATCAGAGCAGAAATAAATGAAATAGAGACAAAGAAAAAGATAGCAAAGATCAGTGAAACTAAAAGCTGGTTCTTTGAGAAGATAAACAAAATTGATAAACCTTTAGCCAGACTCCAAGAAAAAAAGGGAGAGGACTCAAATCAATAAAATTAGAAATAAAAAAGGAGAAGTTACAACAGACACCACAGAAATACAAAGAATCATAAAAGACTATACTACAAGCAACTATACACTGATAAAATGGACAACCTAGAAGAAATGGACAAATTTTCAGAAAGGTACAACCTTCCAAGACTGAACCAGGAAGAAATAGAAAATATGAACAGACCAATCACAAGTACTGAAATTGAAACTGTGATTTTAAAACTTCTAACAGGGAATTCCCTGGTGGTCCACTGGTTAGGAGTCTGTGCTTCCACTGCAGGGGGCACAGGTTCCATCCCTGGTTGGGGAACTAACTAACTGCACATGCTGTGCAGCGTGAACAAAAACAAACAAAGTCCAAGACGAGATGGCTTCATAGGCTAATACTATCAAACATTTTGAGAAGAGTTAACACCTATCCTGCTGAAACTCTTCCAAAGAATTGCAGAAGGAGCACTCCCAGGCTCATTCTATGAGGCCACCATCACCCTGATCCAAAACCAGACAAAGGTACTACAAAAAAAGAAAAGAAAATTACAGGCCAATATCACTGATGAATATAGACTTAAAAATCCTCAACAAAATGCTAGCAAACCAAATCCAACAACAAATTAAGAGGATCATACACCATGATCAAGTGGGATTTATCCTAAGGATGCAGGGTTTCTTCAACATATGCACATCAATCAATGTGATACACCACGTTAACAATCTGAAGAATAAAAACCATATGACCATTTCAATAGATGCAGAGAAAGCTTTTGACAAAATTCAACACCTATTTATGATAAAAACTCTCCAGAAAGTGGGCATAGAGGGAACCTACCTCAACATAATAAAGGCCATATACGACAAACCCACAGCAAACATCATTCTCAATGGTGAAAAACTGAAAGCATTTCCTCTAAGATCAGGAACAAGACAAGGGTGTCCTCTCTCACCACTTTTATTCAACACAATTTTGGAAGTCCTAGCCATGGCAATCAGAGAAGAAAAATAAAAGGAATCCAAATTGGAAAAGAAGAAGTAAAACTCTCACTGTTTGCAGATGACATGATACCATACCTAGAAAATCCTAAAGATGCTACCAGAAAACTACTAGAGCTCATCAGTGAATTTGATGAAAATGGCAGGATACAAAATTAAAGTTGCAGGATACAAAATTAATACACAGAAATCTCTTGCATTCTTATACACGAAGAACGAAAGATCAGAAAGAGAAATTCAGGAAACAATCCCATTTACCTTTGCAACAAAAAGAATAAAATGCCTAGGAATAAACCTACCTAAGCAGACAAAAGACCTATATGCAGAAAACTCTAAGACACTGATGAAAGAAATCAAAGAAGACACAAACAGATATACCATGTTCTCGGATTGGAAGAATCAATTTTGTCAAAATGACTATACTACCCAAAGCAATCTACAGATTCAGTGCTATCCCTTTCAAATTACCAATGGCATTTTTCACAGAATTAGAACAAAAATTTTTACAGTTTGTATGGAAACACAAAAGACCCTGAATAGCCAAAGCAATCTTGAGAAAGGAAAATGGAGCTGGAGGAATCAGGCTCCCTGACTTCAGACTATACTACAAAGCTACAGTCGTCAAAACAGTATGGTACTGGCACAAAAACAGAAATACAGATCAGTGGGACAGGATAGAAAGTCCAGAGATAAACCCACTCACCTATGGTCACCTAATCTATGACAAAGGAGGCAAGAGTATACAATGGGGAAAAGACAGTCTCTTCAGTAAGTGGTGCTGGGAAAACTGAACAGCTACATGTAAAAGAATGAAATTGCAACACTCCCTAATGCCATACACAAAAATAAACTTAAGATGGATTAAAGACCTAAATGTAAGGCCAGACACTGTAAAACCCTTAGAGGAAAACATAGGCAGAACATTCTTTGACATAAATCACAGCAAGATCTTTTTCAATCCACCTCCTAGAGTAATGAAAATAAAAACAAAAATAAACAAATGGGACCTAATTAAACTTAAAAGCTTTTGCACAACAAAGGAAACCATAAACAAAACGAAAAGACAACCCACAGAATGGGAGTAAATATTTGCAAACAAAGCAACTGACAAGGGATTAATCTCCAAAGTCTACAAACAGCTCATGCAGCTCAATATAAAAAAAAAAAAAACCCAATCAAACAATGGGCAAGAGAGCTAAACAGACATTTCTCCAAAGAAGACATACAGGTGGCCAAACAGCACATGAAAAGTTGCTCAACATCGCTAATTATTAGAGAAATGCAAATCGAAACTACAATGAGGTATCGCCTTACAGCAGTCAGAATGGCTGTCATTAAAAAGTCTACAAATAATAAATGCTGGAGAGGGTGTGGAGAAAAGGGAACCCTCTTGCACTGTTGGTGAGAATGTAAATTGGTACAGCCACTATGGAGAACAGTATGGAGGATCCTTAAAAAACTAAAAATAGAACTACCACATGACCCAGCAATCCCACTACTGGGCATATACCCTGAGAAAACCATATTTCAAAACAATACGTGCACCCCAATGTCCATTGCAGCACTATTTACAATAGCCAGGACATGGAAGCAACTTAAATGTCCATCAACAGAGGAATGGATAAAGAAGATGCGGTACATATATACAACGGAATATTACTCAGCCATACAAAAGAACAAAATAATGCCATTTGCAGCAACATGGATGGGCCTAGAGATTATCATACTAAGTGAAGTAAGTCAGACACAGAAAGACAAATATCATATGATATTATATGTGGAATTTTTTTTTAAAGGGTACAAATGAACTTATTTACAAAACAGAGAGTCACAGACATAGAAAACAGGAAAGCACGGGGGAAGGGATAAATTGGGAGTTTGGGATTGACATATACACACTACTATATATAAAATAGATAACTAATAAGGACCTACTGTATAGCACAGGGAACTCTTCTCAGTACTCTGTAATGACCTATATGGGAAAATAATCTAAAAAAGAGTGGATATGTATTTATATATAACTGATTCATTTTGCTGTACAGCAGAAAATAAGGCAACATTGTAAATCAGCTATACTCCAATAACAATTTTAAGAAAAAGAGTTTGGGGCACACGCTTAGACGAGCAGTGTGAGAATATGCTTTGCTCTCTTTAAATTAGTGACTCCATCTGGTCTAGGAGATCTCAAATTAAGATTCATAAAGTCTGCGAGCTCCTTCGAATGTCACACACAGTGCTGTGAGTGTGCACAGCTTTCTAGGGAAGGAACCCAAAGCTGCCATAGTTTCTCCAACATGAAGAACCACTGATCTTGTTTTGTTTAATGAACTTAAATTTTCAGAGAAAACAAGTAAGTGATACTATTTGGGGGAAATCTTTCAAAGGATGCGTTGAATATGCAGCTAATTATTTTCAAGCCGCATTCACCTCTGAGACAGTGGTGGTGCTGAGTGTCCTCTGCTTGGGAGCTGTTCTCGTTCTGCACCAGCATCTGGGCAGCCGACCCTGCATCCCCGCGTCCTCAGCATCTGTGTGTCACGTGGGAGTTCACTGTTCATGCTGCTCTGAGGGGCTGTCCTTCCTCTTTCTTCTTTCCTTTGGTTCAGAGCTACTCACGGGCCCAGAGAGAGAGTTAACTGTACTGTCAAAATGAGAGGGTGTTTTGGGTAGTGTGGCCTGCAGACCTGCTAAAAACAGACGTCTTTCTATATTACAGCTCATATTTTATCAATATTTTATCGTTTCTTTGATCTTTTTCTTTAATATTTTACCATTTTTTTCTTTTTCTGCGTCTGGCTAATTAAATGATGAAATCTTAGTTGCGGGAAGACTTGCTCATTTGGAGACATTGGACTGTGTGGAGGTACTTGCCCTCCTTCATCTAAACCCGTCAGGGATCTGTTCACCTGGAGTACTGTGCGTGGTTACATGCTGGGCTGATGTTTAGTAAATACTGAAATGGTGGTTCTCGCAGCAGGACTAATTTCTTTCAGAATTTTAGAAATTAGAAAACCTTTTTCTTGAGGTTGTGAAATCCTGAGAAGAGAAACCTTAAGTTACCAATCACATTTGCTGTAAGGCTTTCATTAATCTCCAAGTGGTCATGGTTTTTATTTCTGATGCTTTTGGTTTTTGTTTTTAATTGTTCTTACATCTTAAATAGAAATATGAGCTTATAGATCAGTGACTTTACTGCCATTTGTCACTGTCATTTTTTGTTTCCTGTTTTTTCCTTCAGTGTTTACTTTGCGGATGGCACTAAGTTGCCCTTAGCATTTTCCAGTAAAACTTAACAAATGATGTTGGTTTTTATAGGAAATGGCCTTGTTTAAGGAAGTGAAGTCTCTCCAGCTTATCCCATCTTACCTGGTCCAGCCATTAAAAGCCAACTCCTCGGCTCACCTGGCCATGAGCCAGATGGCACTGCTGGCCCGCCTGCTGCAGGACCTGGGCACGGAGGGCATGGGCTTCACTGTGGACAGCGTGATGCAGGTAAGCGCCCCAGGGTGGCCGCCGCAGCCTGGGCCCCGAGCTGGTGGCCGGAGCATGGCAAGCGTCTGGCCGGTGTTGGCTGCGTGCGGAGGTGGGGGGCAATTTCGGAACGTCGCCGCTTTCTCTGACACATGAGGGTGCTGGAGTCGCGCTGCCGGTTGCGCCGTGGCGTCAGGGCGTGAGCCGTGCAGAGCCGTGTCCCCAGGGAAGCAAGCTCTGCAAGCAGTGACGCCGCGTCGTAGCGGGTGGCAGGTCTGTGGAAGGAGGTGCATGCTTTGTGCTCTGGACAACCCCATGAGCCCCAGAAGTGCACACTGATTGTGTCTGTTCACTTGGAACCGCTGGACTGCCTCCTGAGTGTGGGTCAGTGTCCCCTGTCCTGCCCTGCGTCACGTGGCCACTGTCTGTCCTGCCTCCACGTCAGTTTCCTTGTTCCCCAGCACAGACCAGAAGCCGGCCCCACGTGCTTACATCCCTGTTAGGGCCACGCCCACTTCAGGATCCCAGCGTAAGCTTTGGTCCAGTAAGCTGTGCTGCCATCACAGATGCACACTCTCCAGGGCAGTGACACAGCAGAGGCTCACTGCTGTCCCTTGTGGCCGGTGCCGTCTGTGGGGACAGAGGCCGCTCTGCTCTGTGGGCACTCGGGGGCTCCGTCTCCTCCCGGTGTGATGCCACGGCTTCACACGTGACCTCCAAGGTCACTGAACAGAGGAGGGTGACTAGAGGTTGTGAGTGGAGGTGTCCACAGGCCGAGCCACTCTCAGACATTTCCATACACTGAGGCGGCCCCATCCTCACTGCAGGGCCCGGGAGGTGTGTACAGCTGTGCCCCAAGGAAGTGGGGAAACTGGGTTGGTGAGCACGTCCCCCTGTGCTGGTGCATCTCCATGCGGTGGGCTTGATCCAGACGGAGAGTTTAAGAAGGAGGAGAAATGAGTAAAAGTTGGAGGTGGGGGTGAGGCTTTAATTGAAGGAGCAAAGCCCCCAGGCAGCCGATGGAATGGGGCCACAGCGCACGCTCGGACGGCTCGGCCCAGAGCTGGGCAGCGGCCAGCCAGCCTCTCGACAAGAGGGCGTCGGCTCAAAGCCGAGAGTGGATGGGGAGGTTTGAGAGGCGAGCAGGAAGTATGAGATGCTGCCCTTGACCTCTGAGCAGGGAAACCGACCAGGAAACGTCACGGGTCAGTTTACTGCGTGATGCCAAGGACCCCAGGATCGCCATGGCCCAAAGTCCAGCATGAAACCAGCTGGCACAATTCCCGAGCCCGCAGCACCTTCTGCTTCACCTGGGGACATGGAGGAGGGGGGGCCTCAGATTTGAGGGCCTGCAGGGATGCCAGGGGTGACTTGGTGATGGACTCGCGGGGCAGGAAAGACTCGCAGGAGGTGGCAGACGGGAGGGAGTGCAGACAGGTGAGCTGGAGAGGCAGGAGGTGATCATCCCGGGGGGTGCTCACGGTCAGAACTTCTCGAGCTGGTGCGGGAGTTGGGAAGGACAAGGTCTGGGGTAAAACCTGAGTGTGTGGCAGGCGGAGACACGGGAAGTGAGGAAGCCCAGCCAGTGAGGGGCCGGCGCCCAAAGGACCAGGATGGGGCGTGGGTTTACTACACGTGGGAACGTCGGGGCATTGTGTTGTGTTCCGATGACACTAAAGCGCTTAAAATGGATGGAGTGGATCGTTTGCCTACTTCAAGGTCATGCACATATCTTGAAAAAGGACCGTTGAATAAGAAGAAATAAAGTGTCAGAATGATAAGCACAGTGAATCATTTATAATGTCAAACAAAAATCCTACGTGTACACATGCACACGGCACGTACACTGTGCAGCAAGTGAAGACGTCTGGGGGGCGCGTGTCCTCCGGCTTCAGGACACTGATGCCTCTGAAGGGGGAGGGGCGTGGGAGGGGCCAGGGGGCCAGGGAGACTTCCAAGGGGACTTGCACCGTAGTCCTAGGGTTCTGTTTCTTAGAAAGAGCTGAAGCAAACATGGCAAAAATGATAAACCTTGGTTAATCTAGGTGGTGGATGCATGAAGTTTATTATATTTCCTCTTTATGATTGAAATATTTTCTCATACTTAATATGAAGTTTCTGGGGGGATGTAACTTTAGAAATGCTATTTAATACCTGAAGTAGGAAAAAGCAAAACACTAATAATTGTACATACAACATGAGTTCAGCTGCACGTGTAAAGTAAAGGAAGTGAGGAAAACTCTGTATCTTAATAGCTGGAATTCTGTGGGCGTTGTCTTCTCTGTTTTTCAAATGTCCGTGACGTCCCTATGTTTCTTTTATGCCAGAAGAAATAAACGTGGCTATCTCGCGAGCCAGTAACAAGAGCACGCCCCGACCCTGTGCTTAGTTCGCAGTGCGGGCCCTGGAGCACCGGGAGCAGAAGGTGCGCGAGGCGGCGGTGGGGCTGGTCCTGGGCCTGTACGCGCAGCACCGGGCGCGGGTCCTGGAGCGCCTCCCTCCTGAGGAGCGCGCCGCCCGCCGGAGCGTCCTCTACAGGACGCTTTTTGAGGGATTTGCTACGATAGACGGCAGACCTACAGATGCTGAAATTAGGGTACGTTAACTTCCCTGAAGGTATGACCTGGTCCCAGGTTTAAGAAGTGACTTGCTACGTGAGTAAACTGACACATGGTTCACGGGGCTGTGGGGACGGGAAACACAGCACACGGAGGTCACTGGTCCCTGAGCCCGCATCCTGGCTCTTCCACTTTGTGCGGGGATGATGATGGCCGGGAGGACACCTGCAGTTTCTATCAACAGGAAACATTTAACACCACACTGTTAATCAACTATACCCCAATATAAAATTTTAAAAAATTTTTTTAATTCAAAAAAGAAAAAAAACCACCAGTAAACATGTATCAGATGAATCTGGTGGATCTTCTTTTAATCCTAGCTATAGTATTAGTCTTAGTGACGATTATAATACATAAGAGACATAATTTATATGCTATAACTTATCACTCAATTTCCAACGCTACCCTAAGAATCAATTCTAATGGAAAATCATTTCATACCAGGCACAGAAAAGAGCGGCTACAGAAGAAGCAGAAAAACGCAAGAAAGAAGAAATTAAAGCTTTACAAGGGCAGTTGGCGGCACTGAAGGAGATGCAGACTGACGTCCAGGTTGGCAAGGTTCACTGTCTTTCACCATCATGCTCTCGGTCGAAATCCTGTGACCGTTTATTTCCTTACGTAGACGCACAGCGTGCTTGGTTTGCTTTTCGTGGGATTCTCCAAACGGGTATCTGTATTCTTTGTTGTTTTTTAAATTAGTTCAGGGGTAAATAAAAGGGCTCCTCCACTGAATCACCTGCATGCTCTTCATTCCCCCGGGGGGTGAAGTGTGCTGCTGGCCCAGCCGTGTTTAGAGAGGACGCTTGGGGCTGCAGGAGCTGGCGGGGCGGGGAGGGGTAGAGGGACAGAAGTCCTCTCCGCAGCTTCTCGCCTCCTTCAGAGGCAAAGGAGGAAAAGAAGCTTGAATATGAAGGTCTGATTTCCGTGCATTAAAAAAGGAAGGTTTGGGGCAAATGCTCCACATCAAGAAGCACTGAGTCCTAGTGCGCAGGGGGCATCAGATGGTGTTTGGTTGTATGAAACGTGTCCCTTCTGAAGGGCCCTGCCTCCGTGATTTAAATTTGTGCCATCACTCTGGTTTTTGTGATTAAGTTCCTTAAGTTGATAGTAAAAGGGAGAGGGCGTGGGCGCATAAGGCCGGCTGTGCTCATGAGGGTGGGTCTCCTGGGAACTGCTCTGACCACCGCTTTTTAGAAAAAGAATAAGTGACTAAAAATGGCAAAAAAGAAAGAAAATACGACCGAATGTATGTCGAAGTGCCTGTGACAGGAAGTGACAGTGACGTTTCCGCTGGACGCTGGCGTGTCAGAATGCCTGTGAGAAGAGCGGGAAAGCGGCTACCGAGGAACAGAAGAGAGGAGGCGGGGGACCGGCGGGGCAGCACAGGAGCAGTGCCCGGCCTGGGGGCTGCCGAGGTCACCAGGCTGTGCGTCCCCGCAGCGTCTGTGGTGCGGGGCATGGAGGCCTGTCCTCCGGCTCGTCTTCATCCTTCAGTGTTTGTTGAGCGCCTGCACTGGGCCAGCCCTGCCCTGGGCTCCAGAGATGCGGCAGGAACAAGGGCCGCTGCTCCAGGAGGAGAGACCACACGGCACGGCCGCTCGGGAGGGTGGGTGCCGGCCAGCTGTCCTTGTCCTGAGATGATCACTGAAGCTATCTCGCAGGAGGATGACAGAATCTTTTTTTCTATTTTTTATTATTGTAAAATATACAGAACGTGAGATTTACCATTTTAACCATTTTTAAGTGTACGGTTCTGTGCCATTGAGGACATTCACATCGTTGTGTAACCACCACCACCATCCAGCTCCACAACTTGTGAGAACGGCAGAATATTTTTAAATCACCTGATTGCTCACGAGTTTTAGGAAAAGATTTTTAAATTACCAATCAGTTGTCTAATCTGTTCAAAGCATAGATTAAGGTAGATTTTACAACTAAAATTTAACTTTCGGCATTGTTCATTTGTTTCCCTGCAAGATATACAAACCCATCTCTCATTAATAAGAATTGTTTTTGATGCCCAGAATCCATTTGTGTAAGTTTGCTTTCTTTAGTCGGTAGGTGTATAAATCACGTGAACCCCATTTGCAAGTTTAATGTCAGTCTGTCAAGTGCTTCCCCGGTCCTAAAATTGTATTCTCGTGTGTTTTTTGTATTCAGAGCTTGGGTTGGAGAGAAGTTCCTATCGTGTAAGCTTTGATTTTGTACAAACACAGTAGACAGTGTCTATGTAATGCATCACTTAATGCCGTGGATAGGGGACCGGCTCGTCCCTGTCCTCCCGTGAAACTGCAAGTCCCAGACGCCCCTCCCCACCAGTGGCCAGCAGCGCAGGCCACGCGGGTCTGGCAGGCTCAGGTGGGGCAGACTGGCCAGTGCAGGGAGGAAAGCGTGGTGACAGGAGGAGCCCCCGGCAGGCCCCTGAGCAGGAGGAGCAGAGCTGGGTGGAGAGGGGCAGGTTCCTGCCGTGGACACTCAGGGCCCCGCACCCTGTCCTTCCTCCAGTCAGCAGTGTGCGCCCCCGGCTGTCACCTCCCACAGTGGGGACGCCCAGCAGCCAAGACCCATGAGGCAGATGCGCGGTGCGTGAGGGTGTGGTGCCCGCTCAGGGGAAGAGGAAGCCAGAGGAGGGAGGCGGCCAGCTGACGCCGCCTGACACCGCGTGACACCGCCTGACACCGCGTGGCACCGCGTGACACCGCGTGACACCGCGTGGCACCGCCTGACACCGCGTGACACCGCGTGGCACCGCCTGACACCGCGTGACACCGCGTGGCACCGCCTGACACCGCGTGACACCGCGTGACACCGCCTGACACCGCGTGACACCGCGTGGCACCGCCTGACACCGCGTGACACCGCGTGACACCGCCTGACACCGCGTGACACCGCCTGACACCGTGTGACACCGCCTGACACTGCGTGACACCGCGTGGCGGGGCCCCCGGGGCAGCAGTGCCGTGGCCTGTGGAGCCTCCGGGGGTCCCTTTACAGGGGCAGTGATGGGCCGCCCTGGCCACTGTGTTTGCAAGTGGTGGGAAGGGCAGGCTCCTGGGGTGCTGAAGCAGAGCCTGCGGTGCTCACTGATGGGTCGGGGACAGGCCACACCTGGAAGGGGAGGGAGGGGTGGGAGCCGCCGGGTTCTCCAGGCTTCGTGGCCTGAATACCTGGAAGGCTGGCGGTTCTGGGCTCTGCGCCAGAGGCTGCGAGGGGCGCGCGTGAGGGGGAGCCTGTGGGGTGGGGGGGGGGGGTTGGTCTGGTTAAGTAACATTTAAGTGACGTTAAGACCCAAGTACATGCTGGGTAGCAGAGAGGCCCAGGTGATGGCACAAACGTTTGGGTCATGAGCACAGAGATGGGTGTCCAGCCTGGGACCTGGGTGAAAGCACCGTCAGGGTCTGTACGGACAAACGGGGGGCAGGTTGAGTCCTGGAGGGGGTGGGGGGGGGGGGGCCCTGGGAGCCGGACTAAGAAGAGCCTGGAGGAGACAGGTGAGGAGTCACGTGCCGCCAGGAGCCCATGGTGCGTCCTTCGGGCGGGCAGACACTGATGATGGGCAGACGACCTGGAGGGGGTGCAGGTGGCCTTGATGAAGAGTTGTTTCCATGGAGATGGGGGGGCAGGAGCCCGAGGGAGGGGCTGTGGAGGGCAGGACGGAGGAGACTGCTGCCCACGATTGAGAAGGCGACTCTTTCAAACAAGTGTGTTGTTTGCGGATGGAGATTCTACCACACAGCCTAAGGTCATGCCTCCAGGATCACAGTAGACCCTGGGTAGACTCTCACTCGTGCTGCAGCCATTTGTCCCTGATCTTTCTGTTCTTCTGTTTCAGGAAAAAGAGAGTGAAGCTGCGAAGGCCAAGAATCAGGGTACGTAGAACGCACATCATGAAAGCTCTGCGTAGAAACCACTTTTATTCACGCGGCGAATGTCTGCATCTCCGACGCTTCAGGGCTGAATGCAAAGTACTACCTTTATGAACTTGTAGCTTTTAAACTGTATTTCCCATCAAACTGGTTACTAAAACTTTGAAAATAGTTTTCTACAAAAGGTTATTTAAATAGCTTTCTTTTTAATTTCTTTAGACACTCAAGGAAGGAAAGCGGCCCCACCTAATGTTCCAGAAATTCCAGATAATCACTATTTAGATAAGTGAGTAAAGTTGTTTCTAACCCACTGTAGAATAAGTAGAGGGACTAACCACATAAAGATGCTGTCAGATAAATATATTCTCCCTGGTTCATTAGGATTAGGTGAACTAATTGGCTCTTTTCAGTGATTCTGAAAGCTAGGAAGTTGCCCTCTAAACCAGGCAGCATCCGCTGTGAGTCAGGGTACCCTTTCCTCTCTTCCCCGACAGAAATGAGCAGGCTGTTCGTCAAAAGTCCCGTTACAGGCCCCAAATTTTTTTTAATGTTTTATGGAAGCATAGTTGATTTACAGTGTGTTAATTTCTGCTGTACAGCAGAGTGGCTCAGTTATACGTATATATGTTCTTCTTCATATTCTTTTCCATTGTGGTTTATCACAGGATATTGAATATGGTCAGGCTCAAATTTTATAGCAGCAAAATGCTTTCTCCTGTGCTGTGGCTGAGACAAATCTACAAGGAATTTAAGGGAAATGTCTTGGTCTAATCTTTTCTTGTGATTTAAAATATCCTTTCTGCTTGGTGACGCTGACAGAGTTAGAATTCTAAGGGATCTTAAGCTACTTTATCTCAAACCCCTACGTGGTAAAGACTCTTTTTTGCGCCCTTTGATAGAGGAGCTACCCAGCCCCTCCTGAGGCCCCTCGGTGAGGGGCAGCCGTGCCTCCGGGTCAAGCTGAAGCCCACTCAGTGGGTCCAGGACGGTGGCCGCAGGCTGGGCACGGGGGGCCTCACAAAGCTCCCCGGGAGCCGGCAGAATGGGGATGGCTAAACCGGTCTGTGCCTCATTTCTTACCTTTCTGTTTTGTTTCAGTTTATGCATTTTTTGTGGGGAGAGGAGCGACTCCTTCACAGAAGAAGGCCTGGATCTCCATTACTGGAAGCACTGTCTTATGCTGACGAGATGTGACTACTGCAAACAGGTCAGGTGCTGGCGCGGGCGGGCCAGACCCAGGCAGGCGAGCTGGACACGCCGCTCCCGAAGGCCGAATCACAAAAATGTCCCAAATCGTAGCATTTTCAGAGGAAACGTTATGGGGAAAGTTTTGTTGGGGTCGATTTTTCTTACTTTATTATTAAAGTGTAACACATATATATAAATGTATACAAGTCATAGGTGTTACAGCTCCTGAATTATCGCAAGGTAAACAAATCCATGTAACCGCCCCCAGGCCACGTACCCCAAGGTACCCCACCCTCCTCTCCAGGGTCGTCACTGTCCTCATTTCTGTTTCTTGCTCAGTGAGTTTTACTGAAGTGGAATCATACGCAACGTTTGGGGTTTGCTTTACAGTATTGCATTGTTTGAATGTACCGCAATTTATCGGTCCTCTCTACTGCGTCTGGGTTTGGGCTGAGACTGGTAGGAATAGCGCTGCTACAGACACCCCTGTGTAATCTTCCGCGCGTGCGGACGCACTTTTTTGGGTGCGCACCTCGTAGGGTGGCTGGGTGGGCTCGCGTCCAGCTGCAGGGCCAGTGTGAGCAGCGCTCCTGGTGTCCAGGCGGGAGCCGCTCCCCGTCCTCGCCAGCCTCGCGGTTGCCACCTGCCACGCGCCCGTCACGCTCTCCTGACGGTGCTGGGCTGGAGCGCTGTCCCCCGCTGGCCTCTCGCTGCCCTCTTTCGCGAAGCACTTCTAGTTTCTCGCCCATCGTGTGAATTGGGTGCCAGTCCCACTCTTGCTGACGGGTAGTCATTCTTGACACACCCGGATGTGCGTCCCTCGCCACTTGAATGTGTGGTGTCCACTCTGTGTCTGGCCTTTTCACTGACGAGCAGGAGCTTTTCATTTTAATGTTGTCCACCCTACTGATCCGTCTTAGGGTTAATGCTTGGGCGTCCTGTTGAAGGGGTCCTCGCGCACCCCAGGTGTTCATCTTTCCTCTATGCAGCCGGCCCTGCTTTAGACAGAGGAGGGGGAACCAGAAGGGGAGTGACCCTCTCTCCTGTCCTGGGGGCTCTCAGGCCTGCAGGGGCGGGGTGGGGGGGGGGGGGGCGGGCCCCACCCGCTGAGCAGCTCCCCCCGCCCGCCTGGCTGGCGGTGTGGACTGCCCCAGCCGGCGTGGCCTGGCTCCTCTGGCAGCAAGCGAGAGCCTGCGGCGTGAAGCTCTAGGGTGTGTACAAGACCCTCCTGGCAAAGAGGTCACAGTGGTGAAAGGGTCTCTTCTTGTGACCCGTTTCTGGGCACGTTCTTAGAAATGGCCGGGAGCCGGATTGAACCCAAGGCCACGTAGACCCCTGAGCTCTTCAGAGTACAGGTCAGGGTTAGTGTTGTGGGTGAACCGTCGCTTCCCGTCCCCGCTTAGCCGTGGCCTCTGGATGCTCCTGAGGTAGCATGGCAAGCAGGATGTGAGGCCTCCAGCCACGTGTACGCGACTGCGGAGGTAACAGGCACGCGCCTCCCTTCCCGAGCGGCACTGGCGGGACAGGAAGCGCGCGCTCGTGCAGGGGCCGGGGCCGCGCGCACCTCGGGGCGCTCAGCCTTGTGACGCGTCCCGGCGTGGCTTGCAGGTGGTGGAGATTTGCAGCCTGACTGAGCACCTGCTGACGGAGTGTGACAAAAAGGACGGCTTTGGGAAGTGCTACCACTGCAGGGAGGCCGTTTTAAAGGAAGAGCTGCCCAGACACATAAAAACGAGAGACTGCAACCGTGAGTGCCCCGCGGCCCCCGAGACCCTCGCGCCATCCCCGGGAGGCCCGGCTAGGGGGGTCGGGGGGCAGAACCCACGTCCACCGGTGCCCCTGCCCGCCCTGTTCCTCTGCGCCCCCATTCGCGCCCCACAGGAGTAACTAGATCTTGTCTCATTGAAACCGTTTCAGCTGCCAAAGCGGAGAAGCTGGCGAACCGGTGTCCTCTGTGCCACGAGAACTTCCCCCCCGGAGAAGAGGTGAGGGGCTGACGTGGGGGCGACCTGGCCGCGTGGAGGGACGACGGCGAGGCTGTGTCGCCGCGGAGACGGCGGGCGTCGGGCGGAGGCTGGCCCCCGGGGTGGGGTGAGGCTCTGTCTCAGGGTTCCTGCGCTCCCTGCCCGGCACGCCTGTGGCATCTCCCGGGAAGGGGGAGCGTCTCGGCTCTTTGGGATGGAAGCGTGAAGTGGTTTCACTTTTTCCAGGCTTGGCTTTCATCTCCACGTTGGGGCCTAGACTGGCCTCCTGGCCAGATTCTGTAACGCTCTGGTCCCTTATGATGAATAAAGCCGAGCCCCGTCCAGGTTGGAAATCCTACCTCGTGTCCGGTGCCCAGCGCTCCGCCCGCCCCCAGCGTGAGCCATGCGGGTGACACAGCGGGCCTAGTTGGGGGGCACCAGGGTCTCCCACCCTCTCCTCCACATGCCCGGTCCTCTGGTGTTGGCCCACTCGCTCCGGCTCACACGATGCTGGCGCTGTCCTGCGTGCTGAGCTCCCGTGGGGCCCAGCAGGCCCAGCCTCTCCTGCCCTGAGCCCCTCAGCCGCGGCCACCTGCGGTCCACCCACTGCGTCCACTGCGGGGTCCCTTGTCCCAGCCCTGGGGCTGTGGTGCCGACAGGATGGCTCAGACCCCGCGACGCCCCGCCATGCCAGACGGTGGGCCCGGCCGCCCAGCTGCTCCCTCAGCACCCCGGCCATCCGGCCGTCCAGGGCTCATCCTCTCTCCCTCTCAGAAAACGCCACACACGTAACAAAGACAAGCACGGGAACCGCGTGCACCCTCATGGGCCGCGTGTGGGGAAGGCACGGGGAAGGTTTAGGTCTCTTCCATCGTTTACTGGTTTTCAGAACAGCAAGTTGGGTCCCCAGCATCTTCCAGTGGTGGCTTATTTGCTTGTTGGATCTTAGCACCATCAGGAACTCACGGCTTTAAACTGTCTGCTGTGTTCAGCTGTTGGCACCTCTGTGCTTAGTGGTGCGTGGACAAGCCGATCTCTGGCCAGCAGAGCCTCTGCAGACGGGCTCCTGGCCCTGCCGGTGGCCCAGGGGACTCAGAGCCACCTGGCCGTCGTAACAAGGTGCCCCACTGAGCCTTCCATTCCTGGTTCCCTGCAGTGGAAATGACGTTCCAGGACCCCCTCGGGTGCCTCAGATGCTCCTCGCTCCTGGTTCGGTACCATTCTGGGCCTCTTTGCGGACAGAACCAGGGAAAACGTTGAGATAAATCCATCAAAAGTTCATGGTGACGTTCCTGATTCGGAGTCTGAGCTGTAAGGGTTTCTTGAACCTCTTGCGTCGCACGTCTGTGTGTCCTTCCTTCCCTCCCAAGAATCAGTGCCCACAGCCCCCAGAGATGCCCGTCGGACCGTCACAGAGTGTGCATTGCTCGGACCCACGTTCCCCGTGGGGGGCGCTCAGAGCAGCGGTGCAGGTGCTGTGGGCAGGGAGATGCTGCTGGACGTCACGCTGTCCCAGCTCTTCGTGTCCCTCCCGTGCCTCCCTCTGGAGACATGGGGCAAGCATCTCTGCTTCACGGTCACGGGAGTTGCTCCACTTGCTTGTGTCACCAGTTGTTAACAATTCAGCCTCATTGTTTCGGTCTGTGTTCAAGTCCTAGGGGTTTTCAAAATCAAGCTCTACAATTACATGAGATACTTAGATGGTTCCAAAGTCTGTCAAATGAGACTTATTCAGGGAAGACCCGACAGAAGCTGCTGCCCTGCCCACCATCCCTCCTCTTACAGAACGAGGGGCTTTTTATGGTTTATCCATTTGTCTTAAATATGAACTGCTCTCAACTGCCCACACTTCTTCTCTCTCCCTGTGTATTTTTAGAATCTAGGAGCCTTTGAGCTTTTGTTGTCGTTGTCACCTTTGCACTGTTACTGTCGTAGGTGACCAGCCCCTCCTTCTGGAGACCAGTCGGCTCCTGCTCTGAGCAGCGCCGACAGTGGCAGCGACCCCCTTCCCTTCCTGCCCTCCCCCTAAGTCCCCCAGCGCCTGCCTTGCGAGGATGGCGTCTGACTCACAGTCAACTGCAAAGAGGCATCAGCACGCCTGTGCTGCTTTGCCTCTGCGTTCTCCATGTTTTCTTAACGTGTCACCACCCGCCGAGCAGCTTAAACACCCGTTACTCTATCACAGTTTCTGTGGGTCAGAAGTCCAGGCACGACCTGGCTGGGCCCTCCGCTTGCGGTCTCCCGGGGCTGCACTCGAGCTGTCAGCCAGGCTGCGCTCTCATCCGTGGCTCGGCAGGGAAAGGAGCCACTTCCTGGCCCATCGCAGGTGCTGGCAGAATTCTTTTCTTCGTCATTGTAGGACCGAGGGCCCTGCTTCCTTGCTGGCTGTCCAGCAGGGCCACCCTCAGCCCCTGCACCCTGTGCCCCTGGACCGTCGCACATTTGCGCACCCTGTGCCCCTGACCGTCGCACATTTGCACACCCTGTGCCCCTGGACCGTCGCACATTTGCACACCCTGTGCCCCTGGACCGTCGCACATTTGCGCACCCTGCGTGACAGCGGTCTTGGCGTGTTTGCTCAGTGGTGATGAGAACTGGGAGGGGTGAGAAGTGCAGGTAGCATCTCAAGATACGAGGGTGCTCCGGCGGTGCACTCAGCCCAGGGGGCTCCGAGGCGGGACGCGCACAGAGCGCAGGACCCGCTCCCGCAGCCGCAGCGCGTCGCCACCTCTGGCTCGGTCGTCTCAGCGGCCCCTCCAGTGGCCTGGTTCCCACTCCACGTGCCTCTCGTTTCAGGCGTGGAAGGCCCACCTCATGGGCCCCGCGGGCTGCACGGTGAACCTGCGCCGGACACACGTGCTGCGCAAGGCGCCCACGCTGCCGCCAGGTAAGCATCCGCCCCGGCCTCGGCCCCGTCCCTGGGTCCCGAACAAGCAGGGCGATCGTGTCGTCGGCACCAGCTCTGGCCGAAGCCCCTCCACATGGCCCTGCTTCCCCAGGCTCCGCGGTGGCACTCACAGAGTGGACAAACCAAACCGCGGGTGTTCACAGGCGCACCCCGGGTCTCAGTGTCCCTCCACGCCGTGGATGCCAGTGTCCAGAAACAGGAAGTTCAGTAGGAGACCCATAGATGGCGCCACGACCTGACTTCTGAACCAGTTTTGGCTACTTTCTGTAGGATTTAGAATGCCTTACAGAAAAGTGTTCTTTTTCATTAGAAAATTATTCTTGACCTTGGATACACGACTTTATTTTGGGGCCCTGTGATCAACAAGAACATGAGGAAATGTGTCTTGTGCTCATTCAGCGCCAGGCATGGGCAGGGGCTGCACCCCTCACACACGCGCACACACGCACGCACACACACACACACACACACACACACACACACACACACACACACACACACACACACACACACACACACACACACCCGTGAGTGAGGACCAGAGGTGCTGGGAGAGCTGCCCCGGCCTCCTCGCCAGGTAACCGGCCCTGGTCACATGGCTGCTGGTCTTTCATTTCGGGAGCTAACTGTTTGAAACTAAGAATTAGGTAAGCGGCTCAGTTCTTTCCTCTGACCGTGCGTCAGGCTTCTCCTCTGGCTCTTTCTTCTTCCTCTCCTGCCGTCACATGTGCATCCTTGAGGGTGGCCCGCCCGGCCCCCTCTCGCGTCTGCCGGCCCAGCCCGGCCACCTGTGGGCTGGGTGACTGGGAGCGTCCCAGCCCCTCGTGCTCAGATCCTCTCCGTGTCTGGCGACCCCGGGCCACTCGTACTGTCACCGCGGCTTTGCACCCTGGCTCACGTTTGTCCCCCGTGCTCTGTGTGTCTGCGTGTCCACTGCAGGTAAAGGCCCAGCCGCAACCAAGTCAGGGACCTCGGGATCCAAGGTCGGAAGCAAGATCCCCACCCCCAAGGGGGGCCTGAGTAAAAGCTCCGGCAGGACGTACACAAAGCAGTGACACAACCCCCCATCTGCTCCCTCGTCTCCAAAGGGACCGAGCAGCTTCCCCAACCGTGGACGTGTCACCTCAAAGCATCTCTAGACGTGGCAACCCCCGCTCCGCCCCTGCTGCCCCCAGGCTCCTGGCTGCGCCCGTCCTGACCGTGGCCCCTGCGTCCGGAGTGAGGCCCTGATCTCCCCGTGGCTCCGGCTCGCAGGTCTCCGCCCTCCGGGGCCCGGGGTCCACAGAAGGAGATGGTTCTGTTGGAGGAGCAGCACCGGCGGCCCGTGCGGAGGCACTGGCTGAGCGCAGCACCCTCTCTCCGCAGCTGCTTGGAGTGATTTCCATAAAGTCCTTGCTCTAAACCTCTTGCATGTGGGTCTCTCTCAGCCGTGGTGGAAGGTCTGCAGGGCTCGCCAGGCCAGGGGATGGGACGGGATGGGGGGGCCAGTCACCCTGTGCCCCTCCTCCCCAGGGTAGGGGGGCCGTCAGCCTGCAAAGCCTACACATCCACGGCAGCAAGAAGTAAGGTCAAGATCAAGAAGTTAAGGTCCTGGCCCGGCCCCCTCGGCTCTCACCTGCCAGATGCTCGGAGCACAGCCCACCTGACCCCCCCATCGGCGCCCACACCAGGCGGAGTGGAGGTTAATGCTGGCGGCTCCACGTGAGGCCCTTCCTCGGGGGGCTTCAAGTTCTTTACACGCATGAAGCCCTAGAAAAATATGAGACGACATTCCCCGATGACCCTGCGCTCACCTGAGCAGGTGTGTCCGTCGAAATAGCCCTTTCCTAAACCCCTGGGGCAGGCAGAGCGACTCCCACTCTGTGTAACGTTCAGAGGAGCCTCCGAGCCTCTGCTCAGCCCGTCGTCCTGTCCCGCTCGGATCCACGTGGGAATTGCAACTGTATGTTCACTTTTCTCAAACACTTTGTATGATACTTTCAACACCAAAAACCACTTAAAATGATGAAACCAAACCTCAGAATCCAGTCTCCTGACCAGCCCCCAACCAACCCTCCCGGCCCGTGGCAGTGGCTCACCTGGCTTCAGAGCCCGGTGGCTGTAGGGGAAGCCAGTGTCCATCCAGAACGTGCTTGGAAAGGCCACCTTCTCGTCCACAGTCCACACCTGTGGTCCCCGGGTGCCCAGCCCACTAGGGGCCGAAAGATGTCCCTCCCCACCCCACCCGGCCCCGTGCCCAGGGTGCGCTTTCCTCCTGAGCATGATACGGGCAGGCTTCCAGGATGACGGCTAGAAATGCATGGGATTGATGAAATTTGTACTACACAGTTAGTGTAAGAATATTTTTAATTCCCAACCATGTAAAATAACAAAATATATATTTAAAAACTAATAGCTATTTGAGCAATGTGCTCCCTGGGTATGTTAGTGACTGTGAATTTGTACTAGTCGATCAATTTCCATTTTTGGTAGGCTAATGCTTTCTCATATGGTTGACGCAAAATACTGAGCCGGAATAAGAGTGACCAAGAGAGTTACCTTCAAAAATATACTCTATAAAAAAAGTAAAAGTATGGGGGGAGAAATAACATAAAACTTTACTAGAGAGAGCACAGTACAGATGCCAAGATAATTATAAAATGATCCTTCCTGGTTTCAAAAAGGTGTTGCCATGGTCTCTCGCCCATGAGAGTGAAGTACAGATAAAACACTTCTTTAAACAGAAAAATGAGAAAAGTTAACCAAGAAATTATTCTTTTCTCTCCAATCAAAACTTTTAAGAAATATACAGTTAATGTTTTCTATGTATTGTAACATAAAGAAGATATTTATAAAATTACTTAATTTTTAGTGATTGACAAACAAAATTGAGTGCATTTAAAACAGATCAGTCTTGCTGGTTACAGAAGAATCATGTGTTTCTGTTCAGATGATTCCTGGCAGTGATCAGTGGTTACTAAAATCTTTACAGAGTTATATACTACTAAGGAACCAAGAATAAAGGACAAAAAACTAAAAAGGAACTATAAGCTCCCTTGGCCAATCATAAATATCTAAACTTGGAACAGTAATTAATTGAAATTTCACTCATGAATATGTTGTGGATACTTAACAATATTTATTTCTATTATTTTCATATTTCAAAATATTCTAATTTAAAAGAATTGTGTCTATAAATTTGGCATTAGAGTACAAGTGTAAATACTTTTAATGAAAATTTGCAACTTTTTAATGTTTTGACATAGTTTTCTATTTGTCTTTATTTCAGGTACCAAAATTATAAAATATCTAAGTAATATATTTTTGTTGTTGTTTGAGGGCTTAGGGGTTAATTCGCCCTGAGTATATGAATATAATAAAAAGATTACTAAATGTTTTGTCACTTTTATTTTAAAATTATAATTAAAAAACAATCGGTAAGTTACATTTCCTTTCGTAAACATGCAGGTGTAGCTCAGCCCTGAAACGCCAGGGAATTGCTGAGATTTGCTTAGAAAGGGGCAGTGGGTATTAAGTTGCCAGGAGAGAGTGTGGTTCCTAAAATAAGTTATTTGTGGGTTTACTCCTGAAGAAGCTAAAAGATTTTAAGCTACATATAAATTAGAGAAAGCTCTTTACCAATTTTATCCCATGGAATAAAATGAGAATATTTTATAAATGCTCCAATTGTGCCCATCAGAGGTTTATACTTTATAGTCTCTTCCTGTGCTTTTTATCCCTTTTGAAAGAGGGCATTTTTACCAGCCAACAAAGCTCTTTTGCTTTTCAAATAAGTAAAAATACAGTATTTTCTCTGTTGATTTGTAGAGTGGTTTTAAGCTTTTATTACCTTTGATGGTTTTATAATTGTTTCCATTTTGAAGTTATAGTTTTTTCCTTTATATATGTATACACACATATATATATATATATATACACACACATATATAAACTTAAAACTTAGCATTACAGTTTAAACAGCAAAATTACTTATCTTACTTTGGTAGGTGGGGTGTGTGCGTGAGTGTGTGCTCTGGAGAACGTGGGAGGAAAGAGCTCGCTGTCCAAAGGGAAGAGTGTGATTCCATCTGCTAGTGTCAGACACCCCGAGAGATTTCAGTGCGCTACTTTCAACTGGATGTTCGTTCGTGCCATTGCTTATTTGCTCTCAAAAACTAGCCCAGTGCTAAACAAGAGCCTGCTGGAGCAGCGTGTGCCCCGAATCCTCGGAGCGCTGGGGTCTCCGCCCACCCTGCTGCCACCAGGGGCAGGAAAGCCCTGGGCAGGGGCTGAGGCTCTCGGATCTGGGGTCGGGGTTTGGGGCGGTGACCCCCGGAGCCGCTGCTGCAGGGCGGACGGGAGCAATTCAGTGGAGAGCCCCATGCCCCCACGTGCGTGTTCTGGAAGGGTCAGAGGACCTGCAGGGTAGCTGGTCCTACCCTCCACTGCGGGCAGGGAAACTGGCTCAGAGCCCAAGCCCTCACCACCGGAAAGCAGCGTGCCCAGATGTGAACCCTGTGCTCTGCGCCTCTGTCCACCCTGCGGTGAGGGTTGCCGGGAGTAGGTTCGGGGTACTGGAATCCGCTTGTCTCTGCCTCGGTTTCCCCACCCCCCCGACACCGGAACGGAGCTGAGGGGAAGGTGCTGAGCCTGGTTCCCGGCACACGCCCTCTGCGCGCCTGCGCCCAAGCACAGAGCAGTTCCGCCCGGGCAGTCTCCACCCCTTCATCTCAGGCGGGGAAGGTGATGAGCCTGCAGGGGTGGGGGGAGACGGCGGAAGGTGTGGCGCGGCCACCTGCCCGGCTGGCCTCAAAATCTCCCCAGCTTCCTTCTGGCCTCTGAGGTCCCCAGGGGTGCCTCCCGGGGGGGGGGGGGAGGAGCCAGCCTCAGGAGGAAGGACACCACCCCCCCTCCTCCCCCCCCCCAGTCTCTGAGCTCTCAAGTGCAGGGGAGTTGTGCAGCCCCCTCCTCATCAAGAGATGTCCCAGCAGGGAAAGCGGGGAAGAGAGTGAGGTCAGACTCCGAGCAGCAGGGTGGGTGCCCTTGTGAGCAGGAGTCCCGGGGCCTAGCTCATCCCTAAAGCCCCCTTTCATGGCCCTCGTCCTGAAGGTTGAGGACTCCCCAGGAGTGACCTAGCGCCGCCTCCACACCGGTCACCTGGCCACCCCTCCTTGGTGCCTCCCGGTGTCCCGGGACCGGTCCTGGCAATGGAGGGGAGCAGTGTCCTGCTGAAGGTGGGGGTCATTGCTGGAACCACTGCTAGGGTTCTAGATGGAGATCTCTCTCACCCCACGGGGAAAGGAGACAACGCTTGGGAATGCTGTTTACCAAATTCAGGGATCCTAAATCAAATCACCCCGGAGGCTGGGACACTGGCCGGAGGGCAAGCACTGCCAGGTGTCCAGGGCCTCCAGCTCCCAGCCTCAGCCCGGGTGGAGACATGGTCGGGGCCCAGGGCGGGGACAGCGATGGGGACTGGGGCAGGGAAGGGGATGGAGGGGGTCTGGATGGACCGGCTGCACCCTGCAGGCTGACCAAGCAGCTCGGCACAGCTGGAGAAAAGACGGCGGTGGCACTGGGGTCTGGCCGCGCTGTCTGCAGTATCAACCTTGGCTGTCTTCACAGACTCACCCCACAGGCATGTATCCCCAGACAAAAGAATCTTGAGTTTGACATATCTGTAAGCTGTGCACGTGGAATCATACCGTGTGTATCTCTGTGTGATTTGCTTTCGTCCCTCCCCATCATGACCCTGACCGTCCGTCAGTCATGCTGCTGTGTGCAGCTCAGACACGTTCTCCATGTGGTCATCCACTTGAAGAAACGTCTCACAATCTATTTATCCATTCTCCTGTTGATGGTCATTGGTTGTTTCCAGTGCTGGCTACTATAAAACTATTACTACTCTCATAGCCTGTCAAGATGATGTGTGTTAGCATGAGCTGCTGGACAGCAGCCCAGAAATCTACCACGAGAAACTAAGCAAGCAAGACAACACCAGGTCCCAGGAACCGAAAGCCACAGATATCATGCATGTATGTACAACCTTCCAAGAAATCACTGAGGAGACCCAGCAGCACACAGAGGGCAGTGGAAGCCGGCTCAGAAGGCACAGGTGGAAGAGGTCCTAGGGGCCCATTCTCACCTCTCCTGGCCTTGCCTGGAGACAGTCACTGCCTGCCCTTCACAGATGGAATTGGTCACAACAGCAACCAAGACAAAAATCTGTCTTTCCTGTGTGGGGTCACTGGGGCTGATAGGGGCGAAGTCAGGGCAGCACAAAGGCCCTGCCAGAAATAAACATGGTACAGTCACAACGCACTTATAATGCCAGACAGCAAACGACCCACAAGTACCTCCCACACACGATGACTCCCAGAGGCATGACATGGGGCCAAAGAGGCCAGGCACTGAGAGCCGGCCCTGCACGTTATACACGAAGTGCAAAAACTGGCAAAACTGCAATATCAGGGCACAAGGGGGGTCTGGGGGGACTGGTGATCACTGGTTTCTTGTTCTGCGTGATGGCTACACGGAGGTGTTCAGTCTGGACAAAATTCACTTATGCTATGTGCACACTTTTCTGGATGTACATCACCCTTCAATACAATGTTCAGGAATTTCAAAACAAAATAAAACTGAAAACCCTGCTGGGGTGAGGAGTTCATGCAAACAGGGGCAGAGAACAGGACAGCCGACCTCAGCACTATTCCTCCCACCCTCCTCCTCCAAACAGCCCTGATTAGTGGGTCCTAACACATGGAAACGATCTGATCCCTAGCGGACTCTCAACCTTGCATACCCAACAGAAACGCCCGGGGAGCTTGTAAAACCCCCATGCCCGTGCTGCAGCCCAGACTGTTAGGCCAGAATCTCTGGACCAGGGACTGGGGCATCAGTCACTTGTAACTTCCTGGTGATTCCAATGCACAAATCACTAACCTCTAAAAGAAAAAAAAAAAAAAGTGCACTGTATGCTTGTTAAAAACCAGCAAGGAAGACCTAATGCAAGATTGCAGCAGGAGACAGTGAACTCAACTCTTAATACAGGGCGGCTGGGGGGTTACAGCCACAGGGCAGGGAGAGGGAAGCAGCGGATGGGAAATTACGAAGAGGACTTGGTTAGGTTTTTGAAGGATAGCAGACGATGCCAACCCGAAATATGACTAGGAGTTCAGATCATACCACCCCGAAATGTACCACCTCGGTACACTGACTATTCTGAGCTGTGTGCTCTTGGAAATCAGTAAACGCAGGGAGAGGTTTGTCTGAACTCCCCTTCTGCCTAAACACATCCTCCCAAAGGAACTCAGTCGTCAGAGACCCCCTCCCGGGAGCGCACCGTCCAGGGAAGACGGGCTCGTCCCCGGAGGGACTAGAAGTGATAACACCCGTTGTCACACGGTCCTTCCGCCCGTCTGTCCTCTTAGGGACCGTTCATCTCCCCTAAGAACCACTCATCTCCTCCCCTTTCCCCTTCAGACGGCATTTAGCCTGAATTCTAGGCCACCTGGGAGTCACCACGTTCCCGGGCGTCTCCCTCAGGTCCGTGAGCCGGACGCGTCCGCAGACTCGCTCTCCGGCCTTGTCTTAGGGGCTCGGCCGAGACCACAGAGCACGGCGTGCGGGGCCTTCCCCGCTGCTCCCCGACAGCCTCGCGGGCAGGAAGACTCGGCCGGAGGCCCAGCACTCACGGCCCTACGTGGGCATGGGCGCTCCGGGCGCCCACCCACACACCCACGGTGAGGACCCGGACCCCGCCAGCGACGGCCTCGAGCCACGCCCCACCGGGCTCCTCTATGGCCCTCGCTGCGGCGCTCTAGCGTCCGCACAGCTCTCGACGGCTCCTTCCGGCCCAGACCGGAAGTGGCGCCGCGTGCCCCGGAAGCGCCCCGGCAGGGGCTGCGGGAGTGGCGGCGCGATGGCGGCTGCGGCGGTTTCGGAGGCCTGGCCGGAGCTGGAGCTGGCGGAGCGGGAGCGGCGGCGGGAGCTGCTGCTGACCGGGCCCGGGCTGGAGCAGCGGGTGCGCGCGGCGGGCGGGCGGCTGCCGCCGCGGCTCTTCACGCTGCCGCTGCTGCACTACCTGGAGGTGAGCGGCTGCGGCAGCCTACGCGAGCCGGGCCCCGGCCTGGCGCAGGGCCTCCCGCAGCTGCACAGCCTGGTGCTGCGGCGCAACGCGCTGGGGCCCGGCCTGAGCCCTGAGCTCGGCCCGCTGCCCGCGCTGCGCGTGCTCGACCTGTCAGGCAACGCGCTGGAGGCGCTGCCGCCGGGCCAGGGCCTAGGCCCCGCCGAACCGCCGGGCCTCCCGCAGCTGCAGAGCCTCAACCTCAGTGGCAACCGGCTGCGCGAGCTGCCCGCCGACCTGGCGCGCTGCGCGCCGCGCCTGCAGACCCTCAACCTCACCGGCAACCGCCTGGACGCCTTCCCCGCCGCGCTCTTCCGCCCCGGCGCGCTGCCGCTGCTCAGCGAACTGGCGGCCGCCGACAACTGCCTCCGGGAGCTCAGCCCCGAAATCGCCCACCTGGCCTCGCTCAAGGTCAGCGGTCAGCGGGGCGGGCGGGGCGGGCCCTGTGGTAGCCACGGACGGGGGTCTCCTCCCGATGCCGAGCCGTCCCAACTCGGCCGGGAAGGGCCACCGCAGCGTCGGTATCTCTGGGAAGCGGGCCCACCCCCGGGTCCCCTCGCACTAGCCTGGCCTCCGTCCTCGGGTGGTCCTCTCGGCTCGCCCCACACACTCTGCTCACAACTGGGCTTTAACACGCAACACAGTGTTTCGTGATCGTGGACTAACTGGGCTTCCCGCTCAGGTCGGAAGCAGGTCAACAGCAGGGACGGGTGTCTAAATTTTTGCATCTCCAAACGTTTGTGAAAGGACTGGGTGAGCCCTGTGCGTGGGGCCGTGAAATGACTGGAATTTGTATAAGGCCACGCGTGTGATTTCACATGTGATAGTTCACTTGACCCCAACAACGGCTTTCCAAGGCAGGGGTGGTTATTCCTGTCTTACAGAAGGCCGGAAGGGGTTGCCAAAGTACACAGCAAATAGGTTGGGGTTTCGTCTAGGCTCTCTTGTCTAGGGACTGCTTGCTTATTTTATTCATCCGGGGACCCCAGGTCCCAACAGAATGCTCGACTCGGAACAAGGGCCCAGTAGGTCTGTTGAGGAAGAGACCAGAGAGCAGGAGTTGCCGTGACCATGGCCTAAATCCAGCCTAGAGGCTCCTGTGCTTAAAGAAGCAAGCCTCTGTTTCTTCCTCCTCATTGCCATCCTTTTATGCAGACTTTTTTTTTTTTTGTACAGCAGGTTCTTATTATCTGTTTTATACATATTAGTGTATATATGTCAATCCCCAATCTCCCAATTCATCCCACCCCCCGCTTTCCCCCCTTGGTGTCCATAGGTTTGTTCTCTACATCTGTGTCTATTTCTGCCTTGCAAATCTGTTCATCTGTACCATTTTTCTAGCTTCCACATATATGCGTTAATATACGATATTAGTTTTTCTCTTTCTGACTTACGTCACTGTATGACAGTCTCTAGGTCCGTCCACATCTCTACAAATGACCCAATTTCGTTCCTTTTTATGGCTGAGTAATATTCCGTTGTATATATGTACCACATTTTCTTTATCTATTCATCTGTTGATGGGCATTTAGGTTGCTTCCATGACCAGGCTATTGTAAATAGTGCTGCAATGAACATTGGGGTACGTGTGTCTTTTTGAATTATGCTTTTCTCAGGGTACATGCCCAGTAGTGGGATTGCTGGGTTGTATGGTAGTTCTATTTTTAGTTTTTTAAGGAACCTCCATACTGTTCTCCATAGTGACTGTACCAATTTACATTCCCACCAGCAGTGCAAGAGGGTTCCCTTTTCTCCCCACCCTTTCTACAAATCTGTTGTTTGTAGATTTTCTGATGATGCCCATTCTAACTGGTGTGAGGTGATACCTCATTGTAGTTTTGATTTGCATTTCTCTAATAATTGGTGATGTTGAGCAGCTTTTCATGTGCCTCTTGGCCATCTGTATGTCTTCTTTGGAGAAATTTAGGTCTTCTGCCCATTTTCTGATTGGGTTGTTTGTTTTTTTAATATTGAGCTGCATGAGCTGTTTATATATTTTGGAGGTTAATCCTTTGTCCGTTGATTTGTTTGCAAATATTTTCTCCCATTCTGAGGGTTGTCTTTTCATCTTGTTTATAGTTTCCTTTACTGTGCAAAAGCTTTTAAGTTTCATTAGGTCCCATTTGTTTGTTTTTGTTTTTATTTCCATTTCTCTAGGAGGTGGGTCAAAAAAAATCTTGCTGTAATTTATGTCAAAGAGTGTTCTTCCTATGTTTTTCTCTAAGAGTTTTATAGTGGCCAGTCTTACATTTAGGTCTTTAATACATTTTGAGTTTATTTTTGTATATGGTGTTAGGGAGTGTTCTAATTTCATTCTTTTACATGTAGCTGTCCAGTTTTCCCAGCATCATTTATTGAAGAGACTGTCTTTTCCCCGTTGTATAGTCTTGCCTCCTTTGTCATAGATTAGTTGACCATAGGTGTGTGGGTTTATCTCTGGGCTTTCTATCCTGTTCCATTGATCTGTATTTCTGTTTTTGTGCCAGTACCATATTGTATTGATTACTGTAGCTTTGTAGTATAGTCTGAAGCCAGGGAACCTGATTCCTCCAGCTCCGTTTTTTTCCCTTAAGATTCCTTTGGCTATTCTGGGTCTTATATGTCTCCATACAACTTTTAAGATTTTTTGTTCTAGTTCTGTAAAAAAAAAAAAAATGCCATTGGTAGTTTGATAGGGATTGCATTGAATCTGTAGATTGCTTTGGGTAGTATAGTCATTTTCACAATATTGATTCTTCTAATCCAAGAACATGGTATATTTCACCATCTGTTTGTGTCTTCTTTGATTTCTTTCATCAGTGTCTTATAGTTTTCTGAGTACAGGTCTTTTACCTTCTTAGGTAGGTTTATTTCTGGGTGTTTTATTCTTTTTGTTGCAATGGTGAATGGGATTGTTTTCTTAATTTCTCTTTCTGATCTTTCACTGTTAGTGTATAGGAATGCAAGAGATTTCTGTGCATTAATTTTGTATTCTGCAACTTTACCAAATTCATTGATGGGCTCTAGTAGTTTTCTGGTGGCATCTTTAGGATTATCTATGTATAGTATCATGTCATCTGCAACAGTGACAGTTTTACTTCTTCTTTTCCAATTTGTATTCTTTTTATTTCTTTTTCTCCTCTGATTGCCATAGCTAGGACTTCCAAAACTATGTTGAATAATAGTGGCGAGAGTGGACATCCTTGTCTTGTTCCTGATCTTAGAGGAAATACTTTCAGTTGTTCACCATTGAGAATGATGTTTGCTGTGGGTTTGTCATATATGGCCTTTATGATGTTGAGGTAGGTTCCCAATGCAGACTTTTTTAAAACAATAAAACGTGTGTGCAGTTTAGCAACTGACCTATTTGCAGCGGGAATTACTCTTAAGTTGTTGCCAACTCATTTTACAAATGTCTTTATGTCAGGATGTATCTGTGTGCGTGTGTATGTGTGTGTGTTTATAGTTAAGAGAAACAGGAGGCCACCCTGCAGAGTGACACGTGCTAACTGGCATTTCCGGGAAGAAGCTGTGGGGGACGATTCCTGGGATGCTGGTCCCAGGGCTGTAGCTTCCCTTCAGGGCTGTGGTGTGACACATGATATAACCCCTTTCTACTCCATCACCCATCTCATACGTCTCTTGGTTTCCCAGAAGGTAGATGTACCAAATGTGTAGCTTAACATAGCATCGTGTGAGTGTACAGTTTTTATATTTTTCTTCAAATCTATAATGTTTTAGCAGTATTCAAGTTTTGGTTTTGTTTTGTTTTGTTAACGTTCTGTAGTACCTCTGGGTGCCCGCCCAGTAAAGTAGCCTTTATTGTGTCCAGAGCACCCTCATTCAGGTGAAAGAGAACGTCTTGCTTGCTCAACCCCCCCTCGGCCGGTCCATCCTGTTCCCCATTTTAGACTTCCGTCGATCTCTTTCACATGAAGAGACCTGTTTCTTGGAGAGTGTCATGTAAGAGCTACTTGGAATCCCTTTTGGACTTAGATGTCCTTTGGGGGCCTTTTCTAAACCGATGCCTTCACGAGGGATGGCTGCTAGAGCTGGGTGAAGCAGCGTCGCTCCACACCCTGGCGCTCCGAGGACAGAGGTGTTCTCTGTCCTTCCTGTGCAGTGGGGGGACAGCGGAGTCGGACAGCCGCACTCGGAACCAGAAAGTGTGGGTTCAGCTCAGTGTCTTGTGGCGGCGCCCTGGGCTCCTGCCTGTCTCCTCCCCTCTGAGGATGACCACGGTGCCATGAAGAAAGCGCGGTGATGGCACTGGTGCGGGTCCTCTGTGGCCGCATCACCGCGCCAGGGCTGTGGCTTAACACGGCGGTCGTTTTATTTGCTCACGGTCCTCCACTGTGGGCCAACCCAGCTGGACAGTTGCTGCCTTGCCGTTGATCACTTGTGTGGCTGCGGTCAGCTGCCGTGGGCTCAGGGCCAGGCTCAGCGGGCGTGGCTGGCGTGGCTGACTCCTCTCTCCACGTCATCTTGGGACGTCTTCCGCCGCCCCCGGGTAGTCCGACCTCTCACATGGCGGCTCAGGGCTCCTTAGAGCACAAGGGCAGGAGCTGCCAGGCCTTCCTGAGGTGCAGACCTGGACCTAGCAGCCCGCCACCTCCACTGCATCCTGCTGATTCAGTAAGTAGAGCTCAGTCCAGAGTTGTGGGAGATGCCACACAAGGAGGTGAATACTTGGAGGCGTGGTTCTGTAGGGGCCACCAAGGTGACAGCACACAGGCCCCTGCTTGTCCCACTCACCTCCCAGTCGGGAGACAGCAAATGAGAGCTCCTTGGTGCCCACTCCCCTGGGAGCCGTGAAGGTCGGACCCTCATCCCCACTGCAGCTGCCGGGGACGAGGAAGCTGAAGGGAGAGCTGTCCTTTCCCTCCCCACTTAACTCTGCCTGGAGAGCCGGCTTCATCACTGTCCTGACCTCGGACCCACTCAGCTGGGCTTCTCCCCACTGGGGTTCTGATACCCATTGGGCTCAGCCGCAGGGCTGTGGTGCTCCAAGGATGCCCTCATTGTAAGTGACAGTTAGCCAGACCCATGGCACTGCCACCGGGGACTGCTGGAGGGACGGGCAGGCCAGATGTGCCCCCAGATCTATGAACTGTTCCGGGACAGCACGTTCATCAGCTGAAGGGCCACGGCACTCAGGGTTTCTCCCAGCCCTGCCAGGAGTTGTGCCCACTCATGTTGTCTGGTGTCGCTCATTTATGGGACTTCTCCCGTAATCACGTTTCACAGAGAAGTGGAACTTTGACCATGAAACCTTTGTCCAGTGATGAAAAACTGAAGTTAAAAAAAAATCATTCCATCTTTTCATTTTCTCATTTGCTGTTGGAGATGGTGGGTTCAGGTCCCCTCACCTGGAACAGGGGGTCCTTCCACACCCCCAGGGGTAGAGTGTGTGTCTGTAGGGTCTCACAACCAGGGATTCTGGGTCCCTTCCCCGCAGCTCGGCCCAGCAGTCAAGTCACAGTCTAGGGTCAGAGGCTGGCCCTGCCTGGCCGGTGTCACTATTGTGTTACCTACAGGGGGGAGTGCCTGGGTGCCTTCTGGGCAGGCGCCTGGGGGCCCCTCCACGGGCACTCAGTTCACTTCATCTCCCTTCGGCGATTGTGGGTTTCCCGCCCCCGCCCCCTGCCCTGCGCAGTTTTACACCATCCAGACATCACTTCAGCTGCAGGCTCTCCCTCCGGCACGCACGCTCCGGCCGTGAAACCCGTGGACTCCACTCCCCATCGACCTGCGGCTCTGCGTGCCTGGCGCCGGGTGGTGTGTCCTGCTGTGGGGGCCGCTTTGAACTCGTCGGTGGTCTCCCCGCCTCTGCTGGACATGGCACCCCCAGAGCCCTGTCAGCTGCCTGCCCTGCTCCCCGTTTGTCTCCTGCAGGGCCCCAGGGCAGGTCCTGGGCTGCTGTCTGTGGCACTGGCTGCTGCCACTGCCCTTTGCTCCAAAATGCCCAGTGTTTGGTGATTGTTGCCCCTGAAAGACCCGCGCCCCAGTGCCCCTGCCCCTGTCCTCCGTGGAGACCACCTCACCAGGCTGCTGGCCTGACGCTGCTCTGGTCGGGGCTGGGGGCCACCCTCCCCCACGCTTGCCGGCCCTTCCTCTGCTGCTCTTTGTGGGTCTCTTCCTCATGGAGGCACAGACCTTCCACCCGCGGCGGCTGTGTTTTCACGCTGGAGTGAGAGTTGCCAGTGGAGTTCAAGCTGTTGAGACCCCAAGCTGGGTGTGCAGGTCCAAACCTGACCTTGAAATGCCAGCCCTTGTCTGCTGTTCACAGCCTGCCGGTGGGCGGGGACCCGGTTCTTCTGGCCCAGGCCAGGCTGAGTGTGCACACAGGGATACCTGGTCTAGGTGGCCCCGGCCCGTCCTCCCGTCCAGGTGCGTTCTGACACCTGGGCGTGTCCTGGGGGAGCAGCTCCGCAGCCCTGGGCTCGGCACTGGCTGTTGCTGACGCTGCCAGTTAGCAGTGAGTGAGGAGGCCAGCGGACCCCAGGCTGGGGCACAGGGGGCACCGCCGAGTCCTGTGCACGGGTGGGTGTGTGTGTGCGTGAGCATGGGGGGGGCAGGACACAGAGAAGCCTGGAAGGGCCACGTTGCAGCCCATCTACCCGCCTGTCCAGTCTCGCCTGAGAGCAGGGAGAGGCCTGGAGAGGCACCAAACGGTGACGTCCGGTTAACCCACAGCCCGCGTGACCCCTGAGTGCTTGGTCCCCAGTGGTGACTGGAGACCGTGTCAGGCTCACCTTCTCTTTCTCCATTTCTGGGTCAACTGCAGGATCAAAGTCTGCTCTGCAGTTGCTCCCTCCCTCCCGAGCCCCCGGTCCTGCCGTGCGGAGGCTCCTCTGTCACCCTCTGTCGGGCACTCACACCCCTCCTCCACCCTGGTTCTTCCGGCCTCGCAGCAGCCGGAGTTTCCTTCATAACCGGGGTCTGTGAAGCTCCCTGAAAACCACCCTCTGTGCCAGCCACAGCAGACAGCATCTTGTGGATAGTCAGAGCCCCTGCCCCCCTTCCCAGCTGGCGACAAATCCGCCACCCGCTGTGGCCCAGCTGTGGTCATTCGGGGCCGTGGTGTCCCCGTCAGGACCAGGGCTCCTCGCTGGCCACGCTGGTGTGGGCGCTGCTCCCTGGGTGCGAGGAGGGGCCTGCCCGAGCGCTCCCGGATCTGCAGCCCCTTGGGAGGCCCCTGCCGCCCGTCACTGCCTTGCTGTCCAAATGCCAGTCCCCTGTGCTTACTCCCACCAAACCAGGTGATAGGGTTTCTCCCCAGGCCCCGTGTCAGGTCCAAGCGAAGCCGAGCGGGGCCCATCCAGAGCTTCCCACGGGCCCTGGAGGAGAACGAGGAAGAAGCCCTTTACTTACAGGGCTGTGTGCCGCCTGGGCCTCCTGGGAGGGGCCCTGTCCTCCTTACCACCAGCTGAGTCCCTCCCCCGGCACAGGACCCTGCCTTCTGCCCACCACGTGAGGTGGCCACTTGGCCCGTTTCCACCGCGTCAGCGACACTGATGGCAGCCTCAGTAGTAGTCATAGAAGGTTCCTTTTCACGGGCCGCAGGGTTTCACCAACCTCCTTACGGCGCAGAAGCAGTAGCCCCCGCTCCCTCCTCCTGTGTCCCAGCATTGACGCTGAGTCGCTGTCTGTCGCACACGCAGGATAGAGAGCATCGTGCTGTGTTACTCTTGCTCTGTTCTTGCTTTTCGGCTCATTTAATTAAAGACATCTCAGCGCTACTTTGTGGGGAACCTATTTCTCATGTAAAGTCCTTATGTGTTTATAACCAGACATTCCCCGCGTTCCTCGTTGTCTTTTTTCCCCTCTAACCTAACCATCGATGGGAAATTCTGCCGTGGTTGTTACTACGGGCACACGGTGGTCAGGCAGCACAAGCAAGACCAGCACTTCACAGAGGCGACTGGCAGTCCACTGACGCCTCCCCTCCGAGGAGCCCCGGTCACTGCATCCGTGCTGGGCGCTGGGCTGGGGGAGAGGCGTGGGGCTGAGGCGGGGCAGGCGGCAGGAGGGCGGGTCCCGGCGGTCTCATGCGTCCCGGTCTCCCTCGCAGACGCTGGACCTGTCCAACAACCAGCTGAGTGAGATCCCAGCAGAGCTGGCCAACTGCCCCAAGCTCAAGGACATCAACTTCCGGGGGAACAGGTTGCGGGACAAGCGCCTGGAGAAGATGGTCAGCGGCTGCCAGACCAGGTCCATCCTGGAGTACCTGCGCGCCGGGGGCCGCGGGGGCGGCCGGGGCCGGGGCAAGGCCGAGGGCCCCGACAGGGAGGAGGCGCGGAGGAAGCGGCGGGAGCGGAGGAAGAGGGAGTGCGGCGAGGCCGAGGAGGCGTGGGTGGACGAGGCCAGCCGGCTGCTGCTGCGGGTGCTGCACGTGGCCGAGAACCCGGCCCCGCTGACGGTCACGGTGAGCCCCGGGGTCGGGGACGTGCGGCCCTTCATCGTGGGCGCCGTCGTGCGGGGCATGGACCTGCAGCCTGGGAACGCGCTCAAGCGGTTCCTCTCCTCCCAGGTGGGTGCCCGCGGCCGCGATGGGGGCGGGGAGGGCGGGCCGTGGGCGGGGCGACCCGGCCCCCGTGGGGTGGGGAGGGGACCCGGCGCAGTCAGCGTCCCTGAGTCTCTGCTGTGCGCGTGGGTTTCTGACTTCCGCAATAGGTGCCATGTTCAGTCTCATATGAGAGAGTGTTGAAATCGTTAGCTCTTGCCATCGTGTTCTCGGGTGACTTGTTTAGTTTTTGTGAGGTTTCAGCTAGACAGACTTAGAGTTCATTGTTCTTCTGTGAAGTCTGCCCAGCCATTAGAGCAAAAAGCACATCCTTGCACGTGGGCAACCCCGAGCATGGCCTGCGGGGCTGAGGCCGTACGTACGGGGAGGAAGCCGAGCCGGGAACTCAGAACTCGAAGATCAGTGTTTTGGAGGAAAAGCTTGCTGGGGTTGTTTTTAAGTCACACTTCTGTCTATTCACTCATAAATTTTAGCTCGAGATGGGTTCTTTGAAGTCTCAAGCATTGCACCGTAGAGTTAGGGCGAGAAGAAATTCTGCTGATAAGCAGATACCAGCTTTCCAGCGGAGGTTCCACGAAATAAATACTTGGCTGGGGAGGCTGCTCCGGGGGGCCTGGGGTGGCGGGGGGCTTGCCCTCCAGCCTTGGACACTGAGCTCTGCCTGCCCTTGAACTTGTGTTGCAGACAAAGCTGCACGAGGACCTTTGTGAGAAGAGGACGGCGGCCACCATCGCAACCCACGACCTCAGAGCCATCCGGGGGCCCCTGCTGTATGCCGCCCGCCCCCCGCAAGACCTCAGGGTGAGGCCACACATCCCAGTGTTTGCAGTTTGAGTGTTCCTTGTGTGTTTTTCAAAAAATACACGTGCAGGTGGTTGAGTCAGAGCATTTTGGGTAGAATCTGACCCTGTTCTGCTCCCAGCAGGAACATAAAATAAAACAGGTTGTGTTGACAGTTACTTTCAAAAGTAAACACATCAAAGGAGGTGGTGATTTGAAAGTGGTTTCCTTCACCTGCTCACTAACTTTTAACCAGAAATTGTGGTTTATATCCCAGTTGCAAACCCCCTGATCTGGGGTTGACCACAGTGTGAGTTCTGTCAAGGCCCCGCTCCTGGTCTCTCGGGTTCTGCGTGAGGCACCTCGGGCCCCAGGCGGAGGGTTCCCAGGGGACTGGCTCCAGCCGCTGGCCCCATCTCTTCCCTCGGCCTCCTCAGAGCCACAGGCGTGGAACCCCGGCTGTGCACTAGGCGGGTTTCAGATTCAGCCCCCCGGGTGACCTCTGCAGGCACAGTATATCTGCACGTGACGTGGGGGCAGCCTCTGTCCTCAGCCCGATGGACGTCCGCCTGGAGGACTGTCAGCTCTCAGAAGCCTCCCGCTGGGACCCCCAGCGACAGGCCAACGTGCGGTGTCCACCCCGTAGATCGTCCCCTTGGGGCGCCGGGAAGCCAAGGCCAAGGACCTGGTACGGCAGCTGCAGCTGGAGGCCGAGGAGCACAGGAAGCAGAAGAGGAGGCAGAATGTGTCGGGCCTGCACAGGTGGGGCCCCTTCACCAGCCTGTGCCGAGGCGGGCGCTCGCGAAGCTGCCCCAACTCGAGAGGCCGTCCAGGTTTCGTTCACTCTCCTCTCGGGTTCTTACGTGGCGGGGGGGGAAGGATCCACCGTGGCCCCGTGTCGCAGGGCTTCAGAGAAGCAGGTGCCAGGAGTGCAGGCTTTGTGTTGTCTCAGGGGGGCCCTCGGCATGTCCACCAGGTGCCCAGGGAGAGCGCGCCATGGATAAGGGGACAGCCGGGCCTGCTGCGCTTGATCCGGGTCAGGCTCGGCTGGCTCGGGCACCGAGGAGGCCCTGCGAACACCTCCTCTGAATTGGCTCGTGTCACGTGCCCTTGACCTGACACCTACTGTGTCCAGAGAACTGCGATTCGTCCACTCAGCTTTAGGCGTGTTTCCACAGCTGTGCCTGTTACCAGTATTTCTTCCCACCCAGGTACCTTCACCTGCTGGACGGGAAGGAGCATTACCCGTGCCTCGTGGATGCAAACGGCGACGTGATTTCTTTCCCACCCATAACAAACAGCGAGAAGACGAAGGTGGGCGGTGTCTGCCAGCGTCTGGCACCTTTGAGACCGCGTCATGTGTCACGTTCATGCGTGTGGCTGCGTGTGCTCACTCCCGCGTGTGGCTGCGTGTGCTCACTGCCGCGTGTGCCGCGCGTGCCGCGCCCCGGTGTGTGTCCCCCCTCGGGAGGGCGACAGTCCGGATTTGTGTGACACCGTCTTACAGGGTTTTCTGCAGATTAGACCTTGCAGTTGCTGGTCTCTGCTTGTGATACCTTGATTCTTTCCTGAAATCTTTCTGATTTCTGTTTAAGATTAAGAAAACCACTTGTGACCTGTTTCTGGAAGTGACGAGCGCCGCCAGCCTGCAGATCTGCAAGGACATTATGGACGCCCTCATCCTGGTGAGCGTCCTGCCCGCCCATCCTGCCCACCGAGGCTCTGGCCCCGCGGGACAGATGGCACGTCCACTGCCCTTTGCCATATGGGTGACGGCAGCCTGTCTTCCCTGGGTTGCCCCTAATCTCTCGGTTAAAAAGACATTTTTCATTTGCAGAAAATGGCAGAAATCAACAAATACACTTTGGAAAATAAAGACGAAGGTTCCCTCTCCGACCACGAAGTCGATGCCATTCCTGGACAAGTCTCGGATCCCAGGGCGACTACCGGTGCTGAACAGGCTGGGAGCGCCCCGCTGGTGGTGGAGCAGGTCCGGGTGGTGGATGAGGAGGGGCACCTGAAGGTGGTGTATCCGTCCAAGACGGACCTGGACCTCGCCGCCGCCCACGTGACCGTGCTCCGCTGACGGCCGGGCCACTGCCTCAGGCTCCCAGGGAGGCACTGCCCGCCGCACCAGCTCTGCAGGGCTTCCGTGTGGTGATATTAAATTATTCCTTCACCTCGGTAGTTTTTAAGATATGTGCATTCTTTGTTCAGTTTTCCAGTCGGTTCTGTCGTAGGGGGTGCCACGTTGACATGCAGTTAAGTCATTTCACCTTTACAGCACCAAATTGACTCTGCCGGTGCTTTCTATGAAATCACTTGAATATTGGAACTAACTGCTCAAAGGGTTCTGAAATCATGTAGCCACACAGCAACTCACTGTATTCACAGGGGGAAAGGACACTATAGTTGGTGTGAATATTTAGTTCTAAGTTGAGAAGCTGAACAACATGCATTTTACTGAGCTGCACAGTTATTTTTCTACGACACAATAGCTTTTTAAAGTCCTACGATTCCAGCACTGCAGCTTAGAAATGTGGGATGTCATGGTTTCCAGTTGTTGTAAACCGTACTCTTTTTATAAAAACATTTTTTTAACGTGACCTTAGAATTGGCAAAATCATTTTTCTTACTGCTGCGGTAGGATGCTTTGGGGATGGGAGGCAGGGCATCCGGCAGCAACGGCCCAACCCGCCTGCTGCACTGGCCGGACTTGGGGAGGGCGGGGGCGTCAGTCGTCTGTAAAGCAGCACCAGGGCCGTGAGGTGTCACACCTGCGTCTGGAGGTCAGTGCGCAGGTTTCCCACTGCAAAACAGGCTTCCACGCTCAGACAGGACGGTCAGCCGTCGTCACCTTGCTCCAGGACGGGGGTGGCAGTGACTGGAGGAGGCGTGGGGCGCTCGATGCCAGGAGTCACGGAGCATGTGCCGGACGAGGGGGTCTCAGCATCTGGCATTCTAGGTGTTTCCAGCTCTGGGTCGGCAGTTCACCGACCTCACTGCTCCAGGAGCGGCCAGCACAGGAAAAACTGACCCGCCAGCTTTTTCTTGTTGAGTGACGCGTGTTCCGTGGTCTTTGACCTGCAAAGGACAGTTTGTGTTTTGTCACAACGACAGGCGGTTGGCAGGCACGTGCGAGAGCCCCCCCTGGACCCAGGCACGTAGCCGTCAGAACCAGACCCGTGTGAGGCCCAGACCCCACATGCTGGGCCTTCCGTACGGCCACGTGGGTTCCCCAGAGCCCGGCCAGCCCTCCTCGAAGGACATGGCGGGGCTGCCTTGACACGTGACCCAGCTCTCTGGTCACTGCCAGGACTGCCCTTCGTCGGCCCTGGGGCAGCCGTGCTTAACCGCGCTGAAGTGGACACCAGGTGACGGTGTTCCCCAAACCTACCTGACATCTGTGTGCATCGGTGGCTCCGGGTTGTCACTTCATGACCCTCGGGCCATCAAGGCTGCAGACGCTGTGGCTGACGTGGGTGTGGGTGTCACGGCGAAGCCCTGCTGGGAGCTCCGGGTTGGGGCCGCAGCTGAGCTGCCCTCTTGGCATCAGGCTATGGCTTCAGCGGCTGCGTGGCACCAGGTCTGGGGCCTCCTTGATGTTGGGGAAGCCGCCGGCCCTGCTGCTCTTCTCTGGTGCGGTTTGATTCCGTGTGAGGTTTGGAAACGTATTCAACTTACAGCAGAAAACCCCTGACGTTTCTTTTTCTTTGTCAGCCCGACCCTCTAATAAAAACATTTAGAAAGAACATCTCGGCTCCTTGCCCGTGAGTCCTTCCTGGGATTTCTGGAGGTGTGTGTTGGAAGTGTCTGTGGGGAAACTGAGGACCTGGGACCCTCTTGCCAGCAAAGAGCGAGAGGCAGTTATCTAATGTCACTCGGGCCTGGCCCAGAGAAGCTGCTGCCCTTGACCCCTGGGTCCTGGGCACCTGCTCCTGCAGCATCACCAGGTGGACGCCACCCCGGGGCTTTCCCGAAGGAGTCAAGTTCCTGGGACCCGCCTCCAGCAGACCACCCCAATCCTGAACCTCCTGTGGGAGGGGAGGCCAAGGGTCCTGTCCCGTCCTCTCCCAACCCTCCCAGGGCTGTCGGGACGCCACCTCCACCCCGGCCACTCGGGTCCAGCTGGGGCCCCGGGGCACATCTCTCTGAGGTGGGCCGCGTGGAGGAGCGTGCCCCTGCCTGTGGCCCCCCCACCTCCGTGGGCCAGGCATCCAGTGCCAGGAGAGCCCGGGGCAGGGGTGCTGCGCATCCCCCAGGCTCTGGGCCGGTGCGCCCAGCTCTCCATGCTGAGACCTGCTGGGCCGTGGGGCACACAGGACACGGCCAGCCAGACCCAGGCCAGACCCCAGCACCGTCCACGGCCGCCCGTAAGGTTCCCCCCGACCCTGGGGAGCAGGCCTCGTGAGGACCCTGGGCGTCACCCAGCGGTGCTGGACCGAGCCGGACAGGCTCCGAGGTCACTTCCTCTCCCCCGGCTCCCGCTGCTGGCTGCCCCTCCTTGCCCCGTCCCACCTCCCTGCCTTGCCCCAGGCCAGTCACATCTACCTGTCCATCGCAGGCCTGCCCCTGCCCAGGGTCTACTCGGGGAATGCGGCCCTGGAGCCAAAGAGGCCTCAGAGGGAGTGGGGGGCAGGGGCAGCGGGGGCCCCTCCCTCCTGTCCCGCGCCCTCGCCCCGCTCCTGGCCGAGGCTGCACTGGGCCTCGGGGAGGGCCAGCCCTTGCACCTCCAGCGAGGACCGCCGACCGCTGCGAGCCCCCGGAGGCCACGCAGCTGAAACATGCCCGGCCAGAGGCCCCTGCCCACCTCCCCACACCCTCCACCCCAGTGCCCGTCCTGAGATGGCCAGAGGGGACTCCAGCTGGGGTGCTAGGCTGAGGCCAGACAGGTGCGGGCCAGCTGGGGCCCCCTCCCTGACTGTGGCCAAGCAGGTGGGGGCAGAGTCTCTCCGGAGACAGGTGCTGAGGCGCAGAGACCAGGGCGGCTGGGACAGACCCTCCACCGCTGCCCCTTAACCTGCTTCCCCCGCCCCCTGCCCCGCAGCAGGCCCTGCTGAAGCACCGCGGCTGGGAGACCCCAGCCCAGCAGTGGGCTCAGAGCCAGGGATGCAGGTGGTGCAGCCCCACCTCACGCCCGCCCGGCCCGGGCAGACTTGGAGTGGACCCGCTGTGCCCTAGGCCAGCCCCGTGGGGTCTCTGCCCTCCCTGCCAGCTCGGCCTCTGACACTCAGGTTTGCTATGAGCCCATAAGGATCCTGACTGTCCCTCATCTCCTGCCCTCAGTTCTGGGCAGTTGTGGGGTGAGGACCAATTCCCTAAGAAGGTGTTTCTGGCAAGGGGTGTGCAGGGCCTGAGGCGTGAGTTCACAGCAGGCGAGGGCCAAGCGAGCGGGAGCAGAGCCGGTGAGGCGCTGTCCATGGTCAGGAGAGGCAGGAACAGGTCCAGCCACATGCGGGCCCCCAGGCCTGCCCCTGTGCTCCCGTCTCCCGGCAGAGGGCCTGGCCAGGACTGGGCACATCCCAAGGCCCAGAGCCAGCGGGAGGCTCACAGGCCCTTTCCCAGGCCTCCCGGCCGCTGTCCAGACACCCTCCAGCTGGCCTCACATCGGGGGCCGTGAGTCACACCTCGCCGGGGAGACCCACGGGAGACACCGTCATCCGTGTTTTCATTCAGCAGACATTTAATGACGACCTCCGTGTGCAGGGTCTGGGCCTCCTGCAGGGCGCCGGCGGAGGGGCCGGGCTCCTGCAGGCCCCACTCCGTGGGGTGGACAGCCCCGGGGAACGTGTCCACCTTCCTGGAGGGAAGATGCAGTGGGGGGTCTGGGACAAGGGCTAAGGCCCCTCTCCCCACTCTACCCAGGAAATGACTCAGCCCCCGGGGAGGGTGGATGGACAGAGGGACACACATACACCCCCTCAGAGCCATCCTTTCACAACGGGAGTCAGAAGGGCCAGAGAGGGCAGGGGCCTGGTCAGGGCCACACAGCTCTGCACGATGCCCACCCAGGGAGGACCCCACCCTGGGGCTGCCAGGCCTGTGCCCTCGGCCTGGGGGAGAAGGGGAGCTCTCGGGGCCCTGGACTGAGGGCCTAGCCTGGGTGTACCCTGCAGCCCCAGTTCAGGCTGGGCCCGGCCTCCCAGCCACGTGGGCCCCTGGGTAGCTGTGTGTGCCAGGTGTGCACGTGTGTGTCCTTGTGTACCCGTGTCCCTGTTTGGCTGTACGCCTGTGGGTGCCTGTGACAGCTGTGCACAGTGGTGTCCCCGTGAGCTTGAGGCCAGTATGTGTGCCCCGTGTGCCCCGTGCACCCCTGAAGTCTGTGCACTGGTGGGGGAAGAGTGTCTGTGTGCACGGTGAGGGGCTGTGTACACAGAGGGGAGCCTGTGTATAGAGAGGAGGGTCTGTGTACACGGGAAGCTGTGTATACTGAGGTCCGTGTAGACCGGCGGGTCCGTGTACACGGAGGGGTTCTCGCACACGGGGTGTCCCTCCGAGCCCACGCCCCGGGCACATGTTCTGGGCAGCGTTCATTTGCACTTGTGCACGAAGTAGCCGGTGATGTAGCCCAGGATGAACACGACCCAGAAGAGGGCCACTCCACCCAGCACCTTCAAGGAGATGCCCAGCTTGCCCGAGCACAGCTTCCGGGAGACCCTAGAGTGAGAACCGCAGGCACGTGAGCCCCCAGGCGGCCCCCGGTGCGGGGGGGGCAGGGGGGGCGGCTGGGCTGGGGGAGGAGGAGGAGCGGGCCCCGGGCAGGTGGGCTGCAGAGGAGGGCAGCCCGGGCGCTCCGGACTGTAAGACAGGAGGGAGGGGAGTGGCGGAGACACCGGGGAAGGTGTGGGGCCCAGGTCTGCCGAGACCGCCTGGGGTGGGCGCCCAGTGGGCGCAGAGCAGAGGCTGGCAGGAAGGATGGGAGGGGCCTGCGTAGGGCCAGGGGGTCCCCTCCTCCCCAGCCCCTCACCTCTTACAGCCCGAGGCCTCCTCTGCGCCGGGCCCGCTGGCCACGCTGACTTCATCCCGGCTGCTGTCCTCCCACCTACTGTACTGGATGCTGCTCTCCTGGGGCTGCATCCTGGGGGCCACGGGGCTCTGGCGGGAGGGGCAGAAGGTGGGCTGAGCCTCCCAGGACACACTGTTCCAGACCCGGTGAGGCCAGGGGCAGGGCTCCGTGTGGCACTGCTTTTGGGGTGAGGGTCTGCCTGGGGGCCGTAACGGGCCAGGTGGGCTGGCTCTTTGCCCGCATCCTCTCGTCCAGCTTAGGAGGTGACCAGGATGCAGAGGGATTAGGCCACTTGTCCAGGGTCACGTGGGAGGAGGCAAGAGGGAATTCCAACAGGGAGTCTGAAAGTCTGCCAAACCCTGCCCTCAGGAATGTGAGAGGCTGCTTTTCCACCCAGCCTGCTCCCCCAGGGGCGGGGGGGGCCCTCCAGGCACAGCTGCTGCCACCCTGGAGGGCCCCTGGCTGGGGCCAGGTCACCAAGCCTGATAACTAACGGCCTTCCCTCCTCCCATTCCTGCCAGATAAGGCCCCAGAGCCGTCCCTGGAGGCTGGGCAGGAAGGGGACGGGGCAAGCGGGGCAGCCGGACTGGGGGCAGCTGGTACGGCCTGTCCAGTAGGGGGAGGAGGCCTGCCCGGCCTGCGCAGCAGCAGCAGCTGTGTCCTCTGGCCTGTCCGAGTTGCAGCCCCTCCCTCACCCACTGCTGTGCCCTGCTGGGAGTCCAGGGGCTGAGACTTTGCTCAGCTCCCGCCAGCCTGGGAAAACCTGACCTTTCATCCAGGTAATCTGGGACACAGAGGCTTAAAGTCACAGTGAGCCACTTAGCAAGAAGCCAACCCAGAAACTCAGGAAATCAGGCAGTTCTTAAACCCCCAAAATGCTTCCACGTTTGCCCTTTCCCAAATCCCAGGCCCATGGGACAAAGGAAGCGAGCTTGTCTCAAAGCCACAAAGCCTGTCCTTCCTGTGGGATCCTGTGCTCTGGGGCAGCCATGCAGGCCGGGTCTCAGGCCTGGGGAAGGCCAAGCATTTGTTGAGTGTGGGTTCTGCTTTCCCAGGGTGTGTCCAGGAAAGGGGCTAAGGGCCAACTCTGTTAGCTACCTACCTAATGTCCACCCCCTCCCTCCTGTGGCCAGAGTCCCCATCTTGTTCCAGGCAGCAGTGTGCCAGCCCAAAGTGAACAGTCATGGGCTAAGACAAGCTTAATACTCTGACCCCTGCTTTCCCATGTCACCCAGATGTGAGCAAGGTGCTGGGGTGCAGCAGGAGGTAGGAGGCTTTTGCTTTCATGAACAAAAGAACAGCCATTTCCTTCTTCCTGCCTTGAAGTGATGGCTGGAGCTGAGCAGCCACTTTGCAATCTGGATATCCTGCCACACCAGCCCAATGGTGCTGAGTCTCCAAATCCACACCAACTGCCCACCCATGAGCTTCTTGACTTGAGGAGGGTCAAGCTCAATCTGTTCAAGCCTGGGACAGTGGGTTCCTGTTATTTGCAGCAGAACAAGCTCCTGACTGATGTGGATGGTGGCCCTCAAGTAGTCCTGGTTGGAGAAAGCCACCAGAAGCTGGGGAGGTGCTGGAGCTGAGCTTCTGAGGGCTTCATTCACTTGCTTGTAATGGTCTGTCCAACCCACATGTGATGGTCACACAGTGTCACAGGACCCTGGGGCTGTGCTGCCTGGCAGGGACACCTGCTAAGCCCTGGGACCCTCAGGGGTACCACCGCCTCCTGGGAGTGTGTGGGGACAGAGAGTCCTTGGCACACAGGGGCTGCATATACATTAGACCCCTTCACCCCCAATGCAGCTCCAGGGAGCCCACAGCTTACAAGGGGAGAGTCCTGGCGCTGGGGGTCGAAGCCTCTGCGATCCAGGAAGATGGTCAGAGCCCGGCCCGTGGATCTCACCTCCTCCCAGCCTGCAGTTCGGGATCTGAGGAACCTCAGATGCCTCCAACCTTAAAGAAAGACAGAAAATAAAGAAAAGGTGAAGAGGAGCGAGCGGCGCTGCCAGGGGCAGGGAAGGGAAAGGGGCGCTGGGGCGTCCCGGGCGGCCAGCAGGAGCGGCGAAGGCAGTTAGCCTCGGGGTCTGTGGGCCCGGGACAGCCTCAACCCCGCCTGCACCCCAGCAACTCCTCTCTCCCGGGCCGGCCGCTCGCAGAGGCCGCGGCCTAGCGGGGCGGGGGACTGCCGAAACCAAGCCCACCACCTCCTTCTACTCGAGGAAACCGCACCCCGACCCCGTGTCTCACCTGGCTCGACAGCCCCCGGCCGCTCCGCGCGCCGCGGACGTGTCCCGGGCCGGAGGGGGGCGGGGCCTTAGAGGGGGTGGGGCCTGAGCGGGGGCGGAGCAGGGCTGGGGTGGGCGGGGCGAGGCGGTGGGTGATGGGGGCCGGGCAGGTAGGTCGAGGCGGGGCCTGGGCTCGATGGGCGGGGCACAAACGGGGCGGGGCCTGGGGCCGTGGGTGGGCGGCCGCCGGACTCCGGGACCGGGGGTGGGGCCTGGTGGAGGGGTGGAGGGGCGGGGCCGTTCCCGGGGGCGTGGCAGGGGCGGAGCAAGAGGGAGGTCCCCAGGCCTTCCAGGAGGTGCGTGCTGGAGGGGCGAGGGGCAGCAAGGGGCGCCGGGGCCGCAGGAGCCGCAAGGGCCGCAGAGCGCGCCTCTCTCCAGGGCCTAGACCCCTCCCCACTGTTGCAGTTTCCCCGCCGGGAACCGGGCTCGAGCGCAGAAGCGGGCTCGGTGGGGGGAGGGGGGATGGCGAGCGCGCCTGGTTAGAACCGAGACACCGGACTGTTCTCGGAGACGGCCAGTCGTCGGGGCCCCCAGCCGCCAGCCGGCCTTCCTCTCGCTCTGAGCGGCCAGAAGCCTGGGCGGGGCGGCCATGCACTGGACGCACTCAGCGAGCGGGCGCTGCGCGAAGGAAGGGCTGAAAGGATGCGTGGACAGGTGAGGGTGGAGAGCAAAGAGAAGAGGCCGAGGACTGACTAGGTTCAGCACGTGTTTGTGTGCCGGGCACAGGTCTCTGTGAACGACACTGACAAGCGTGCCTGTCCTCGCAGATCTTTCATCTCAGGAGCGATGGATGTGAACAGAAGTGCCGCAGCCCGACCCATCTTCTTCCACGGGGTCGCACCGGCAAAACAGTGCCCCAGCCGGGATCCCCTGCCAGGGGAACCGCTGGAGGTGTGTGCGGCAGAGAAGGACCTCTGTGGGGTCTGAACCGAATGCGGTGGACAGGAGCGCAGTCTCAGGCCTCCTACACCTGGGACCACCAGAGGGCACCCTGCTCAGCGTGGGGTCTTCCCAGGAAGGAGCCAGGGGTGCAGGCTGCTGTGCTGACCCCCAACGAGTGAGTTTTGAAATAGGGGGTGTCCATGTAGCCCAAGCTCCCCTGCGTGTCCTAGTGAAGGAGAAGGTGAGATGGTGGCCAAAAGCAGGTGTAATTCTGAATCTGGGCGCAAGGGTGGGGCCGTGGGGGGCTGACGGAGGGGAAGGGGGGGCACACAGGGCACACCCAGGCTGGGTCCCGGCCTCCGCTGGACTGGCTGCGCCTGGGGTCCTAGTTGGGCCTACTTGGAGGTTATCTTCTTGGACTTGCTGGGCGAGGATAAGATCTCTGACTGCTGCAGGGGGGGCACTTTGACCCCCTTCTGTTTCAACTGGTTGTAGTAGTCAGTTCTCTCTGAGATGATCCACTAGAAAAGACATGCAGCAGCGTGTGTCCAGTCCTTGCAGGCTCCTGGGACACCACCCTTCCCTCCCCGAGAAGAGCCCGCTGCCTCAGTGCTGTGCTGGTGAATATTTACAACCTGTTCTCCAGGGGAAAATAAAAAGCTCTGGTTTGTAGCATTTGTCAATTTCTGTTCTGAAAGCCCTCCCACCACGGCTGATCCAGCCACAGGGGTGAAGCCACAGAACTCGGAGCTGGGGAGAGATGCCCACCATCGGCTCCAGGTCAGCTCACCCCTGGAGTCTGCCCCAAATGCACTTCTTAGTCCTCTGGGAATTGCTGGGAGCCCAGACTCCCAGAGACCTCAGAGGCCGTCAAGTCTTAACCTCAAGTCCATTCTGTCCTGGGCGCAGGGAAGGCTGTCCCGCCCCTCCTCAGCCTCCTTCTCTCTGGCCCATTGCTGGTTTGTGTGGGGCATTGGCAAAGGAAGGGGGTTTTCCCTGGCTACTGGGTGGTGGTGATGACTCCTCCTATCCCCCTCCCCCGCCCTCCCTCCCATCCCCCATCCCTCCCATCTTCTCTCTCCTTCCCCCCTCTCTCCTTCCTCCCTCTTCCCCTCCCACAAACGACAGTAACCAGGCCCCAGGCCCCAAACAACAGAGACCTCTCCCCAGGTCCCCATGCGGAGGTCCCCTCTGCCCCGAGGACTGTGGCCACCCTAGAAGAGCACCATTAACTAGGGGCCCGCCCCACCTCACAGAGGAAAGGCACCAAGCCCCAGAGAAATGTGGGCCGGTGGCAGGTCATGGGTAGCTGCTGGGGTCTAGGGCTGTGTTGTCGAAGGAGGCTTGGGGCCCTGCACGGAGCACCTGTCTTTCAGATGCTTTCCTCCCAGAGCTGTGGGCCCCGTGATGCCTGGAAGGCAGGCACGCTGTCCCGGGTACAGAGGGAAGCTCTACGGCTCAGCGAAGTCAAGTGACCGGCCCACAGCTTTGAAGACAAGGTCCAGGAGGTGGTGACTCACTCCTGCCGCCCCAAAGCTGCACTATTTCCCCTACACCGCCCTGCCCCTCTGAGGCCTCTGCCTGTCAGTGAGGAGCTGGCATGGACTAAGGCCGGGGAGAGGGTCCGTGCCAGACTCCTGGCTCAGCAGGGATTCCAGCGGAGGCCAGGCTGAGGTGCAAAGTAGCATCCTTGGAGGAGGCTGAGCTGGGCAGAGCCTGGGGATGGGCTCCTGCTGCAGGAAAATGCCCAGGACCCAGCAGTTTGGTCCCCTCCCTACCTCACTGGGTGGGTTTGCAGCAGCTGCTGCTGGGCGCTGAATGCTGAGAGCAGCTCGGGGACATTGCTACCCGTTAGGCAGACCTAGTCCCCTCTGCCTAAGCAGAGAGAAAGGACTGTTCTGAGGTCACAGTAAAAGGGTGACACCACCAGGACAAGAATGGGGGTCCCTAGCCTCCCATCCAGGCCTCTCCCCTCTGCCCCCAGCTGCAGACCCTGGAGCTCTGGCGTGGAGACGTGGCCCCGGGGACAAGGAGGCTGGGTATACCTGCAAGGCTTCCAGGATGTCATAGTCAGAGATCTCGGTGGCCAAGGACTTGAATCCTATGGTGTTGAAGGTGGCCTGGATGATCTTGTTCCTTAGTCTTTCGAGCTGTGAGCACAGGGAAAATAACCAAGCTCGCCTTTAGCGGAGGAAGGCAGCACCCTCCACACCTGCCACCTGCTGAGGTTCTAGGGAAGGTAGACCTGGCCTCACTTTTCCTGGCTTTAGGAATTGGAATCAGGGTGGGAGAGGTCAGCGTGGTCGCCTTAGAGCTAGAAGGTGCCAGGTCACGACCTGGACCCAGGAAGCTTAACACCAAAGTGCGAAGACTTTCTACCACACCAAGTGTTTTGTTTGTTTGTTTGTTTTTAATTAAAAAAGCAAAACCTGCATGTGGTCGAAACAAAACAAAAGCTCCAAATGACCCCCAGACCTTCCCCCCTTCCCTGAAGGAGCTTCAGCCATAGTCTCCTGCTGACCCCCAGGAGACTGTCAGTGGCGCAGAAAACGTCCTGCAGACTCCGTCAGCCCCCCTTTGGTCATTGTACTCCCTCCCTTCCTCCTTTTCTAAATGACTGGGAGGCGCTCCATGCTGTGGACATCTGCAGTAACCAGGAGTTAACCAGGCGTTAACCAGGCGTTAACCAGCAGAATGGACACGGAGGCTGTCTAGTCTTTTGCTGCCATCAGCATCCTTGTGGGTGCTCAGGGCCCCAGCCCACCTCCCCAGAGGTGAGCGAATCATGCCTCCCAGTAATTTCAGAATAAACTTCTCCAATCTGCATGCCAGAAGCCCTCAGACAGTGTCCCCCAAGTCACGGTGACAAGCTCAGCCCCAGCTGCTCACCCTCAGTGTCCGGGAGCCCCCCCGATGTAGAAATGCTGAGGGAGAGCCACGCTGAGAGATGTGGCATTGCCTAACACCATGCAAGTCGGTCCACTTTGCCTCTGGGACAGGGATGCCACAAGCCCCTGGACCTTGAGGGGGCAGGGGGCTTCCTTTCCTTCTTTCCAACATGGATTAATGCCAGCTCTGTGCCAGGCACCATGCTAGATACAGGGGTGATGAGGGAAATGGGCACCCTCATCACCCTCTGTACCAGAGGTGGCTCCTGCTGGGTAAGGGATGGTAGTCACCTGGGGCAACCATCCACGGTGCCCCACACCCGGGCCTGTCTCAGGTATCACTCACCGGTCATGGCACTACTTCCTGCCAACCCCAGACTGAGCCTCAGAAACTTTCTCAACACAGTATTCTGGGCTCTGCCAAACCCACTAGAAATGGAACCATCTATACACTGTCACCCATCTAGCGATTTAGCTGGGAATGCTGCTGGATGGGAAACACAGTTTTATAAAAGATAACAGGCAAGGGGGAGGGGCTCAGTGATGCTGTCAGCTGGCCAGCAGGAGGCTGGCCCCAACAGGACGGAGAACACGGCTGGTTACAGGTGGCACTCCTGGTGGGTGGGTGGGGAAAATGTTATTTCAAAAACCTGCACGCTCGGGGCCTTTACCTTTGCTGGTTTTGGATTCTAAATCAAGTCAGATCTTCTCTGACGTGCCCCTCCTAAATCCCCTGCCCCATGCCTTTACTCACATGTAATGGGGAGCTCAGAATGGGGACCCTGCACTTCACACCCTAGCACCACATCCACGCAGCTCTGGGACCTCAGATGGACCATTTACCCTCTCTGCTGCAGGTTCCTATCTATCAGGTGAGGACACTCATGAAAGCCACATCCCAGCTTTGTTAACAGGGTTGAATGCCTTAATAAATGCTCAGAACAGCACCTGACCCACAGCAAGTGCTCTCTAAGTTATACATGGATGGCATTATTATTACTGCTTCTCTCCCACCTCAGAGCCCTTCTCCTTCCTGGCTGGCCACCCACACCCCTGGGTCCCTTTCACAGCACAACCCAAGGGGCTCCTCCATAGACAAAGCCCCGACACCCGGCGCCCTCCGGCTCCTACGTCTAAGGCTGCCACGCCCATTGCACCCTTGCCCCCTCCTCCACCAGCATTCCTGGACACAAGGGGTGGGGGGTGAGCCAGAGCACCCACGCACCGTCCCCGGGGTCGGCACTGGGCGGTGCTGGGCGGGGCCCCGGAGCAGGCCCTCAGGAGGGGGGACCCGGCGTACCCTGGACTGGGTGCTCTCCAGGGCCACGCGGACCTGCTGTTCCGCCTGCTGAATCATCTCGTTCTTGCTCTGCATCTCCTCCTGCAGCTGCTTCCGCCTCTGCAGACGGTCCTGGCTCTGGTTCACCTGGGCCTGCAGCTGGCTGACCTTGGCCTCCAACTCCGAGATGGTCTGTTCCCGCTTGACCAGTTCTTTCTCCAGCTCTGACACTTGCTGGGGGGCGGAGAGACGGAGCAGTAGTCCCACCTGCTCCCCCCTCCTTCCCCTGAAGACGGCCACCTCCCCCTGAGCTCCTCAAGTCAGCCCGGCCCCGGCCGTGGCAGGGACCCCTGCGGGTGTTTGTGCTTCTGGATTTGCTGAATGGGGTGCTGCCCAGCGGTGAGGGATCTTCCAGCTTCCTCTCCCCCCACCGTCACCATCCGGGCCTGCGGCTGCCCCCGACCACCCCGCGGGCACCTGTCGGAGGAAGAGGTTGTCCTTCTCGATCAGTCCCATCATCTCCTCGCGCTTCTTGTCTTCCCGGAGGTTGGAGAACTGCAAGGCAGATGGGGCTTCGCTCAGGGGCTGGGGGGCGAGACACCAGACAGCCCCCTCCCTGAACTCAGTAAGACGAAATCTCCGCGGTTGGTTTCTGCTGGACGGGGCGGGGAGGAGGGGCGGCACCAAACACACTTGGGAGGCTGGTTCCAGAGCCAGCAGTGGGGAGAGCTGTCAGAGCCCCTGGAAATCTCAGAAATTGGTGGTTCTGGGCTGTTCTGGACGTGGAAACCAACACGACGAGGAACGTCGTTTCAGAAACCAGGAGCCGCAGACTCATCCCTGACCGGGAGCTGCCGAGCGCCCGCCCTTTTTCCACCTGGCAGGAGACTTGATGCTGGGGGGCCACGGAGGCTCTCTGGCCTGGGAGATGCCAGGCTCACTTGGTGGAGACCCCCAGCTCCAGGTGCAGGATGTAGGGGCTGAATGTGGAGATTGCAGCCTCTGCCCGACTTGGTCCTAAAACACCGGCAGCTGGGCCTTTACTTTCCGGGAAAGGAATTCTCCCAGTTTCCCAGATTCCAGGAGAATCTGGGCAAACCAAGAGGAGAGACCCAACAACATGACCACTGAACGAACTCTCCGCTGAAACGCCCAAGATCAGCTCTCTGCCGTGAAGCACAAAATTATCACTCAAGGGCTCAGAGCTTCCAGGCAGCTCTGACCTTGGAGCAAGATTCTTGCAGGAATAACAGAAACCAAAAACAGACTTACAAAAGGAGCTTATAGGAGATAGAAATGGCACAAGAAGCCAAAACCCATAATTATCACTTACGCTCTCAGAGAGGTCAGAGACATACTGCAATCGAGAAACAAAACGAGAGTGTGCTTCCAAAAAAGCGGGGGAGGAACATTCAGAGAACGAAAGCAAGATCTTGGGAACCGTAAATGAGCAAAATTAAAGCTCAGGAGGAGGGCTGTTGCCAAAGTTAAGGAAATCTCTTAAAAGTGGGACAGAAAGACAAAGCGATGAAAGGTAGGAGGGAACAGACAGGAAGGGAAAAAGAGACCAGAAGGGGAAGTCCACTGGCCAATTGATGGGGATGCCAGAAGGAGGGTTCAGAGGAAACAGAACGAAATAAAAACTATATAAGCAAAGAAAAATTCTAGAACTGAAGGACACAAGTTTCCAGTTGGCCATTGAGCACCCAGGACAAATGAAAACAGACCCTTAATAAGTCCCAACTATGGAAGCTTCTGCACACGAGGGACAAAGGTGGGATCTTGTAACTTTCCAGAGAGAAACCAAGCACCACCAAAAACTATGTTGTAAGAAAGCACAAGAGTCAGGATGAATTTGGGCTTCCCACCAGGAACCCTGGAAGCTCGGACACGTGGAGCAATGCCTTCACACTGCTGACAGAAAGTGCTTGCCACACCGGAATTCTATTCCAACCAAATTCTATTAATGTGTAGAAGAAGGACATTTGCAGAATGTCCTTACGATGTCCCCCAAATTTTACCTTCACTCATCTTTCTCAAAAAACTACTGAAGGATGTGCTCCAGTAAAAATATGGGAGTAGGTCAAGAAAGAGAAAAGATGTGGATGGCAGCGGCTTTAAAATGTGGTTTACGGATCTTAGTACTGTTTCACAGAACTTGTGTTTCAGTCACGTGCATGTGCACCGGATAACTGTCTCAATGATGTAAATGCAGCGTCCACTCACTGACGCTGTGATGGAATAGTATGGGGAGGGGGAGGAGTTCCCGGGTTGGGGAGGCAAGCGAGGAAAGGGGGAAGCGTTAGATGATGCCAAGATGGAGAAACGTCTAGAATGGGCATTGTAAGCATGCAATTTCGAGATACGAAGAGCCAGCCCTCAAGAATCAGCTAGAAGAGTTGAAAGCGGTTGTCTTGGGGGATGGGCAAATGAGAAAGAGAAGGGTCGGACTCCTGTTTCGCATAATAAGCCTGGGGAACTGTTTGGTTCCTTAAGCTATGTAGCTTTGTGCACGAAAAACTTGCATAAAAATAAAAGCTAAAAATGCTTCAGGGAATTCCCTGGCGGTCCAGTGCCTAGGACTCCACGCATGCTTTCATTGCCGAGGGCCTGGGTTCAATCCTGCAAGCCATTCAGCGTGGCCAAAAAATAAAATAAAATTTAAAAATAAAAATGCTTCAGTGCATTGGCGATCTCCCTCAGGTCACCAATGCACTGGGCTCATTGCAGTGGCGATCTCCCTAAGGTCCGTGGGGCTCTCAACCCTGGGACCCAGGGGCCAGGAGACGCTTGAGAAATGGCCAGGAGCCCAGTGGCCCAGGAGACAGAGATGACTGCTGGGGACAGTCATCTGCTGGGGTGTGAACCCCAGCTCCGCCGCTATCAGCTCCCTAGTCAAGCGCCTCCATCAGGGGGATGGGACGGATGGCACCGGCCCCAGAGCCCCAGAGGGAGGACGCCTGTGGCGTGACAGAGGACCCCGCCACCTTGTCGGACATGGCTTGCAGCTGTTGCTTCCGGTCCCACAGCTCCTTCTGCAGCACCTCGTTCTCCGTGTTGAAGCTCTGCAGTTGCGATTCTTGGATTTCCACTTGTCGTTGTAAAGACATGATGGCTCCTGGGTGAGGCGAGAGCAAGAGGGGAGGAGAGGGGGGCTGGTCACCGCGTCGTCCCGAGGGCTCCAGGCTGAGACTCCAGGCTGAGACTCCAGGCTGAGGGCTGCAGGCTGCCACCCCGGGGCTCCAGCGCTGCCGCCACATGGTCCCAGCTGAGAGGGACACAGGGCAAAGCCGGCAGAGCTGGGTGTGCTCGCCGCTGGCCCCGCCTCATCGCCCTCCAGCATCCCACCTGTTGCCAGGGAGTGTCTGGTCCTGGTGATCTCGAGTTGGAACTGGAACTCCTGGACCAGCTGCTCGTACTCCTCCAGCTGGGCTCTCAGCTCCTCCTCAAAGGCGTCGGCCACGGAGCCAGCCCTCTTCCTGCCCGCGGCCTCCTCCTCCTGCGTCTCCTTCTCCTCATCCAGCTCCATCACACCCTCCGCCTCCTCTTCCTCCCCCTCTGCGGCCACCATCATCCCCGCCTTCTCCTCCTCCTCCTCGCCTCGCTTCTCCTGCAGAGCCCCCTTCCTGCCGGCACTGGAGCTCGGCCCCTCGTCCGCCGCCCGCTCGGCCTCCCCTTCCAGGCCCTCTTCCTCCTCGTAGCTGCCTCCTTCCAGGTCCTTGCCTCCGGCGGCCACGGCGTGCTCTCCCTGCATCTGGGGGAGGGAAGGGGATACTGGGCAGGACTGGGGGCACCCCTGTGGAAGGGGCTCGACCATTCACGGGGGCGGAGGGCACCCCCAGGGGGAGGGGCTGGGGGATTACATCTCCAGGAGCTGCCCCATCACCCCTCCCCTGCTCCCCTCAAGCGCGGCCGAGGGTCTCACCTGGGCGAGGACCACCGGGTCAGGACGGCAGGTGGGAGCCTGTGGCCTGGGCATCGCGTGGGCGGCCCACACCTGCTGCCTGTGCTCCGGCTCCTCCTCGTCTCCGGAGAAGGTTCTGAGGGTGCGCAGTCTCCCCTGCAGCTTCGGCGCGGACCCCGACGGCCACTCCTGCAAGAGGCCCGTGGGAGCCTCAGGGCTGCAACCTGCACCTTCAGCGCCCGCAGGGGCCGCGCCGCCGAGACCTGTCTTCCTGGAAGGGGGACCCACCGTCCTCCTGCCAGGGGCGCCCTGTCGGTGGGAAGGGGGCCACAGTGTGCAGATGGCAGCCCTGGGGGGCCGTATGGTTTCTGGCTCCCCCCCACAGAGCAGCCCTGGTGAGTGGCCTGGCAGTAACCAGCACGCTCGTTTGGAGGAGCTCGGCGGGGGCCGACCTCAGACGTGCCCGCAGGTCACTGCCCTGCACTGCCCGCTCACACCGGTCTGGCAGCCCCCAGGAGGCCGGGGAACGGGGGTCACGGGACGATGCTTCCATGCCTCTCCAGACTCCTGCTGCCCCCGCCCACCAGTCCCCCACCATCGGTGCCTGGGTAGCTTTTTCTGGCGGCGGCCAGAGGGTCCAGTGATGGTCGGAAGCCTCCAGTCCCCACTTCACGCGAGGACCCAGCATAAACACTGGCTGTATCCCCAGACGTGAAAGAAGTCAGCTCTCAGACTCGGCGACCGCTCCCCTGGGCCACGCAGAGCCCTACCCCGACCCGCCTCCTCCAGGGCACCCTCCAGACCTGGGGGAGGGGGGCCCACCCCGACGTTACAGGCAAGGATACGGAACCCCCGCAGCTAGAACAGGTCAGGCTAATGCAAGCCACCGCCGCCCGCGGAGCGCCTGCCTCTGCTCACCCTCATGACCTCGCTCAGCAAGGTCTCCTGGCTTTTGCTCTGCAGGAAGCATTTCAGCTGCTTTCTCAAGGCCTCCCTCTCCTCCTGGAGAGCCAGGATCTCCTCGTCTTTCTTCTGAACCTGCACCTCCAGCTCGGAGAGGTGCTGGACTTCCTTCCCCAGTGCAAACAGGCGCCGGTCCTGGGCAGAAACAGGGCAGCTCCGGGCGCGGTCAAGCCACTCAGACGCGCTTCCAGCACCGCCGGTCCCCAGCAGAGCAGCAGCTCCGGGCCCAGGAGGAGAGGCCTGCTGCCCTGGACCCCACCCGTCCCCAGCCACCTGCTGCCTAAGGGCCACCCTTGCCCGGGGATCTCCTGGCAGCCTCCCCTCCAGGCCTGGCTCCCGGTCAGCCCCCAGGTGTGACCGAGGACACCTAACGAGCACCCCCTCCGAGGGCCACCTCCAAGGGGCTTCTCAGGGCTGTGCCCACTGCCCCTCAACCATCCACTCTCAAAATCTCCATGCCCTCAATTATTCAAAACTGAAGACAAAATAAAGGTGTTTTTGGACAAACAGTAACTGGAAGAATTTGTCGCCAGCAGAGCTGAACAACTGAGAGAAATACTAAAGGGGATTCTCCAGGCAAGAGGGAGGGGGTCAGAGGCAGAATTCTGGAAGGAAAAGATAACTAGGAGTCGTCCAAATGTCTAGGAATTAAGTGATAGGCTTCCACGGAGCCCACGAGTCCAAGAAGAAGTCACAAAGGAAGTTAGAAAATATTTTAAACTGAATGATAACAAACATGTGGACACGTCAAGACGGGCAAATAAAAAGCTGTGATTAAGGACAGATTTATAGCCTTCGAATGCATCGATTAGGGGAAACAATGGAAAATCAATGATCTAAGTATCCATCTCAAGAATTCAGAAAAAGAACTGGAAATTTAACCTAAAGAACATAGCAGGAAGAGAATTTTTAAAAATCAGGGCAAGAATGGATGATATAGGGAGATGGGGTAAGGCGGGGAGAGGTGAACAGGGCAAATCGGCAACATTTTAACATTCGGGGAATCTGGAGGGTATATGGGAATTATTTATAGTATTAAGTTAAAATAGTCACGGAGAAATCCCATTTCTTCACCCAGGCCATGGTGATTTAAACACCACGTGTCCAAACCAGACGTGGTTCCCGGGAAGGGGACGCTCCTTTCCTCTGGAGCTGCAAACTTGGCAACAGCACAACCTTGCTGCTGCAGGTGTGCTACCTACCACAGCGCAGACCAGCACGGAGGTGAGGGAAAGAGGACCCTGAGGACATGTTGTGAGCCCCTGGGGACAGCCCAGCCTGCAGCCCTCCCCCGGGGAATTCCTTTTCCTAGCAGCTCTGCAAAGAGTATCCTTTTACGTATACCTGTGAGACGCTATCTAATTATAGCCTCAGGCTAGTTTCCAAAAGTGGGATTGCTTGTTCCCATGGTATCCATGCTTTTTCAATTGTGAACTCTAAAAAATAAAGAAAATCAAATTATGAAATCTATCATAAAATTAGAGGTACAGTTTCGGGAATAAAGATAAAATGAATACTCATGGGCCCACACTATCAGGGCTCATGAGTCCCCATCGTGTGCCCACCAACTACCCAGCATTTTGTGTGACATTTCCATAATTGTCACTAGAGCTTCACGAGCTTAAAACAAAAACAAAAACGTTAAAAAAAAAGACCTTGAAGCTGATTCTAAGAGAAGACTTTTAACATTGATAAGACTGGCGGAGAGAAAAAGAGAGAAGGCACAAGTTAACGATGTCAGGAACAAAAAAAACAGGCAATCTTCTGCAGAATTCTTCTCCAGACTTCGAAAGAATAATACTAAGAGACACTTGTGCACTGAGTTAGGCTCATAGATTTGAAAATTTACATGAAATGGACACATTCCTAGAAAAACACAGCTTACCAAAACTGAAAGGAGAGAAAAGGAAATCAGAATATCTTAAAAGGAATTGAATTTGTTATTTTAAAAATCAACCCTGTAAGAAATTGCCAGGCACAGGTGGCTTCAATGATGAATTCTTCAGAATTTAACAAAGCAATAACACCAACCTTATGCAAACTGTTCCAGAAAATAGAAAAAGAGGGAAAACTTTCCAACTTTTGTTGTTGTTGTTATGAGGCCAGAAAACTCTGACACCAAAAGCAAACAGGGAATGACAAGGCAGGTAAATTACGGGTCAGTCTCTCTCATAAACATTGATGAAAAAGGGATACCACAATGAATCAACCCGTAGGTAGATCTTTGCCCATCAAGCTGATTATTACTATTTTAAAGAATATATGGATGTTGAAGGTCTTGACTCACGGGGGGAGCTGTGTAAGAGTGGGTGACATCCAGGCGAGCCTAAACTGCCCCCCACAGGGATGAAGATGGGCAGGAGCTAGGCTTGTAAAACATCTGATTCGTAGAAGCCATGGGAGGGGGTCTGGATGTCAGTTCAGGCCATGTCTGGGACGTGCTTACACAGCCAACCAGATACTAGAACAAGAGCCCCCAGGGTCGGGCATCCTCTCGGGCCAGATGTGGAGCTGGGGCCCGAGGACCAGCATCCATGCCCGGGCTCCGCGCTCGGCGTACCTTCTCGTGGATGACAGAGATGTACCAAGGTACCCACTTCCTTGGGTAGCTCTGCCCTAGGACCGGGTTGCTGGGGGCCGGGCTCAACACCTGGGATCCACTCTTCTTCCGAAGGTAATTGAACTCGCAGGCACTCTTACTAAAGGGAAGCCGGCAGCCTGTCAAGAGGCGGGGGCGGGGGTGGGTGTCGGTCAGACTCTCCCCGAGCTGAGTCGCCCCGGATCTTCCGTAACATCCCCCTTTCAGGATTCCCCCTGAAACCTTTCCCTGCCCAGCTGGGCTCCTCCATCCTTGTCCATCCCCTACACCCAGCCCAGTGTGTATGAGAAGCATCAAAGCACCCTTCAAGATTCCCAGAGCCTGGGGGTCAGGACAAGAGGGGACATCCTGACTCTGCCCTGTGCACAGGGGACACTTTTGAGGACTTTCCTTGAATTCAGGCAAAGGAGACGTCTGGGGGTGGATTTCACCTCTGGATAAACAAAAGCGTTTGTCTGTAGGAACAGTGCATGTCTGTCCCTCTAATCAAGGAGGGATGCATCCCAGGGGCCTGTGTAAGGTACATAGGGCCAGGCAGGCGGTCCTAGGAAGGGAGTTCCATGGGGCATGATCGGGGTGGCTCTGCGGGGAGCAGGGGTCCCTGCAGGTGAAGGCAGAGGACCTCAGGGCTGGGGTGCCGAGGAGAGAACCCCATGGGTCACACGTGCCCCAATGCCCAGCAGGCCCGCCCTCACCGTCCACCTTCGTGTCCAAGCTCTCCTGACCAGAGAGCAGGTCCTCAGTCACCTTCCAGGTCTCAGAGCTGACGCACGTGTCCTCGGGCAGAGCGAGAGTCGTGGCTGAACCTGCAGGATGGTAAACGTGCCAACAGATGACGGCTAAGGCCGAGTCTTCCCAAGACCTCCAGGACAGAGACTAGTGTTTCTTTCCCTTTTAAATGTTGGGTAGGGTTCAAAGCGGTTTTCTCAGCGGATGCATAGGATTGGACTATGCGACTGAATCGAAACGCAGTTCTGTCCCCCTACCCACCACTGGTGTGTCCGCCTGAAGCTGACCAGGGGCAACTTAATCTCTGCAGTTTCGTGCATCCCCTCCCCTGGAGGACAGCCCCGTTCCCTCCTGTAACAGTGGCTCCTCCTCAGAGTCCTGGAGTGCTGGCTGCTCTCCGAGGCCCCGGCACTGAGAAAGGGAAGCTTAGAGCCTGGACGGGTGGGCGGGGCCCCGCTTTTGCCTGACCGCCGCCTGAGATCCACGGACAGGACCCCAGTTGCTTGCTGCAGGCACTCGGCCTCGATGTCACCACCACTAAGGAGAATGCCGTGTGTGGGGAAACGGGAGTAGCCTAGGTCCTGGAGCTGGAGGTCTGGGACGACACCTGGCCTGACCGATGCCACTCGGGTGACAGCTGGGCGCCTTAGCTGCCCTCTCGGAGCCTCTTATCCATATCAGAGAAACGTAGGCTTAGACGAGAGGCTTGCTAAGGCTCCTTTCAGGGCTTGGTCCCTAATGAGCTGCCTTTGGCCCTATGGACCTCTTTCCTGAAGCTTCCAGAATCTTCAACCTTCTCCTCCCCTGTCCCAACCCTATTGAATCTTGGTGAGTGAGACAATAGAAAAAGCAAGAGGGCTGGGAGACCAAAAATACAGGCCTTTCCTTCCTTCCCTCCCCGCTCCCACTCTGGCCTCAGCTGAGAGCCAATTTCAGAAGCAGCAGCTGTGGCCATGGCACACGTCCCCTCTGGCCACCCCCGCAGGCTGCTGTATGCCAGGACCCCGTGCGGGTCCCGGACTCCGATGGGTGGGTTGGGTGGGGGGGTGGTGCCCACGTGGGGCCCCACTGGGCACGCTCACCATAGTGGGTCATGGACGTGGACCTGGTGCTGAACTGGGGACAGCCCGGACGTGTGAGAAACTTGTGCCAAAGCTCCTCCATTTCAGACAGGAAGCCGCTGTCCTGGGGGCTGGTGTCCTTGTTGAAATCTCTCTGAGGAGCAGGAAAATGAGACCAGCAGGAGAAGAGGGACCCGGGAAGCCCCTCTCCCATCTGCTGGTGGAGCGCCAGGGCCTGGCCGTGTGTGCCGACCACCGTGGGCTGTCTCCTCCCGGAAAGCTGGCTGCTTGATGAGGGCCGTAGGGACCCTGCTTTAGAAGTTGCAGTCGGCTGAGCCCAGAGCCAAGTCCCCTTAGGAGGCCCCTGGGGAGTGGGGTGGCTCTCCAGTCTCCCCCAGCGCGTGGTACCTGCCTGAACCTTCCCGCCCGCGCTGTCTCTTCCTTATTTTCTCTCCTCCCCATTCCCTCCTTCTCAAGACTTCCCTAAGGAAGACTCAGAGCAGACACTGCATCTTCTCTCCCAGTCTCCATCCACTCCCAGAATCCACCCACTGTAATCCATCAACCAAGCCGATTTGGGATGCTCTTATCAGCCCACCACCCTCAAGGCCTTTCATCCAGTGGGAGAAGCAGGTCATCTCCTGATGACCTGCATGTGGCCAGGCCATCCTTTCTCCCAAGACTCCGTACCGTCTTCCTGTAGTAGCGGTTGATGGCCTGAGCTGACTTGCTGAGGGAGCGCTCTTTTTGGCGAAGTTTCCATTCTGGGGTCTGTTCGTCCCGGCTGGCCGCTTGCCATAGGACGACCAGGCCCTTCTCTATCCAGTTGGGCACCAGACTTTTCTTCTTGGGCGTGCTGGCTCTGATCGGTAACATCGGGAACGTGGAACAGAGGGCCAAGGTTGGCCACCTGAATGATGACGTGGACCTATCCTCCGGGTCTGGAGCAGGGTGTCGAGGGGAACACAGCCCCAGTCATGGATGTGCAGGTCCAAGCACAGGCCGGGAGAAGACCAGCTTCCCAAGCTCCACATCCTAAGGGGTCCTGGGAGCAGTCTATGACATCACAGATGTCTCCATAGAAACAGAGAAACAGCGCCTGTCATCTGTCTTAATTTTCTGCTGGGAAGGGGAACCAGAAGCTGTTTCGCTGTACACACAGAATGTTACAAGCACAGGAGAAGTGCCCCGAGGCATTAGCAGCCCATTCTTCTGTTTTCTTTTTTCCCCATCATTAGTATTTCACCTTATTTAACAATCTGACACTGTGTCAGTGGCTCTGATGTGAAAATTCAACCTTTTCAATTAAAGTCCACACTTTAGACATATTTCTTAACACCTGAATACTGTATGTACTTCTTTTTTAAAAATAGAATTGGGATAGAGGAGAGAGACTTACTGTGATTTTGCTAAATTCCCACCATCCGATTCTCAGACACGCAGGTCTCAGGCTTGCAAAGGACACAAAGAAATGGTGGTGATGTTTCCCTGCATCCAGGAAGCTACTTGAAAACTTTTCTTTTTGGCCACTTCATGTTCCTCAAGCTGCAGTTTGATGTCGAAAACATTCTCTTCAGTGAAAGCAGCCAGACACAAAAGGCCACATAGTGTGTGATTCCATTTATCTGAAATGTCCAGAATGGGCAAATCTACAGAGACAGAACACATTGATTTCCTAGGGCAGGAGGGAGGGAGGAACAGGGAGTGACTACACGTGGGTCCCGGGGTTCCTTCTGTGGGGGGGATGAAAATGTTCTGAAACTGGATAGTGGTGATGGTGGCACATCGCTGCGGATGGACTAAATGCCATTGAATTGTACATTTTAAAATGGTGATTTTTATCTCAATTTAAAATAATAACTGTAGTTTGAGCTCATATTCTTTCAGCCCATCCTTCAGGGGGAATGGAAAATGCCAGCCCCTGCAGGCAGCATGTAGAGCTGTGTTTTTAAGCAGCCTCACTTTCTTTAAGGGAACCAAGGTGCCTTCCCAGAGTCCAGTCCCCTCTGGGTCACCCCGTGGGGCCTCTACAGCTCTGCATGGCCTCCTCTCGCATAACCATTTGCTAGTCTGGCCCAGCTCAGAGTTTCAAGGGAAATCGGAGTATTGCTTTGAGTTGAGGTCTCCCGCCTCTTTCAGTGTCACCTGCTGCGGCTTTTTCTCCATTCCACTCGAGGGATGTTTCCAGGCATGCAGTTCTCAGTTCTGCATCACACAGAAGGTTGAAACTGCCATCTTGGTTTCCACTCCTGACTGTGGTCTTGAGTCTAAAAGGAAAGGGTCCCTCTTAGAATCAGAGGCTATGAGAGCCGGCAGGGGACCGTGTGCCATCCTGGAGGGACCTATATGAACAAATGTGTGAATGAGAGCGAGAGAGAGGCAACACTCCAAAGATTTTGGTGCCTCATATCCCATGTCACCAGAGATAAAGACAGTACAAGGGTAATCCTGCATCACAAAATAAATGTAAGAAAATCAAATATTGATCATTCCCAGATGGTTATATTAATGCTTTCTTTGGGACCTATTAAATTCTTTCCTAATTTCTTCTTCATCTGTTTTGATACCTCTGCAGTACTAGGGTCTCAAGTCTGTCTGTCGAGTGGTTCAGCCCTGAGTCAGAGGCAGCCTCCGATCCCACCCTGCTTCATTTGTTGGATGTAGTGTTGTACATATAGCAATTTGGTAAAGGTGATCGAGGGTCTTGGTCAGATTCTCTTTGTCTTTTTTTTTTTTTTTGGCTGCACCTTGCGGCTAGCGGCTAGCGGGATCTTAGTTCCCAGACCAAGGATCGAACCCGTGCCCCCTGCTGTGAAAGTGCCAAGTCCTAACCACTGGACTGGCAGGGAATTCCTCAGGTCCTCTTTGTCTTACTGATTTTTCCCCCATCATCTGCTGAGAAAGGGGTATTGAAATATTCCAACTATGGTGTGGAACTATTTCCCCCTTCAGTTCTGTAAATTTGTTTTATGTGTTTAAGGGATCTATTATTGGGCACATACACATTTAAGACTGTCATGTCGTCCTCATGAGTCAACTCTTTTATCTTTATGAAAGGTCTCTCTCTTTTATATTTTTGGCCTTAAAGTCTATTTTACTGATATTAACATAGTCACTCTTACCTTATTATGCTCCCATTGTATGGTATTTTTTTCCATCCATTCATTTTCAATCTACTTGTGTCATATTTAAAGTATATCTTTTATAAATAGCATATGGTTGGGTCTTGTCTTATTATTCACTCTGATAATCTCCTTTAATTGGAGTGTTCAGCCCATTAATATTTAATGTAATTATTGATGTGGTTAGATTAGGCCTACCATTTTATTATTTGTTTTCTCTTTGCCCACATGTTTCTTGTTCTCTATCCCTCTTTTTTTATTTTATGTATTTGCTGAATATTTTATAGAATTCCATTTTAATTTATCTGCTGAACATTCAGATATACCTCTTTGCATTATATCTTAGAAGTTGCTCTAGGTTTCACAATATACATCCTTACTTTTCACAATTTAGTAAAGTTAATATTGTACCACTTTATGTAAAAATATAGAAATCTTGCACCCAATTGGATCCTTAACCCTCTCCCACCATATTTTAAACTATAGTTGTCATAAGTCTTACATCTACTTATACTGTATGTCTCATAAGACAATGTTATAAATTTTCCTTCTAACAGTATTTCAAAGAAATTAAGAGGAGAAATAGTCTTTTGTATTTACATATATATTTCCCTTCAGCCTGCAAAACTTCATTGATCATTTCTTGTAACGCAGGTCTAGTGGAAACAAATCCTCTCAGTTTTCCTTCCTGTAGGTATATATTTATTTTGCCTTGATTCTTGAAGGATATTTTTGTGAACATAGAATTCTTGGTTGACAAGTGGCTTTTCTTTCAGCATATAAAGGTGTTCCGGATTCTGGTCCCTATAATTCCTATGAGGGTCCTGTGGTTATGCAAATTGTCATTCCCTTGTAAGTCATGTTTAATTTTTCTCTAGGTGGATTTCAAGATTTTTATTTTTATCTTTGGCTTCAATTTGACTCTGGTGTGTCTAGGCATGATTTTTTGTGTGTGTGTTCATTGTTTTGGATTTTGTTAACCTCTTAAATCTACAAATGTATGTTTTCTAACAAATTGAAAAGTTTTCAGTCATTATTTCTTTAAATAGTTTTTTCAGTCCCTTTCTCTCTTCTTCTTTGGAGACTCCAATTACCCATATCTTAGCTCTTTTAACATTGCCCCACAAGTCCCTGAGGTTCTGTTCACTTTTTAAAATCTTTTTTCTTCTTCTTCAGACTAGGTAATTTCTAATGACCTGTCTTCAACTTCACTTCCTCTTACCTCTCTCATCTTGAGTCTGCTATTAAACTCAGGGATTTTTAAATCCCAGTGATTTAAAAGTTTTTTTTTTTTCAGTTCTAAAGTTTCCATTTGTTTTTTTCAATATTTTCTATTTATCAGCTGAGATCTCCTATTGCCTCATTCATTATGAGAGTACTTGCCTAACCAAGCATAATTATAATAGCTGCTTTAAGTCTTTGTCTGACAATTCCAATGTCAGCGTCATCTTGAGGTTGCCCTCTGTTAATTTTTTCCCTTCAGAGTGGGTCGCATTTTCCTGGTAGAGTAATTTTAGATTGTATCCCAGACGTTGTGAATGTTAGGCTGTGGAGACTCTGAGTTCTGTTATATTCCTCTGAAGAGTGTTGATGGTTTCATTTTAGCGGTGACTCACGTGGCTAAACTAAGACTGCACGTCTGTCTTACCTGCAGTGGACAGCAGCTCCAACCTCAGGACAGATTGTTGTGTCTGTCCCAGGCAGGGGTAGTTTGAAGGGCAGCTAGAGGCTTGGGCAGTGTTTATACACAGGGTTTGAGGGTGCCCTCATCTGGCTCTCTTTCCTGGCATTCTTCCTTTGCTGTCCAATGGCCGTGCTTTCCCTGGCTCTTTCCCCTGGTTACTTCAGCCAGAGGGACCACAGAGGGGGACCTTCCTGTCAGATGTTTCACCACCCCACCCTACACTGCAGCTGTGCTTGTCCTCAGAGAAAAGCAACCAAAAGGCGAACTCACCCATGCCAGTCACTTCCTCCAAATTTTTACCTCCCTCCAAAATATTTCTGTTTTTATCCTCAGGCATGCTCAGTAGTTATATTTTGCATTTTTTACTCTAGTTTGTAGTTGTTTTCTGTGGGAGGCGTAGGAGGGTCCCTCTTACAGGCGCTCCTCCCCCCATTCTGAAACAGAGCCCCCTGGGTCCATTTGGGACATCTCTCCAGGGTCTCATAGATGAACCTCCAGCAAACCTACTGAAGAACGGGTCATGGTGCCCAACAGCAGGGAGGACCTGGTGGAAAGGCCCTCACCTAGTGTGCCCGCCTATGGGCCAGCATGAGCAGGTGCTATGGACTGAATGTCTGTGTCCTCCTAAAATTCATATGTCAAAGTCCTGACCCCCAATATGGTGGTATTGGGGGGCAGGGCCTTTGGGAAGTGATTAGGGTTAGATGAGATCATGAAGTGTGGGGCCCATGATGGGATTAGCGCCCTCAGAAGGAAAGGATGAGAGATCTCTTTCCAGCATACATGCTGAGGAAAGGCCATGTGAGGACACAGCGAGAAGGTGGCATCTTTGAGCCAGAATCCAACCAAGCTGGCACCCTCATCTCAGACTTCCAGCCTCCAGAACTGGGAGGAATAAATGTCTACTGATGAAGCCACCCCGCCAGTGGTATTTTGTTATATCAGCCCGAGCAGGCTAAGACAAGAGGGATTCTGGGAAAGTCACCAGAATGGCCAGAGCTGCTGAGATGGGAGAAGCAAGGGCTCCTGGCAGGAGGGAGAGCCTGTGGGTGTGATAGGGGGGTACCTCCATTTGAACCCAAGCAAAATGCAAGTAAATATTTAACACAACATAGATGGTGATGGAGACTCAGGTTTGCAGGAAGGAACTTTGTTCATCCGTTCAACATTACTGCCTATCAAATGGTCACCAAGCAAACACTGCACTAGGCCATGAATAGGACCCAACCACCCATCCCGCCATCCCAAGCTCACAGGGCTGTGGGGACCCAGGCAGAAACGGTTCATTGGATACAGTTTGGGAAGGACTAGCTGAGCTTTGTCTGAATACTGCTTTTCAAAACCTCATTTCCTCAAGGAAATGAGTGGCAT